>NC_081767.1:2109491-2709491 GCF_963082965.1 Carassius carassius
TAGTGAAGAAATTAAATAAGCATACTGCTTAAACATCAAAACAGTTTGTTTCGTTCGTATCTTTTTTATTCTATTGTATTTGTCCTTTGCTTTTTTATTATGGACAGTTTAATTATTTTCAATCATTTTGTGGACTTTTTGTTTGTTTGTTTGAAATTCCACTGGTCTCTACAATGTACAGTAGATGTCATAGCCTTATTTACAGGAAATACAAATTATTGACATTTATCACTATCTTTAAATAAATCACTCATATAAAGTTTTGGTCATATGGCCCCCTCATAATCTTGTTAAATAACCGTGATTACAATATTGACCAAAATTATCATGATTATGATTTTTGCCATAATCGAGCAGCCCTAACTCCAGGCTTCACTTTTCCTGTATATTTGATCAAATCTCAATGATTAAATGTAAATTGAATCAGCCCACAGGCTTTACCTGTGTTAAATTCACTCTTGTTATTATAGTTAGACATAATTAACAAAAAATAGCATCTGAAGTGGATTGTCAAAAATATTTCAATGATGCGAACATGACTTTACTGCAATAAAATTCAAACAAATTTAGGAATAATTGAACAAATTGACTACCAGTTAAGGTGTTAGTTCAACCAAAAATGAAAATTAGGCTGTGTTTTAATCACCCCCGAGCCATCCTAGGTGTATATGACTTTCTTCTTTCAGACGAACCCAGTCAGAGTAATTTTAAAAGTGGTCTTTGATCTTTCGAGCTCTGTCATTGCAGTCAGCGGGTGTTTCATGCATCAGTCCAAAAGACGGGAAATAAAAAGTGCCCATCCATAAAAAAGTGTCTCATACTGCTCCGGGGGCTGATTAAGGGCCTCCTGTAGCGACTCGATGTGTTTTTGTAAGAAAAATTTCCATATTAAAAATGTAATAATCACCTTAATGTAGCTTGCGCCAATAGTTGTACACAGAAGAAGTTCTGACGTATGAGGTCAGCGTTGCCCACATGGAAAAAACCTATATAAACATATATGTTTCAATAAAGGTTTTGATATAGGTTTTTAATATATGTGACATATATAAAATTGGCCGTTTTCCTATATTATATGTACATATATGTACATATATGCACACATATATTTACATATATATATATATGTGCATACATATACCTATATAGGTACATATATGCACGTACGTATATATGTACCTATATGTTCACCTATAATAGTAAAATTAAAATCCATAGCTGCTAGGCAACATAAATAAAAGTCCAAAATGTAGAAATGTACATTATTTATTTACTCAAGATCAATCAAATAGTACAAAACAAAAAATATAGTACAAGAACAAAAATAAGACAAAAAACTGAACAGAAAAAAAAATTATCTTTATTATTCTTTGAAGGTCTGTCATGACGCGCCTCATCATACTCCTCCGCCGCCTCCTCCTCCTCCTCTTCCTCTTCCTTCCTGCACTATCCAGTGACATTTGATAGGGTGTCCGAGATTTTTATTTTTTCCTCTTTTTTTTTCGGCGCACAAATTTTTTAGCGGATAGGTGTTTTCGTCCACACGGATCTGGCGTTTTGGAAGAGTGAAACCGATGTTTTGAAACCGGGTCCCAGAGTGGATATATTTGAAAACGCCGCCTTTGCGTTTCTTCTCGACGGCGAATCTGTACATTTTCTGAAAATATGGCGTCATCAGCCCACGTCTCGCCCCTAGTCAAACACCACTACATCACGTAACAGCAACAAAAACATGAACAAACACTGAACGCTAACATTAACAAGGATTAATAAATGTATTGTTCCATGTTCGTTTGTGTACCACGCGCAGCAAATCCATGTCTTCTTCTCCGTTTTAAGTGTATCTCTGTGGCAGAATTACAGCGCCACATACTGGTCTGTCATGTATACTACATCGGTTTCGTGTGGACGCAGATATTTCTTGAGACGAGGGAAAAAAAGAAGTAACGGGTACTTACGGTTATGGATAGAAATGTAGCGGAGTAAAGAGTACAATATTTGCCTCTCAAATGTAGTTGAGTAAAGTCATGAGTACTCCCCAAAAATGATACTCGAGTAAAGTACAGATCCCTCAAAATTATACTTAAGTACTGTACTCAAGTAAATGTACTCCGTTACTGTCCAGCTCTGTATATCATGTTAATATATTGCCATAGTTAAATTCCATAACATGCCAACTACATGTGATACCAATTTCACATGTTCACACATACATAAGTTCTTGCATAATTTTTTTTGTTAATTCCTAGTTTTTGCCTTGATAATATGAGCTAGGCATCATGTATGACAGTCAAAAATGGGATATGAGCTACAAAATGACCAGATCCTGCCATTAGCTATATAGAAGACATATCTTGTATGTATAGGGCTTACATGTGGATATGAAGAAGCAATACAGGAGACCTATATTTCCTGTATATGCACATATATGCACCTCAGTTTTGCCTATATGTGGCATATATACGCATATATGCAGCATATATGCAGTATATATACACATATATGCAGTATATATATGGCATAAATGCAGCATATATGCAGTATATATATGCATATATGCAGCATATATGCGCATATATGCAGCATATATATTATCGTATATGTGCATATATGCAGCATATATGTGCATATACACTGCATATAGGTTTCATATATGTGCATATATCCACATATAGGTTCTTTCCATGTGGGTGTGCATGCGCCGGTGAGTCTCGCGAAAACCAGCGTTTGTTAACAGGAGCAAAGGAAACAAAGTGTCCTTACTTTAGCAAAGGAAAACCAGTCTCCTATTGGCTTATATAGAAATCCTCCGACATTCTTCTTTACAAATCCTCATATTGTACTTCTAATCAGTGACCATTGTTTTGTTTTGATCTCTCCGCTGCATTTCCGCATTCGTCATTTCTGAGCGGCGCATGCGCAAAGCCGAACTCAAACTTCATCCGCCCAGAACTGCTTCCTTTTACAACAGTGAGCACAAGCTAGATTAAAGTTTGACTCAGCCACAGACCATTGGCTGAACGTCTGATGCACATGGGACACAAAAGTGGAAACACTTCAGGAGTGTTGAAGTCATCATCGGATTGGATGAATTCTACAGGATTTCCGCAAGAGACGTGTGTGTCGCGTTCTTTAACGTTCCGCCTGGAAACAAAGATACTGTGGCGTCAAACCCCCTCACGAAAGAAGAAAGCCATCATCTTTACAACTGTGATGACGAGTGCTTATCAGGATCAACTAAATGCTGGATTTTCAAAAGTATGTGAAATATTTAAAGTTTGCAGCTTAGAATCTTTAAAATATGTCAGAGAGATTTACACACAGTTCTGTTATTGTGCCGATATTTCCACGCCTCGAAACATGATGCTGAATGAAACGAACTGCGACTGGTTGTTTGACATGTTGGTCAAAAGGCCTCATGGGCGGGGCTTGGCCAATGAAAGCTGCCATAGATTACAGACCTTCAACCATCAGTTTGAAGGTCTGGCTACATGAGATTAGATTAAAGTGATAATAAAGTTTTTTCTTAAAAAAATGCTTTGGGTCACTCTGTGAGACAATTGTTTTGGAAGGGGGCTTTTTATTTCACGTGTTTTGGACTGATGCATGCAACACCGGTTGACTGCAATGATAGAGCTCGAAAGATCAAAAACAATTTTTTATATTACTGACTGGATTCGTCTAAAAGAAGAAAGTCATATATTTGGGTGAACTAACCCTTCAACGTTTCACATGGATCTGGGTTTCAGACACACACATACGCACGCACATGTTTGCACACTGATAATGTGTGGGTTTGGGTGTGGATGTGAAAGGAGCAGTGAGCTGTAAAAACCACATTCAGTCACACTTTTGTACCTTATTTACCCCTAAATGGTGCATATCAGTGCAAATATTACTACCTTCTGAAAGGGTACCGCCACAGTATCAGCTTTTGTACTTTTTTTCAGAGTAATTTATTTTAGCTATTTTGATATTCCAGGTTTTTTTTAAACATTCTTACAGCTTAAAATAATGCCCTTAGAGCAAGAATGTAGGTTATCTACCATGACATAACATGAATGATTTTTGAGTGCATATTTCTTTAGTAACTGGAACATGCAAAGTTTTCCCACAGCTAATGAATAGTGAAAGCCCAGCAAACCATCTAGACCAAGTGTGAATGGAAACTGCGACTCCCTTAGTTTGAGTATACTGTATTATATCATATGTGAATGCATTGGCCATTCTGCGGCCAGACTGTCAGTTGACAAGTTCAAGAGTAAGTCAAAGTAGCACCCATTATTTCTTCACTTCCTCTACTGTCTTCCTATTCTTTTATTATGAATATTTTGCAAGAACGGACATAAGTTGGTTTGGTTTGCATAATGGTGCATGCTTTCCGATCGAATGAACTTCCTCAAACATCTCATGCTGCCCCACTGAGCAAGCGACGTCTGTGGACGTACAAAACAGGTTGATATCACGTCCGTCCGTCCAGGCCATGATTTGAACGTCCATTGACAGCCAGAATTAGTCGATTCATGACACTGTGAATTTATGTCCAATCTGGCCATAATTTAAACGTCCACTGACAGCCAGAAGTAGTTCAGAAAAGACGTTCATACTGACTATAATCTGGACGTCCGTTGACATCCAGAAACAGTCCATAAATGACATGAATAAAGATGTCCAATCCGGCCATAATCTAAACGTCCACTGACAGCCAGAACTAGTTCAGAAAAGACGTTCATTCTGACTATAATCTGGACGTCCGTTGACATCCAGAAACAGTCCATAAATGACGCAAATAAAGATGTCCAATCCGGCCATAATCTAAACGTCCACAGACAGCCAGAACTAGTTCAGAAAAGACGTTCATTCTGACTATAATCTGGACGTCCGTTGACATCCAGAAACAGTCCATAAATGACGCAAATAAAGATGTCCAATCCGGCCATAATCTAAACGTCCACAGACAGCCAGAACTAGTTCAGAAAAGACGTTCATACTGACTATAATCTGGACGTCCGTTGACATCCAGAAACAGTCCATAAATGACGCAAATAAAGATGTCCAATCTGGCCATAATCTAAACGTCCACTGACAGCCAGAACTAGTTCAGAAAAGACGTTCATACTGGCTATAATCTGGACGTCCGTTGACATCCAGAAACAGTCCATAAATGACGTGAATAAAGATGTCCAATCCGGCCATAATCTAAACGTCCACTGAACAGACGTTCATAGGCTATAATCTGGACGTCCGTTGACAATGTTGAAGATTTTATTATTTAGAAAATAAGCAATTTACTTATAGGCCTACATTTGTACACTATTATTTATTCCCTTTGTGTGTATGACTTTGGTTGACTTTGGTAGCAAAGGCCTGAAAACCAAGGCCTGAGAATGTTATTTCAGTAAAGACACCTGGTACAAAGTCTCACCCAAAAATAATCTAAAGGAGGTGACCATATTTGGAAGGGATGTGGGTATATTATCTGTGAAACCCCACAGAACTGGAGTGTCCTTTCTGCAGGAGGCGCTCGGCTTTGTTTGTTCAAATAAAGTCTAATTGTTTCTGGCATCAAAGATCTCTGAAGTCATTTTGCCAGAAAGATTGATTGAAAGACTGAAACTACAACAAAATCCAGAAACGGTCCATAAATGTGAATAAAGATGTTCAATCTGGCCATAATCTAAACGTCCACTGACAGCCAGAACTAGTTGAGGAAATACGTTCATATGGTTATAATCTGTACGTTGACATCCAGAATTATTCGACAAATTATGTGAATAAAGATGTCCAATTTTGCCACAATCTAAACATTCGTAAACATCCAGATTTAATGATTGAAAATATGTTAAAGGCCGGCCACTGTGGCCTGCCCACTATAATCAAAAGGCTGTTAAAAAAAACAACCATCATCATTGTTATAACATTTCCAGAGTCCCTCAGTCCAATTTCCTAAAGTCTTTCATTCCAGATTAAGGTCCTTAAACACTGCGCAGCCTGTATGGCTTTTAAGTTTTTCTTATAGAACTCAATACTCAAAATATATTTTCATTTCATGTTTAAATCTTTAAAAAAAGGGCTGCATAAAATTTACATTTGTGAATACATTTAGCTAACAGAATTTTTTCAGATTTAAAAATTATCAATTTTCTTTTTACATTCATGAAAACATTTAAATTCAAAGTTAGGATTCACATAATATTTTATAAAAATTTACAAAATGTACCACCAAAATATCCACGTGAAAGACAGTTCCAAAATAAACAAGCTTCTCCTTTGGTGTGCACCTCCAAAAATGAGTAACCCTAATTCGTGTCAAGGTGACGGAGGCCAAGAACATGGTCAACTGGTCCTGTGTTGATCAGCTGTGTGGAGTAGTCACTGAATTTGCAAAAAAACACTACAATATGCAGTAACATTTTGAAATTAGATCTTCAAAATTAGACTTATCATATATCACTCCGAAACGGTCACAACACTGTAGGAGCGACGCCATAGTTGACGCTAGTTCCTTGTCAATATCACAATTGTATTGCATTCAACCCTCTACATAATTTTATTATTTTGGTCACCTTGCTCTTTTAAACTTAGGCAGGTCAGTCACAATGGGGAAAGCAGTGGCAGGATGACTAATGATTTTTTATGATCTGATCATCTCTGAGAGGTAGGCCTATAGGATACAGGCAGGTTGGCACAAATTGACAGATCTGGTCCCTCAAATTCAAGGCGAGGAATAAACCAAACAATAACTGATAATGTGAGTTATAACCACATGATTTTTGGGAAGTGGGAATGGTAGACGTTGACACAAATACTTCCAGTCCGACTATTATTCTAAAGTTTTTAAATTATTTATTCTAGAAAAAGTTATTTATTTATTGTATTTTTTCCATTTGTCATTGTCTTTGTTTGAGGGTGATGGGTAAATTTCCACATATTTGGCCTTAAGTTATTTTTAAAGGCCTGGGGTTCCAAAAGAGCGCTGTTCTGACCACCTTGACCCCTTCAGCAACATGGGCAAGCCCAAATATAAAATAAATTTCACCCATACTCCTACAAATGTCAATTTATTTTATAGTTTATTGTTTTGGTGTTTTTTTATGACGTGTATGCTAATTAGTAAAATTATATATTTTTAAAAGTGATAAGCATAGATGTTTTTCGGATAAGAGTGTTTTTTTTTTTCCTTTCGTTTTTGTTCTTAAAAGTGTGGTGGAAAAGGCGGTTTTATTGGGTACACCTTCCGGTTTCAAGAAGATTCCCTAGATCCCATGTGAAAAATAGTTCTACCTTTATAGTGATAATAAAAAATACAAACTGTGTCAATTACTTTGATTTTTTTTTTTACTTTTATAACATGATTTATATAATGATCAAACATGCTCGGAATACAAGTTTATCAGTTCTGTGGCGGACGGATATATGTGACTGCAGTCCGCGCAGCATGCTCCGCCGCATTCTGCACCAAGGCTTTTAGCTGTATCGTGTTACACTTGACGTCCCCATCAAGAACTTTGTAAGTATGTTATACTATTGATAATACTAATAGTGAGCGATTCCCGAAATGTTATTATAATGTTTTTATTTCGTTAGTCCCAGTTGGTTCAGCTAAGTAATTCAAGTGTTTTTTTTTCCCTCTAAATGGACGAACGTTTAAGATCGCTTAACGTTAGTCTCCGTGTCGCTGTCTCACTGTGTTGCACTTGAGTCGACGTCCCCATCAAGGAATTTGTAAGTAACATTATGTTATAATATGGTAATACTAATAGTGAGTGTTTTTCGAAATGTTATCAAAGTTTTTTTTCGTTAGTCCCGGTTCAGCTAACGTTAAGTAATTCAATTTGTTTTCCCTATAAATGGACGCGCTAGCTACTTAAGCTAGCTCCTCGTGTCGCTGTCTCACAGTGTTGCACTTGAGTCTACGTCCCCATCAAGGACTTTGTAAGTATGTTAAAATATTGGTTATACTAATAGTGAGTGATTCCAGAAATGATATCATAAAGTTTTTTTCGTTAGTCCAAGTTGGTTCAGCTAAGTAATTCAAATGTTTTTTTCCCTCTAAAAGGACGTGCTAGCTACTTAAGCTAGCTTAGTTGCCAAGGAAGGCTCCTCGTGTCGCTGTTTGACGGTGTTGCACTTGAGTCGACGTCCCATCAAGGACTTTGTAAGTATAACATTGTTATAATAGGGTAATACCAATAGTGAGTGTTTTTCAAAATATCATAAAGTTTTTTTGGTTACACTTTATTTTGATAGTCCACTTTAGACAGTCTACTAACTAGTAACTTTTCAACTAGCAGCTACATGTCAACTAAGTTAAAGGAGAACTCCGGTCAATTCTAACATTGAGCTCATTTTTTTGTACATTTGGAGTGCTGTCAATACAGAGAACAATGACAATGCTCTGCATTGCTTAGGCACACCCAGGTCTTTGGACTGCGACAGGTCAACTAGTGGTGAGTTAAACTTTTCATTTTTAAATTTTCAAATCAGCATGCAGGTTACTAATAATGTTGATCATGACTGACTGATGTTTCTGTTCTGCATTGCTTAGGTTCACCCAGGTCTGTGGGCCGTGACAGGACAACTAGTCGTGAGTATAGCCTTTCATTGCTGAATATTGCAGGCTGGTCACTAGGACTAATGATAATGAATCACTGATGTTTCTGCTCTGCATTGCTTAGGCACACCCAGGTCTACAGGCCGTGACAGGTCAACTAGTCGTGAGTATAACTTTTCATTTTTAAATTTTCAAATCAGCATGCAGGTTACTAATAATGTTGATCATGACTGACTGATGTTTCTGTTCTGCATTGCTTAGGTTCACCCAGGTCTGTGGGCCGTGACAGGACAACTAGTCGTGAGTATAGCCTTTCATTGCTGAATATTGCAGGCTGGTCACTAGGACTAATGATAATGAATCACTGATGTTTCTGCTCTGCATTGCTTAGGCACACCCAGGTCTTTGGACTTCGACAGGTCAACTAGTGGTGAGTTAAACTTTTCATTTTTAAATTTTCAAATCAGCATGCAGGTTACTAACAATGTTGATCATGACTGACTGATGTTTCTGTTCTGCATTGCTTATGTACAGCCAGGTCTGCGGGCCGTGACAGGACAACTAGTCGTGAGTATAGCCTTTCATTGCTGAATATTGCAGGCTGGTCACTAGGACTAATGATAATGAATCACTGATGTTTCTGCTCTGCATTGCTTAGGTACAGCCAGGTCTACAGGCCGTGACAGGTCAACTAGTCGTGAGTATAACTTTTCATTTTTAAATTATCGAATCAGCATGCAGGTTACTAACACTTGATATTGACTGACTGATGTTTCTGTTCTGCATTGCTTAGGTTCACCCAGGTCTGTGGGCCGTGACAGGTCAACTAGTCGTGAGTATAGCCTTTCATTGCTGAATATTGCAGGCTGGTCACTAGGACTAATGATAATGAATCACTGATGTTTCTGCTCTGCATTGCTTAGGCACACCCAGGTCTTTGGACTGCGACAGGTCAACTAGTGGTGAGTTAAACTTTTCATTTTTAAATTTTCAAATCAGCATGCAGGTTACTAATAATGTTGATCATGACTGACTGATGTTTCTGTTCTGCATTGCTTAGGTTCACCCAGGTCTGTGGGCCGTGACAGGACAACTAGTCGTGAGTATAGCCTTTCATTGCTGAATATTGCAGGCTGGTCACTTGGACTGTTGATAAAGAATCACTAATGTTTGTTTCTGCTCTGCATTGCTTAGGTACAGCCAGGTCTACAGGCCGTGACAGGTCAACTAGTCGTGAGTATAACTTTTCATTTTTAAATTATCGAAGCAGCATGCAGGTAACTAACAATGTTGATCATGACTGACTGATGTTTCTGTTCTGCATTGCTTAGGTTCACCCAGGTCTGTGGGCCGTGACAGGACAACTAGTCGTGAGTATAGCCTTTCATTGCTGAATATTGCAGGCTGGTCACTAGGACTAATGATAATGAATCACTGATGTTTCTGCTCTGCATTGCTTAGGCACACCCAGGTCTTTGGACTTCGACAGGTCAACTAGTGGTGAGTTAAACTTTTCATTTTTAAATTTTCAAATCAGCATGCAGGTTACTAATTGGTCATGACAAAATGATGTTTCAGTTTTGGGTTCCACAGATTCGTCCAGATCCAGGTCCAGGTCTGTGGGCCGGGACAGTTCAATTAGTTGTAAGTATAGCCAGGCACAGTTGTGTTTTATTGAATATTAAATTAGCATGGGTAATTTGCACTATTGATAATGGCTACATTTGGGTTGCACAGGTTCATCCAGGTCTGTGGGCCGGGACAATTCAAGCAGTCGTGAGTATTGCCAGTTACATTTGGCTTGTCTTATTGAATATCAAATTAGCATGAATAATACTATTCATACTGAATAACTAATGTTGGTGGTTTGGGTTTCTCAGGTGTACCCAGGTCCCAGGCTGTGGAAAGTAGGTCCATAGATGGTGAATGTCATTGGTTGTATCACTTAATGAGGCACATTGTACAAGTGTTCTAAATATATTGATCGCTTCACACACTTTTTTCTTTCCTGCTTAGGTCTTTCACATGAAAAGTCCAGTTATAATAGGGATGTGCCAACCACATTCCCCCTGTCAGAAGCGAGTAAGTACAAGAATATTTTCATGTAACACCCAGACTAATTACTTATGTATTAACATTACATTCTCTTTGTAACTGGTGAATCAGACTTCAGGTTTTCATCTTATTGCTTTGGCATTTATGACATTTAGTCTAGAACCATCTCTTAATAAAATTGTTATTTAATACAACTGATTTGTCAAATACAGGGTTAAAGTTTACCTGTTAAATAGTGTTATGTAACAAATTGAATAGTTATTCATTTTTCTAGGATTGCTAGAGAGCACACTTTTACTGAAATGCCTTGCTGTTACCAGAGAACCATGATTATAGTGAGTAATTATTATTATTTTTCTTAATTTCTCATTATTGCCAGAATTCCAAAAAATAGTGCTGACAAAGCTGGTGACTCTCACTGATGAGGTCAAAAAACTCCAGAGGAGCATGCCTAAATCTAGCATTGAGATCAGAAAGATTAACACCTTGGAAGAGTTCGAGAGGGAGGAGGCTTCTCTTCTGGATAAAAACAAATTTGAAACCTTGGTAAGAAGTTTTCAACCTCTAATGAGCTTACAATCCTATTGATTATCCTTAATAAACATAGACATTATCACATTGTGTTTTTCCACTAGAAATAAACCTTGTTACATTATTACCTTTAATTTGGTACTGTGAAGCTGCTTTGGGGCAATACGTATTGTGAAAAGCGCTATATAAATAAACCTGACTTGACTTGACTTAGTGCTGGGCGGTAAACCAGTTCATACCGAAAGCCGCTGTATATTTTCGTTACGATGTTAATTTTTAATAAACCGCCAAACTGATGTATTCAAGTACACAACGTTCGGAAGTCGGAACGTTGCACTGCGCCACACGACACTGTTTCAGACGGACCCTTTAAAATGTTGCACTTCAGCGATTGCAAGCAGTGGTGAGGGTAAACAAACGGCAGTGTTCTGGTGTTACGGATGTACACGCTGCAAGTTCGGACACTTGGGAGGTCGTGAGATATTGCACACATTCGCATCAATGCAGCCGGTACACGGCACGACTGTCCTGCACAAATTTTATCCCGAGTTGGTGGCAATCACGTGAGCTTTCACGCTAAACACAGAAACAATGTAAAATGACAGAGAACAGTAGCCATTCGGAATCCATTCCTCTCAACATAAACACTTATTAAAAGAGCGAGATTGTATGTGTGATAGTGTATGTAATATTAATGCAAATTGTAACTTCACTAAGTCACTTGTTTTATATTTCCTTTTTAGATTTACTTGAATACTGTGTAATGTACCTGTATTGCAAGTTGTTCTATTTTTTTGTATTGGTTTTTTATAAAAAATAAAAAAGAAGTGAAATTTGAAAAGTTAAAGTTCTGAATTTTGACTACAATTGTCTTTGCATTCTGATTCCTCACTTCATTAGAAGCATGACTGGCTCTTATTTGTAAGCAACAGCATAATTTTCTGGGGCCATGCAAACCTGTTTTACTAGTGTGGAAATATTCTACAATATTCACTAATGACAGTAAAATAGACCATCCTAAATCAATTTACTGCAGTAATTCCTCTCTCAATGAGTAGAAAATGCATTGAACACCTGACTATGCATGAAAATAAAATAAAAAAACGTCATAAACCGGAAAACCGTCATCATAAAAAAAAAAAAAAAAAAAAAACGTGATATAAATTTTTGGTCAAACCGCCCAGCACTAACTTGACTAATTAGGACTTGACTAATGCCAATAGGGGGCTATGCGGAACACCGAACGTTCTAACCGGAAAACAGGTCTTATTTCCACTTTTCACTTCAGTACAGAACACATCTGCAGTGGTAGGTGATGTCTTAGGTAACTGAAGTTTTGCTTATTATAATAAAATTTGTATAAACTGTAGTGTATTTCTTTTAATTAAAATGTTGGAAGTTTTTGTTTTGCCAAGCTGCAAGTCAGTCAGGGTGATATGCTTCCGAAAGATTATGCGTGCTAATTTTGTTGTAAGGAGACACACCCTGAGTCGCATTTTATGCCAGAAAATATATGCAACAGAGTAATACAGCAGAGATCTTATATATTGATACATTTCAATATCGATCCAGCAAATTCTTTCAGCTTTTTGTATTTACCTGCTGATAAAATGTTTTGGGATTTTTTTTATATTTGAGTTAAAATCTTTCAATTATTTCATGATTATACATATGATTTTTGTATGGTTTACATGTGATGTTTTTTAGGGCAGCAAACAACTGGACCCTGTTCTCAATTTTTTACCATTAATATATTTTCATGTGTTTTTTTAATTATAGGTTTGTCAGCTGGCAAGAGTGGGTGGGAAAGATGTGAAGGACTGCACGCACAAAGTGATGGACAGGTATTTATTTACATATTAACTTAACAGACACAGATCCCCAATCTGTTTTCATTTGGTAGTTTGGTTTAGTTGTTGGTTTAAGTAAAGAGCAGGACTGTGCACTAGGGCTTGGCAATATGGATAGTTTTATATCTTGGTGTTTTTTGGCTAAATGGTGCTAAAAGATAAACTGTATATCATATATTTTATGAAAATGGCTAAATTTGTAAGTCAAATCCACCTTAGAGATGACATATGCACTTTTATTTAAACGGATGGTCATTAAAATAAAATGCAGTGGTTTACTTCCCTGTTTTATTCCCTACGTTGAATAAAAAAGCATTATTTCTGGTTTCCAACAACAATAACAGGAGGATTAAGAGAGGGAGAAGGAGAGACAGACAGGGGCTCACGGACAAAAGAGGGCATGAGAGGAAATTCCACCAGATTTCACTCTTTTCGGCCAGATGTCTGTTATCTTTCTTTAAAGGGACACTCCACCCATTTGCATTAAGCTTTGCATTGTTAGAAACCCAGTCATACTATTGAATGGTCGTGCAACACTCTTTCTTTTTCCCCTGAAACGGGAGAAATCCGTTATTTACCTCTTACACTTCCTCCTAAAAATGACGCAAAAATCGTCATTTTGCGTCATTGTAGGAGGAAGTGTAAGAGGTAAATAACGGATTTCTCCCCTAATTTCAAGCTCTGGTGGTAGCTAGCCTTGTAGACGGAAGAGTGATTTCTCTTATAGGCAGATATGCGCTTTCTGGATTAGTGGGAGTGGCTTGCGGAGCTGTGCAATGTGGTGCATTGTGGGAGTTGTTGTCTTTCATACAAATGCGTCCTGAAGTTATTTTTTGTCTTTCCTCGATCACGAAGGCACCAAATTAAAAATTTATTTTACATTTCGACTACATATATGACCCACTTTAAATAAAAAACAATGTTCAAATGGGTGGAATGCCCCTTTAAAATAAATTTAAGCTCTGTCGATTTATGTAAATTGCTCCTCAGATCTCTGCAGGGTAAATCCATACAGCTAGCTAGACTATCTGTCCAATCTGAGTTTTCTGTTGTACGACTAAAACAACTTTTGAACATGTATGTTACACCAAAAGAAATTTCTTCCTAAGGCTAATTTGCAGTGGCACCGTGGCTTTGCCTGGCTCCAATCCCAGAATGCCGCACCGAAAACGCATGCATACTAGAAATAGAACCGACGCTTATTTTTCACGCGATTACATGTTGTTTGAAAGTGTCTAGGTTTTGACATAAAAATGCAATACTTTTATTAAATACTTGAATAAAAGTCAGTACTTCCAAAGTTGTCTTCAAATCAAATCAGTATATTTTTATGTTTAACATGAAGTGTGCTACTGCAGTAAATCAATTGGAAACATGCGTGTGTACAGACAAGGCTAGCAGCGCAGCGTCAGACATGTTTCTGGTGTGCAAAGACATAGAAAATGCAACGCAGCCGCCACACAACAGAAACGCCAGGCTCATGCGACGCAGCCAATTTGTGTAGCCAGCCTAAGGCTGACACTGGCTAATTTATGAATCCCTATGTGCTTCTCAGCTAAGAGGTCTAATGTATGTAGAGATCTGTATGGTTATATTGTATAGTGTCTTTTCAGGCGATTTGATGAAGGTAAAAATAGTGTGGCTGTGTATAATGCCAATGCTCTATCAAAATCACTGTTTTTTTTTGTTTTTTAATTTGAAGACAATTCTGCGTGTGGTGGAATAATTGCATATTATTTTTGTCTTGGATTGGATTAGGCTCTTCACCAACCACCTAATGACACTATTTAATTTGAAGGGGAAGGGCAAAAAAGAGAAAATTGGTCTCGAAGACAAGAAATTGTTTTCAGCAATAAAAGGTAAGAATTTATATTATGGTAATTTTAAAAAAATTTGTGTGGAATGCTTAATATCAGGCTTGATGTAATTTTACTTAATTTGTTATCTATTTCATTTAATTGATTTGTTACTCAAATTTTCATCTAAGCATAATATGTATCTCTGCTGCAAGCTAAACCACAACAGTGGCGTTTGAATTGATTTATTTTACACAGGATTTCTTTGCTTTGATTGTAGATGCTGTCATGAAATGGGATGCAGCTGCCACAGAGGCCCAGATAAAGTCGGCTGCATCGGACCACCTTAAACATGCCCCTGGGAGAGTCGGGGGTGGTGCTTATAAATAAATAAATACACTGTGCTAATAGTACAAAATTTTATAGCACTTTTATTTATTACTTTACTGTTCTGACTTTTAAGTTTTATTATGTTATTGTGTTAATTTATACTTTCTGTTCTCGTTTTAAGTATTAGTGTGTTATTGTTTTAATTTATACTGCTGTTCTGGTTTTAAGTTTTACTAAATATTAGTAATAAAAATATATTTTGAAATTTAGATGATTTCTTGGAGTGATCAGTTTGGTTTACAGGAAAATGGTAAGCAGTTTATTACAATTATATTGATAAGATACAAAAATGCAAGACTAGTATATAAACTAAACAATTATTCAATTGAATATTCAATTTAATCCATATTCTTTCAAATAATTTAGGTCTATGGTCTGTCTGCAGTTTCATGACACGACAACCATTAACAATGAGTAACTGGGTTTTTCTCAGTGAGAACTAACTCACTCAATGCCACTGTTTGAAGCAAACATTTTTTTGAATTTTGATCCTTGCAAATATGTCCAGATAGGATTTCCATGTTAATACGAGTCTTTAACAGTCATCTTTGACATTTCTACAGAAAACGCATCTAATACAACTTTTATTCTGGCTGTCTAAAGATTACATATTTAGCACGTTTTTGACATCTAAATAATGTCCTAAAAAGACATCAAAAAAACTATCTTTCTGGCTCTTGTGAGGACGTCTTCTGGATGTCTAACAACTACGTCTGTACAACGTCTTTAATTTACGTCTAAACAACGTCCAGAAAAGACGTCAAAAAACCTTTCATTCTGGCTCCTGTGAGGACGTCTTCTGGATGTCTAAGAATGACGTCGTTAGCACGTCTTTAATTGACGTCTATACAATGTCCAGAAAAGACGTCTAGTGGATATCTAAAAATGACGTCATTATCACGTCTTTAATTTACGTCTAAACAACGTCCAGAAAAGACGTCAAAAAAACTTTCATTCTGGCTCCTGTGAGGACGTTTTCTGGATGTCTAAGAATGACGTCTTTTAGACGTCTACTAGACTACTTCTTGCTCGCTGGGGCTCTTCTGAGTGCCCTCAGACGACCTGCACACTCTTTCCATCTTAAAACAACTGTAAGTTCTAACATCTCACTCTGTGCTTTGAATATGATAGAATTATGATATTTACTTGCAGTCTACTTCATAATAATCACAAATGTAGGCTACTAATATCCAGACATAACAAGTGAAAGTGATCCAGGGAAAAGTGGAAGCGACATTAACTTAAAGCAGATGGCAGTGTGCATGTTTTTTTTAGTTACTTTTGTGTGTACATGAGATGTAGCGTGCAATACGGTATTTATTTTTAAATATTGACTGCGTATGCTCCTGTTGTAGTTTATATCCTTGAAAGGATGGAGGAGAATGGAGGAAAACCGCATCAGAAGCATTACGGGTGAGTCTCTGTTGCAGTTTCTTTTTGCATTGTCACTATCAAACACAAAGGAAGCAGTTAACAATTATGTAAAATATGCATTTTAATGTGGTAGTAAGACTGTAAGAAGATACTGACAGTAAGACAGCAAGAATTAAAATCCGAGGCAAATCAGCATTTATTGTCATTCACTCAGCCATAGTCATAGTGAAACAGAATCAACTTTGTCTAGAGGCACTGGTGCAAATTTTACATGACAAATCTTGAGCTGTGCAAGTTATCAGAGCAAACAGGATATTGCACATTACAATACGTGCAGTACATAAAGTACACACAGACAGTGTACAACATAGACGCAGATGCAGACACATCAGAATGAGACAGCCGATTCATGAACCGTGACAGTACCCCTCCCCCTAGGAACGCCTCCTGGCGTTCCCCGACAACCTTACCTGTCGATTGTAATCATCGATAAGGGAGTGATCCAGAATGTCTCTAGCAGGTACCCAACTTCTCTCCTCCGGACCGTAACCCTCCCAGTCCACCAAGTACTGAAATCCGCGTCCCCTCCGTCTTGAGTCCAGAATGCGGTTTACCAAATATGGGTCACCAAATACGGACTGTCACCGGACTAATAATCTTGGTGACAGGAAATAGGCCAATGAATTTAGGAGCTAACTTGTTAGACACAGAGCGGAGAGGAATATTCTTGGTAGGAAGCAGTCTCGAAGGGACAGGCAGCGGTCGAAGTAGCCCATCTGGGGGTTGGTTAGATGTCTTACCAGTGGCACAGACTGAGCAAGCTAAAACAAAATCGTGAATGTCGCGAGCCATCAATGGCCACCAGAATCGTTGTTTAACTAGAAAACTAGTGCGAGTCACTCCTGGATGACAAGCCACTTTGGAGCAATGACCCCATCGAATAACGTCAGACCGTAACCCCTCCGGAACAAACAAACGATTCGGTGGGCAACCAGGCGGAGGCGTTACCCCTTCTAAGGCTGTCTTGACCTTCGATTCGACCTCCCATACCAGAGTGGAGATGGCAACTTTCTCAGGTAAAATACACTCGGGAGTCACCGGGCGTTCGAATGGATCAAAAATATGAGACAAAGCATCGGGTTTGATGTTTTTGGACCCCGGGCGGCACGAGAGAACAAAATCAAAACGTCCGAAAAAAAGAGCCCACAGAGCCTGCCTGGAGTTGAGTCTCTTAGCCGATCTGATGTATTCAAGATTCTTATGATCGGTCCAAACGATAAAGGGTACCCCCGAACCCTCTAACCAATGACGCCATTCCTCCAACGCTAATTTAACTGCTAACAACTCTCTGTTACCAATGTCATAATTACGTTCGGCAGGCAATAGTTGATGAGAAAAAAACTCGCAGGGATGCATCTTGTCGTCTGAGGAAGCGCGTTGTGAAAGCACTGCTCCTACTCCCACCTCTGACGCGTCGACCTCCACCATGAACTGATGTGTGGGATTAGGGGTGACAAGAATGGGAGCCGAAACGAAGCGACTTTTGAGGTTGGTGAACACTGCCTCGGTGTTCGACCACCTGAACGTCGTTCGGGGGAAGGTCAAGGCAGTCAGAGGTGCGACTAGTTGGCTGAAGTTGCGAATAATGAAACGCCAGTAAAAATTGGCAAACCCCAGAAACCGCTGTAGGGCCTTACGGGAATCTGTACTTGGCCAATCTACCACAGCCTTAACCTTGTCAGGATCCATGCGCACTCCCTCAGAAGAGATGATGTACCCTAGGAAGGGAACAGACTGTGCATGAAACAAGCATTTCTCCGCCTTGACAAAAAGCCCATTCTCTAACAGTCTCTGGAGCACTCGTCTGACGTGTTGAACGTGTTCCTGGAGAGACGTAGAAAAAATCAATATATCATCCGGGTAAACATATATGAATTGATCTACCATGTCTCTCAACACGTCATTCACGAGTGCCTGGAAAGTGTGAAGGGCATAACCAAATATTCAAAGTGCCCCCTAGGGGTATTAAAAGCGGTTTTCCATTCATCCCCCTTCCTGATGCGAACCAAATGATATGCATTGCGCAAGTTCAGTTTCGTGAAAATGGATGCTCCCTGCAACCTCTCGAAAGCTGAAGACATCAACGGCAAATGATAAGAATTCTTTACTGTGATGCTCTCGATAGTCAGTGCAAGGTCGCAGAGAACCATCCTTCTTCCCAACGAAAAAGAACCCCCGCCCCCGCAGGAGAAGAGGAAGGCTGGATGAACCCAGAGGCCAGAGAATCAGAAATATATTTCTCCATGGCCTCCCTCTCGAGAACAGAAAGGGAGTAAAGTTTGCACTTAGGTGGAGTCTTACCTGGCAGTAGATCTATCGCACAGTCATAGGAACGATGCGGAGGGAGAGAAGCAGCACAGGACTTACTGAACTCCTCCTTCAGGTCGAGGTACTCTGCGGGCACTTTAGACATATCCGCTGCCTTACTCTGAAACACAGAACCAGACACAGAGGGACAGGCAGACACTAAACAGGATTCATGACAGTGGTTAATCCATGTGGAAATAGTGTTAGTGCACTAGTCGACCCGGGGGTTGTGTTTGGAAAGCCACGGGTGTCACAAAACCACTGGTGCAAGTGGTGAGTCCATGAGTAGAAATGAGATGATTTCTGTGTGATTGCCAGAGGTGATGAGGGTGATACTTTCAGTGGAATGTGTAATCCGGGGAAGTTCTTGACCATTGAGTGCGTTGACGGTGATATGGTCTGAGAGAGGAGTGATGGGGATCTGAAGTTTAATAGCCAGTTTGAAGTCCATGAAATTTCCCTCCGCTCCCGAATCCAGAAGTGCGTTGGTGCAGTGCGTCGACGTTCGCCATCTCAGTCTTACCGGAAGGAGGGTCGATGGTGGTGATGAGGTCTTCTCAGCGGAGATCCCATCCGATAGTAGCCTCATACTTACTACCGGGCCTGCTCTTATAGACAAAGTCCTTGGGATCTCCACCTCTCCCTCTCCTCCCGGGAAAGCCGAGCTCTCCCCACCTGCATGGGTTCGTGGTCGAATGCGGGGCTGACCGCGCTCGTACCACCGGGCTGGTGGTCCTCCGTGCTAGGCTGTGGACGGCTGCAGCGCATCAACCTGGTCACGAGATTCAGACGAGCGTCAACTCTCAGAGCGAGTTCTATCAGTCCGTTCAGCATCTCTGGTAAGTCCATGGCATCTCCTAATGAACGCGATCAGCCAGCCCATGCAGGAACATATCCCACTGCGCTTCCTCGTTCCAACGGCACTCTGCGGCCAAGGTGCGGAACCGAATGGAAAAGTCCGCCACCAAGCCTTCTCCCTGTCGCAGTTCGGCAAGTAATCTGGCCGCCTCCTTACCTGCCACTGCACGATCGAACACTCTCCTCATCTCTTCGGAGAGTGCCTGGAACGAGGTGCAGCAGTTGTCTCCATTCTCCCACACCGCCGTACCCCAAAGCGCTGCTCTCCCTGACAGCAGGGTCAATACAAAGGCCACCTTTGTCTGTTCGCTTTGGAAAGTGCGTGGCTGTAAGGCGAAATGCATGGAACATCTCGTGAGGAACGCTCTGCAAAATTCAGGCTCACCGGAATATCCCTCTGTGTGGGTAGGCGTGGCTCCGGTCCCTCTGCTGCCACGGGCGTTGGTGGTGGGGGAACAGGCGGCGTGGGGGGCGCAGTGGGAGTCTGTAGAAGTAGTACCTGTTGGGTGAACTTGCTTCACGAGTGCTTGCACCGCACGACCTGTGCCCGATATATTCTCCTCTTGTTGATCCATAACTGAGATGCTGTGAGCGATGAAGTCCTTAAGCTGCGATGTTTCTTGCTGCATCCATGGTGTGGTCAGATCGTTCTGTCAGGAAATAACAGGAGGATGCAAGATGCAAGTAATATCAGTTTATTAAATGACTGGTCAGATGAACAGACACAGGTCGGGGACAAACACTCAGGTGGTAACTGAAGCAGGGACGAGATGGCGATCCGGTGGTTGTGAGGTGATAGCGTGCTTCCGAAAACCCAGGAACCGTGGAACATCCAGACAACACAAAGAACTGACGAAATCCAGACGAGACGAAGAACTGACGAAATCCAGACGAAGAACCTTGCAGACGAAACGCGAGAACAGGACACACACCGAGGAACAACCACAACGATCTGACAACATGAGAGGGAAATTACTGGGGATATAAAGGAACTTGAAATGAATGACAGCTGGTGACACTAATCAACACAATGAGTAACCACACCCACACAATAACACTCACGCAGACACATCAGAATGAGACAGCCAATTCATGAACCGTGACACGCAGAGCTTTAAGGGACACAATATGACATCAGTACAACAATATAAGCATTACAGTAAAGCTTCAGGGCAAACAGTATATGTGCAGTGGGTTTAAAAAAAAGTAAAATCTGATTTTAAATGGCATTACTTGAAGAAACAGATTAAACTGAGACAGACTAAATCGAGAAGAATTTAGCAACGTCTCCAAGATGCATGAAGAAACCCTTCTGCAAAGCTCCCTGAGAACTATGCATATGTGTACCTCGGACCTCACACCAAATGTTGATTTGATTTACTTAATAGAGATTAATGAATAAATAAAATCTATTTGTGACATTATTTTTTAAAGTATTCTCACTTTACAGTATTTTGTGTCTAAAACTTCTCACAGCTTTGCAGGAAGGTTTCTTCAAGTGTTTTTGGAGATGTTGCTCAATTCTTCTGGATTTAGTCTGAGTTTTTCATGTTTCTTCTTGTAATCGCAGAAGGACCGGATGATGCTGAGATCAGATCACAGATCTCTGTGTGAAGCACTGGCTGCTGTCAGACAAACATCTCACTTGATTATTACAATAAATGGCAAAAGAAATGTTCGGAAATGTAAACTGATATAACCATTTTTTTTTGTTGGTGAAAATACCAATGGTCTAAGACTTTTGCACAGTACTGCATGTTTGCATGTGTGTGTGTGTGTGTGTGTGTGTGTGTGTGTGTGTGTGTGAAGTTTAAATGTTTAGTAAAAATATAATTGAAAAAAATACACATACTTCTAAAATAATGTAAAATAATAAATAAAACGTAACAATATATTCAGATTTAAAACTTAGAAACCAGGTTATGTCACAGGGCAACATATATATTAATAATATATTTGTTTATATATATATGTACATAAATGCATACTTTTTTTGTCAAAATGTGCATTTTAAAGTACTAATTTCAATTTAAAACTCAGATAAACCAGGTTTTGTTGAAGTGCTTTAGTTAAATAATGTAAAAAATTGTAATAATCTCATCATAAATTGTTTAATAATATGTGATAAAGAAACTATGCTGAGATGCAATAATTAAATGCGGTGTAGTGTATACCGTATGACAATTAATGTTTAGATCTATAGTGCTTTATACTGATGCGCATTTAGTTCTGTTCCATTAAAAATGTGTCCATTTGTGCAACGAATGCTTCTGTGTATATTAACTCTTTAACTGAATAACATTATATTTCTTTGCATCATCAGGCTGGTTTCGTCAGCACTTTGGAAAACAAAGAAATGATTTGGAGCAAGTCAAACCCAGTAAATGTTCTCAGGCGTCCTCCTCTTACTCCATCTCAGATCAGCCCCTGCCCTCCGTGCTCTCCTCCTCTTTCCGCTCCTCTCTCAGATTTGACGTCTTCGTGTGTCACAACGATGAGGACAGTGATCTAGCACAGAGTCTGGCCTCTTTCCTTGAAGCACCGTCTAACGGCCTGCGCTGTTACCTGCAGGAGCGGGACTGTCCCGCAGGAGGCGCTGTGTCCACTGAGCTGCTCCAGGCCGTGCAGGACAGTCACTGCTGGCTGTTACTCCTCACTCCCAACTTTGTGAAGGATGACTGGTGCTCGTATCAGATGCACCAGGTTCTGTCTGAAGGGCCCATGTCACAGAGGATCATCCCGGCTCTAGTGAACATGCCCAGATCACAGCTCCCACCCGAACTGCGCTTCCTTTTTACTGTGGATCTGAACACGAACAAAGAGTTCGGCTACACTCTAGTCTACAAGGCGGTACTTCATTGTGAGTATTTTGTATGTAGTATAGAGTGTTTCCACGACATGTCATCAATCCGGAAGTCGGCCATATTGGCGGGAATGAACATAAACTATGCCTTTTATTCTAAAATAAATGGCATAAAATGATCAATTATCATCGACTATACAGTTGTACTGTCAATTATACAAGTCTGACTCTCTAAGCATTAGGCCACGACTGCCTATTTAGTTGATGATGCTATATTTATTATTATTGTATTATAGGAGCCAGCTCGTACAGATTTTACCCACCTATTAACTTTAGTTTGTCAAAATATTGGACCCTTTTCTACCAACCAGGTCCTTCTCTATATGATTTAACAGCTTCCACACATTTTTTCTTTCTTTCTGTGGTTTAGACATCATAAGTGAATAGGTCAAGGTCAAATTTATTTATATAGCTCTATTAAAACAACGAGAATGTTGACCAGAGTGCTTCACAAGCAGAGCACGTACACACAAATAAAACAGGGCTGGAAGGTATTCAGTCCAATCATAACAAGATAATTTAAACACAATTTTAAAAATAGCATTTAGCATTAGCATTTAAGAGATACATAAGATAAACCCAAATCAAGAATACGCCTGAGAAAAGAGGTAGGTTTTAATTGATACTTTAAAAAGGCTTAATGTAGGAGAAGCTCTAATAGGTAAAGGTAGTGTATTCCAAAGTTTTGGAGCATAGACTGAATAGAATAGAACAACATCTTCATTAACCATGCAATCAGTGCTGTTGTTTACATCCGAGTATCTGCAATATGCTGGACCCTTTTTTCCTGAACGTACCTGCCCTTCACATACCCTGTGGCACCACGAGGACACCTGATCCCCTGTTTATTTTGGACACTATATTCCCTGTTTTGGTTATAAAAGCCTCTCCGAGGCCTGACGCCACCCCCACTGTGGCTGTTGTTTGCTCCTCTAGCCACAGTTGTTAAATAAAAATAGTTAATAACTTATTATGTATGTACTGACAAATATGCATCACATTACGTGTATTAGTTTATTTTAAAACTCTGTAATCCACATGGAAATTTTCACATGCATTTAAAATCATTCACTCAATCCCATGTTGCAAACCTTCATGAGATTTTATTTCCATAGAACACAAAAGAAAACTCGTAATAAATCATTTGTCCTGGATGCTCTTTTGCATGCAGTGAAAGATGATTTGAGGTTATAGTGATCACGAATGCTCTTTATTACAAGTGTTTTGCAAAACTAGACAAGCTCTAGACAAGATGAGAATAAATGAAATAATAATAATAAGAAAAAGTATAAAGTAAATAAATCAAGTAGCCCAACAAATCTCACCAAAGCAAAAAGTTACATCAAACTACAATAAAATGTTGTGTGAAACACAAAAGGAGGATGTCCACCTCTGTGTGATGAAACTGAAAGTGATGCACTCAAGGTCCAAACGGGACAAAAAATTTACAATTTCTATTTTTAAAAAATGATGTAACTTGTGCAACTTTTCAAGTCTGGTCTGGAGTCATAGAATAGCTTTGTGTCTGCAATTTGAATAATTGGTCACTTACTGGAAGTTTCACCGTCTAAAATATCATGCTTGCCTCCGGTTTCTGTTCTCTTTAATACAGCACTGTGAAAAAAGTGCTTTACTCTTCTGGCTTTTTTGCAGCCGAAAAAACTTCTTCCATGAAACAGAGATAAAGCCTTTTTTCTGTAAACCAGACGGGAATGTTTATATTTCAAACTTTCTCACACTGATTTTGGTAGATGTTTTGTTATGTCTGGAAACAAATTATAGATTCTCAACAACGTTTCTCCTTCTTTTTTTTTTTTCTTTTACAGATTTGAAGGACATGTCTGAGAAGGACAAGTCCAGCAGTGCGTCTCATTCTGACGGCTAAGAACAGATCAGCATTCATTAACTGTATTGACTGCAATGACAAGATTCTTCACTTCCAAGCTGCATCGTAGTTCTCTCCGTCTAATGTCTCAGAGATCTCAAAATTAAAATTAAAGATGAATAATGTCAAAAAAAAAAAGGAAAATTCTTTCATCGTTTACTCACCCTCAGGTTTTTCCAAACCTGTATGAGTTTCTTTTGAGTTTCTTCAGAAAAGAAGTAATGCCATATATATATATATATATATATACAATATACAAACACACTACCATTTAAATGTTTGGCAACAGTAACATATTTTCCAAAGACTTCTGCTCACCAAATCTGCATTTATTTGCCAAAAAATACAGTAAAATTGCAATATTGTGAAATATTATTACAATGTAAAATAACTGTTTTCGAATGTATTATATTTTCAGATGTAATTTATTCTTGTGACACAACGCTGTATTTTCAGCATGATTACTCCAGTCTTCAGTGTCACATTTCTTATTATTATGAGTGTTGATGTGGAAACTGTGATGCATTTTGTCTTAAAGTTTGATTTAATGAATAGAAAGAACAGCTTACAGACACTTTTATTCAGTTTAACGTGTCCTTGCTGATTAAAAGTATTCATTTAAAAAAATAAGAATAATCTGTTACTGATATGATACTCTTTATTTGTGCCACTTGAACTGGTGTGTGTAAACTCTTATTATTATCAGTGATGTTTATGAGGTTATTGCACTGATTGTTTTGTTGAAATATGATATCATCCTCTTGTTTTCCATAGTGAGGGTGTCAACCCAGACTTTTATGAAGATATTTATATTGTGTGACATAAATCAAGTGACCGAGATTGCAAAAGAAAAGTCAAAATATATGAGCTCAAATGTGCTGAGCCATATGTTTCCCTTTCTGATTTTAGGTCAAAGTCAGATTAGAAGAAGGGTTTATGTAATATACCCAACAAAATATTATTTTAAAACGATTCTCCCTCACATACACACACTCATATAGACATGTGCACAGAAGCTAATTGGAGCAGCTGCAGGTATAAATGACTTTACCTGAATGTACTATAATGCATATAATGAAGATTCACCTCAGTATGTACGTAGCATATCTCATATGCAAATATCATTAACCACTGAGAACTCAGGATTGGTTTTCTGCTTGTCATCTGTGGTTGAATATGTTTCAGAAAGGTCTTAAGCCACAGTTAGAGATGCCAATCACTCTTTTTTTACTCTGATTGGAATCATTGTAAAACGCTGTAGACTTTCATTTGTCATTCAGCTGCTAAAGTATGTGCATGATGTGCATTAGAGATGGTTTGATGGGGGATTAAGTAAGATTATATTGCATTTAAATATAAGCTTTCTCTAAAAGAGACTGATATAATGCTTGTTTTGTTTCTTGACTTCATATACAGTATATTGAACTGTTTTGTTTTGTTTGAACTGTTCCTTTTTAAGGGAATGCCCCCCAAAATGGACATTTTCTGAAACTGTACTCAAATGCAGAACAGATTCCAAAGCTGTTGTCATTGTTTTCAAAGGTCTATGATTAATATAAACAGTCACTGCAGTACATTTATTTTTAAATGAAAACAAAGTGAAAGAGTTTCAGTTTCAGCGTTGTAACTCATGAACCGCTCAGATTATTGTGATGCTTTTATCAGCTGTTGGGACTCTCATTCTGACGGCACCCATTCACTGCAGAGCATCCATTGATGACACACTGAAGATGCAATGTTACATTTCTCCAAACCTGATGAAGAAACAAACTAATCCTGATCTTGGATGGCCTAATCTTCAGCAAATGATCATTTCTGGGTGAACTATTCCTTTAAGACTGGCTTCCAAGAAAGGTTGCGCAGTTCACTTCTTCATGGTTCACGATAGAAATAATGAGTTTCAGTCCATGCATAATGGTCAGTGGATGTTTAATTAGGACACGATAATAAAATCAGAGAGAGCTTGAGATGGATTTACACTCAGGTTCTCGAAAAAAAAAGAAAAGTCTTTGGCACTGTTAGCTGCAGTACAGGCAAACTCTTCATCTCTGAAACTCTTTCAATTTATTGTTTTCGTATCAAAAAAAATGTAGATGCTGTCGTGTCTATTCATATTAATCTTTACCAGTGAAAACACACTGCTTTGGAATTTGTTCTCATGAGTCACTGCATCAGATACTGAATTTGCTGAAGAAAAACCTTGTTTTATTGAGGTCCAACAGTGCTTATAAAATAGCAAGTAATGATATTTATTTATTAACCTGGAAAATGTGTCAACACAGTGTCAGTGTGACTGGAACACAAACAGATATAAGATTTAAAAAAACAAATGAAGAAAGGACTTTGCCTCCTGATTTCAAAGCCCGACTCTGGCTCTGCTACAAGAATGTGTGATGGAAACAATTCAAATTTCTCCACCAGTCTGTGCAGGATCATTTCCCTAAAACAGGGTGTATTTTTTTCTTTCTAAGAAATGTATTAGTTGTGGTTTCTTCAAACAGGAGCGGACCAGGATTGATACTTTGTTTGTTACTAAGGTACACACCCACCTTCTCTCGTTCTCTCTCTTTTTCTCACTTTCTCTATTTTTTCTTATCTTACATTTATATATTTATGTATCTAGCCTATGCATTTATTTATACATTAATTAATTCTTGTTTTATTAGCAGCTCTGTGCTGTTACACTGTTATCTCGCAGAGAAGGTTTATTTGTCAAAATGTATCTTTAAATCACTTTTTTAAAAGTTCTGCCCAGGATGAAAGCCGTTTAACAGGGGCAAGTTGACACAACGAAACCTACAAAGAGGCGTAAAACGATTCATAAAACAAAAACGTGCGGATAAGAACACGTGATGAATAAATGCGCTAGTTTTCAGCATCATCATGACACGAGCGGCGGAACTTTCCTACACGACCCCTCTCAGTCCGTCCTGTCTGCGCATGCGCCGTCGGGCAGTCGGTCTTCAGCGGGCGCACTCTGTGCTGTACAGTGATGTGACCCCACTAGAACAACCTCTCGAACGACACTAATGCTACTGAGACTGTTTCAGTTCCGTTCTGGGCGTTTGAAGGAGACGCTGAGTAGTGAACTAATGTAACGGCGCCTCCCATCTGAAGAGAAGACGCCCGCGCGCACTTCACAGCGCAACTTTGCTCGTAGGATGTGAGTGTACCGCGCGCTTGATCTGGGGAGAGAGGGAGGGGCTTTCCGGACAGTCACTTCACGGACGATCTTTGTGATTTTAAACTGTATCTAGATACGTGCACCCTGGTAAGTCTCAATCCAGTAAACCTAATGCGCTGCCTTCTCAATGCTGAGGATGCCCGAACATGTTGTCTATGTAGGGAGATTTGAGATCGTTTACATTGCATTCGAAAATAACGCATGCATGATTTCTTAGTATTCTGTTCCCTTAACTTTGTTAACCTCTGATCTTTCTTGAAGAACTGTGGCGTTTCTGTCGGGTGAGAACATTCAGATCTAAGCTTCTTGTTGCCAGTTGTGCAATAGCTAAGACTTTTTTGGTGGTGATGAAATTCTAGTTAGTTTGGCTTTAGCTGTGTTACTGACATCCAGAGCCCTTCAGAACCAGCTGAGACCAGTCTGGTAAACCAGCAAACCAGTGAAGCTTTGATAAAACGGTTGATCAAGGAAACAGTGGCTATACACATATAGCACTTTTTTAGTCTAGTTAATAAACTATGAGAAGTTTGACCGTCAGTCTTACACTACACTTCTCTCCTCTCATACTCTTATGAAAGTATGAAGGTCTGACTGCATCATACACGTCTGGATAAGATGGCCAGAACATATCAACGCTACATGATGATTAGCAATTCACTCAAGCTTTTAAAGGCACTTTTGATTGCATTACACAGTTTTTATCAATGTTTTGAAAGGCCATTGCACGCTAATGCATTTGTGGTGAGGATATGAGACAGGGTGTTTGAGGTGGGTCTTCCTTTGAACACTTTTATCGACTTATTTAGCTTCATCTATGTGTGGCAGAAGAACCAGAGGTACATGTGATGTGTTTTTATTTACAAAACGACAGACATATGCATGAGTCTCAGACCTATGTGTTGCATTAAGGTGTAATAACCCTTGTTTTGCCGTTCACAAATACAGTACGTGCATTGTGAGATTTGAACATTGCTGCGATTAATCCTCCACTTAATGTCGTGCTTACTTGATGCATTTGGGGTTTTGGTTTGCTCATGATAAATCAGCGTCAGCGGTTCATAGCAACGTTTGTTTTTGGTCCCGCTGATAAAAGGGTCAAGCTGTGCATGGCATTGCGAGATAGTAGTGTGGCAGTTTAGAGAGAGCTTCTTCTCAGGATGAGCCAGAAGATATGAACACTATCAACTTCCCATTCTTATTTGCAAATTACTTTGTAAAATTTCCACATCATTAACAGCCACATGTACTGTATGTTAACACCATCTGATACGACTAAATGACTCATATTGCTATTGATTTTATTATTATTATTAAATTTTGTAAAATATTTTTCCTCAAAGACTGAGGTTCCCAAACTTTCTTTGTTAGTCAAACCCTTTAGATGTAAAATAATTCCTTGAGATTTTAGGTCCGTGTTTCAGTAATTTAACGACACGTTCATTTGTTCATGTTCGTCATGTGTCAGTTAGCAGTCACTTGACATGCAAGTAAATTAATAAAAATAAAAATAAATCAAATGTAAATTCATTTCCCAGTCACATTTTCTTGATTAAATAAACATCACTTACACTATCAGAAAAAGCTAATCTATTTGATATATTTTTACATTAACGATGTAATCCAAGTTTTTAAGCAATTTACCTTTAAGACAATAGCCATTTAAACAATACATTTTGTCTGTGAACTTATGTTCAGCTATTCTTTTCGGATCATCAGTCATCAAAGTTCTGTGAATATTAGTCACAGATTTACTTTAAATTTCACCAAGCTGAATACTGTCACAATCAGGGACTGCCGTTCTCCTGTTTTTGAGTTTTTTCCTTATTTGGTCACTTTTCCTTTTCTTGTTAGGTTAATTAACTTACCCTGTGTTTTATAAACCCCTTCTGTTTGGTTCCAGGTTGTCTTTCGTTAAAGTAGCTGTATGTGAAATATCGTTGTTAAAGCAGTCACTGATTTTGTATGTTTTGTCCACCTTCATCATTAAAACCCCCCTTTTTTGGATTTCAGTTGCGCTCCCTTCTTCCTAAGACACCACGTGTTACAATTACGCAATAATAACTTGCACAGATAATATTTTCAGGCCCTTTTAAGTCTTATTTTGATGTAACAAAGTGGTAATATCTATCTAAGTCTATGAGTTGTTTACTTATTTTTTTTTAATTATGCTTCCCATTAACGCCATTATATTGTTCATTCAGACTGATTCATGAACTAATCAACTGGCAGCAAGTACCTTTCATTTATAATTCATTTACACTTTGACTGTTCCCATCCTGTGGTGTTTTCTTGTTAATGTCAAATGTGTGTGGTTCTCACTTAGCATCAAGTGTTTCAGAGAAGGGTATTTTATGCTGAGCATGCTGGGAGACAACTGGGTAAACAGAGGAGCTGTGTATTTAAAACAGCTCATAGTTATTTTCATGCCATCAATCATATGTATTTAAAAAAAAATTTACTGTTTAACTGCAGGTAAATTAATTTCAATGCATGTTAAAATTACGTTGCATTGTATGGTTGTTTATTTCCTCTTTCTCTCTCAGCCATTCTTGCTGCTTATTGCTTGCCAGGTTATGTGCACTTTAGAGGAGTTGTGTCTTTTTTTAGAGTTGTTCACATGCTCATTGCACAGTCAGAAAATGTGCCGTTCTCTCCCGGAGCAGCGGTGTTCACATGGTTTTAGAAGTTGTGTTTATTGATAGCATACTGTTGGTGATTTGTTCGGATAACTCCGTGAAAACAATCCTTTTGTCATGGCTCATTACATCCAGTTACATTACATCAAGTTTCCACACATTTGGAATGATTCAGCTGCACAACATTAACCTCGTGTTGGCATGGCTCGAGTGAGACTGCCAGGAAAAAAAGCATAAAAATAATATATATACAGTATATATTAAAGACGAGACGTCCCTTCTGATGTCCGCATCAAATTAAATTTACAAAGTGATATTATATACAAAGAAAGCATATTCAATGGAAGTAAAGTGTCATCTTTAATGTCAAAATATGGGTGAAATAATGTTCCATCAACAACAGTTATGTAAAAAAAAAAACTAAAACATTCTGACATACTAAATTGTATTAAATTGTTAAAAATGTATTGCTGACAAATTGGCAAAATCGAGTTGTTTGAATCATTATTATTATTTGTATACAAATTATTGTTGCACTGAATGACATTTTTGTCTGTAAATCTTGGCAAAATTTAAGCTGTATTAAACTTTTATTGTTTTGATACTTGGAAACTCTTTTTCATCTTTGAGCCATATACTGTACAGTATATATATATATCTATGTTTGTATGTATGTATGTATGTATGTATGTATGTATATATATATATATATATATATATATATATATAGTAGTATTTAACATTTAATAATTTATTTTTTTTTCAAGTGCAATGCAGTCTCTATGAGTTCCAGGAGGGCTCACACTAACGTGCTTTCGTCATCATGCATAACCTTAACTTGTGCAAGGATTGGTGGGAACAGTGACATCCAATAATATTTAAAACTATTTTCAATTTTAACAACAAGAAAACAATGTAAAACTACTTTAATGTCTTTATCAAATGTGAAAAAAAAACAGTGAGACGGGGACAGCTATTCAGTCGTCAGCTGAGCTTAATCGAAATCATGGCGAACGTTTCCTCAGCACAGATCAAGAAAGAAATACCATTCAGTCATCGAATCAATAAGGATAAATTTGCAATTAAAGAATTAAGACCACCAAGACCAAATTTCAACATCAAACAAAGTATCTACAGAGAACGTGCAGTCATATAAATTTATATTTAAGTCATATAGATTTTCAAGGAAGTGGTTTGAGTGGAAAAAATGGCTAGCAAGCTGCGAAGTAGCTAACGCTTTATTCTGCTACCTCTGCATTTTTTTCCATCCGTTGAGCGTGGCAGACATCACACTGGTGTTCTGTAATATAACTGAGCAAGTAAGCAGTGTAATGTGAGGGAGCAATGTGATATAAGTGAATCATTTTGTAAATGAGCAGTGTAATTTAAGTGAGTTGTGTAAATAGTGATTTATGTGACTTCATTTATTTCTTATTAAACTAAACCTGAGGTAACATTTTTTGGAAAACCACATCCTGGCTTCAGTCTTCATTTGCTGCTGAATTGTGTTAACACATATATAGAAACATAAGGAGAGCAAGAGATGGATTGTTAGAGTCAGTTTATTTTTTATTAATACTATAGTCATTCAGTTTCCTTTACATCTTTAACTAGCAGTTTATTTATCAGTTGAATGGGGGAGCTATCCTATTACCCCCCCGAGAGAATTGGCAGCCGCCACTATATATGTATATATATATATATTCAGGCCATATAGCAGATGAGTATGTGTTGAGCACAATTTGAACCAGCAAGCCTGAAAAGATGTTAGTTTAAGATCGTGGTGTCTGTCAGCCATCGTAAAGGGTGATGGCATCGTTTATTGGCCCAACCCTGGATTCATGCTCGAACTGGTGAAACCTAGTGAGAGAGGCTATATGAGAAACATTGGGGAATTATGGAATAGCAGAATTAAAAATCAGTAATCCAGCCATCAGATATAATCAAAAGTGATTTACTATTACTGATAGTTGCCATACCATCCAATTATAACCACATATGTCTGAGAAAGTGGAAGAAACCATGTGTATATATATAAATACATAAATATATATATATTTATATATATATATATATATATATATATATATATTAGGGGTGTGCACGGATAGTCGAACAATCGAATATTCGTTCTTCTCTAATTATTCGATATATAAAAATGATATTCAAATTTCGCAAAAAAAACAAAAAAACAAATCACAATAAAACCTAATTTGGTCACTTTCTGTGATTCTCCACGGCATATTTGAAGATGTATGCAAGCAAAAAATAATTAATGAATGAATAAGGGGCCGTTCACATATCGCGCCTAAAAACGCGTGGAAAATGCTAGGCGCGCCGCTTTCTAGGCGCTCCTGAGGCGTCTGCCGTTGCTAACCAACAATGACGCGCTCTCTCCATGAAGACGTGGAAATTTCAGCAAAGGATAAATGGATTTGCAGCACAAAAAATCGCTTTCAGTAGCTCTGCTACTAAATTTATTTCAAAATGGCAATCCATATACAGCTATGATCAGCTGTTCCTTCATCTTGGCTGAGCTTTCAACGTTGTTACGGGAAAGGATGAAGCTGAATGTTTAGTTCTTGTCACATGACCTGCGGTGCGCTTCTGGCATTCTGAAAAGTTGAGATGTTTTTAACTCGATGCTGTGCGGACGCGCCTGAAAAAAACGGGACCGCGTCGCACCGCGTGAGCATCAAGACCGCGTCGCTTCCATTATGAGCGCGCATACCACGCGCCTACATTGGAAATAACGAACTTGAGCGCACAAAAGACGCGATAAGTGAACGGCCCCTAAGAACTGCGGTCTTCTACAGTACTTCAAATATGCCGTGGAGAATCACAGAAAGTGACCAAATTCAAGAACATTGTTGCAGCATCTCTCAAGCAACGAATAAACACCGCTAACTTGGAGAATGCAGTGAAACTCATCTTCTCGCGTCTGGCCTAGACCTTCATCACAAACATCTCAGGTTTCTCAATGAAAACATGAGAGAAGTAAGAAAAAAAAAAACTTTTTTGAACATTATCAGAACATTTTCCTTGATGCGAGTGGTGCGGATGCAGTCGCCACGATGAAGATGATGCAATGCCCACTCGTTGGAAAAGGCTGAGCCAGTTCTCCAGCGATGATTACAGAGAGTCCAGCCGAGACGAGTGGGAACAGTTCTTACTGGAGCCATGTATTCCACCAGATGAGGATCCCATTCAGTGGTGAAACAAAAACACGAAGCGCTTCACTAAACTTATTTTCCGTTATTTGTGAGTCCCGACAACGTCTGTGCCGTCAGAGCACGTTTTCTCTGCGCCCGACCTTATTGTTAACAGACTAAGGAGCCAACTTTCCCCCGATCATGTTTACATTCCCGTATTTCTTAACAAGAACATGTAAAACAATAGAAAAAAAGCAAAAAAGATTTGCTGACAGTTTAAAAGTTTCAAAGTTAAGTGTAGGCTAAGTTCTAGCCTAATTGCTGCAGGTTGCTTTACGTTTTTTCTTTGTTCACTTTTTTTTTCTTTGTTCACTTTTGTTAATCTGTACTTTTGTTTGTTTGCACGCATTGTTAAAGGTTTTCAGCTACAAAACACGATGTGTAGTGTTCAAGCTTATTGTGTGTATGCTTGTTCAAAATGACGGAAACAGTAAATGTTGCTGAAAAATAACGTCTGTCTCATTAAACTTAATTTAAATAAACGAATATTCGAATATTCGTTTTTTTGTGAGCTCAAATATTCGAATGTGATATTTGCAGAAAACGACCATCCCTAATATATATATATATATATATATATATATATATATATATATATATATATGGGGTGGTGGTGCAGTGGATAAGACACATGCCTTTGGTGTGAGAGACCTGGGTTCCACCAATGTGTCCCTGAGCAAGACACTTAACCCTTAGTTGCTCAAGAGGCATGTGACCTCTGACATATATAGCAATTGTAAGTCGCTTTGGATAAAAGCGTCAGCTAAATGAGTAAATTAAAATGCATTTATATTTTTATATATGCACCTTCAGAAATGTTGGAATCTTTTCTCAGACATAGGGTAACATGTTGCACGCATATGCTCTCTGTTGGCCAGCTGTGAACAACTTGACCCCGCCCACAAACTCTGTAGCTTGTTAACATCATGTTGAGAAGATGCCTAAGGAAAGCATATTAGTTTTATTTTCACTTCTGAAAGATGATGCTGCAAAGAATGAGTGGTTAAAATCAATGTTTTGTGTTGATGTGTGATTCTCAAACACTTACTCTTGAAAGATGAATCAGTGCCAGTTCATGTGGACCAGCTGACTCCACTGTATCTCTCGAGCAGGTTTAGGTTTACAGACCTGTTGCTATTACAGCAACTCCAGGATGAGCTTCGAAGTTGTCAACAATCAAATCCAGCTGCGTTAGCGATGTATGAAGAACAGGCCCCTGTTGTAGAAGACTCCCAAAACAATATTAGGAAGCTTAAAAATGGCATATTTAATAGGTGTTTTACTGCCTCTAATGTTCATCTCAACTGGAAACCTCAGCGATTTGTAGGTGTAGGTATGTTTTTTAAGTTTAGCAGAAATGTAGGTAGAGGCACCAGTGATTCTGTGCAGCCCATTGTCTAGTTTCAGTGAGCCGTGTTAATTAGGTGTAGCTTGAGTTTCCTTTTCTCAGCTGATATCTGTTGTGATCTGCGGCTACTGTAGCCCAAGTTCCCATTGCCATTATTGCCCACAGAAATGCCGTTCATTGGATGTTTTCTCTTTTTCGGGCCATTTCAAGCCATTCTGTATAAACCCTAGATATGGTTGACCAGCGGTTTCTGAAATAGCAGACCACATCCATGCCACATTCAAAGTCATTTAAATCACCTTTCTTCCCCATTCTGATGCTCGGTTTGAAGCAAATTGTTTTGACCAGGTTTACATGCATAAATGCATCGAGTGGCTTCCATGTGATTGGATAAAATACCAATAATTGTTGTTGTGCTTTCTTTTGCTTTTCTTTCATTCAGAACAACATTTTTCCATACTATAGTTAACTTTTTTTTCATGATTAGGTCACAGCGTTTCTTCAACTGATAATAAATTGACCATTTTCTGAATGTAATCACATAACAAAGGTCTTAACATTTTTGAGGTTATAAGGCTGACAACTTGATGCTGGATTTTGGTTCACAAGGTTTATCCTGAAATTATACATTGACATCACGTGAAAAGTAGTAGAAACAAACTTCAATGCTGGTCATGTGACGAAACCGATTTCATTTGTGATTCGCACTGCCACTTATAGTTTTATTAAACTGCTGGGTATTGAGATATAGTAGACCAAAATGCAAATATAAGATCAGGTTTCTAGAATAGTTTGTGTGGTTATTTTGTGACGCTTTAGAGTTTTATTGATCGTGTAAGAGTTAACTTGGATGCTTTTCAGCTCTGCTAATTAGAGCTCGACAGATAGTGGATTTTACAGATACTGATAGCTAGGGTTTTGGCTTTGTTTGTGCTGTGCAGACCAATGACATAAAAATACCGTGAGAGCTATAGAGGGCAGACGCTCCTTATGCTTTCGAATCACTCTCTCGGTACATTGATGTCAAACACCGATCGATCTGCACAGACCTGCTTCAAGTCAAACACACCTGATATGTAGCCTATCGCTTTGACTGCTTTCTGTAGATCACATTGTCTCACGCACCATGATTGGTCGATTATGTACAATGCCTGGATGTTATTGTTCAAACTAATTTTTCTACTGTTTCCTTCAGCAAAAATTAAAAGAGGAAAAGAAAGGCAAGACCTGGATGTGTCCAGGATGTGTCTGGGAGAAATTTCAAACAATACCACACTGGCTGATTACCTTGAAGGCAATTTTACAGATAGTGTATTGTGTGCACCCTTTCAAACAGTATTGTAGGTGAATCATTTCATCCGAATTGTAAAATTCTTGTTGAGCTGCAGAGCATGTGCACAATATTCAGGCCTGTGAACAGTTGATGTCCATTCGGTGTATTGTTGGCCTGCATCACATGAGATAAACTTGAATTAAACTAGCAGATATGATTCAGAGAAGTTCATGTAACTGTTTTTATTGTAGTGTTTTATTAATAAATGTAATTGTTCAGTATGCATTACTCATAGGGTACATCAAGAAACATTAGAGTTTATTATTAATCAGTGTTTATGTAATATAATGTAATATACTCTTGGAATTTTTTTGACAAAAGCTGTCACTAGGGCGGTACTTTTTCAAAAGGTAGACTTTTGTACCTTTAAGGTACAAAGGTGTGCCTTTTGAAAAATGTACCACCCCAGTGACAGCTTTTGTACTTTTTTTATTTTTTCTGCGAGTGAATAATATAATAATTATCATATATCTTAAATATCTGGACAGTACTTAATTGACATTAAACAGACATTGATGATTCAACTAAAAAACTATGAACTATTAGACATTAAATTCTGAACGTTTTATCTGATTATCTTGACTGTTTTGTTCTTGTCATGAGTGTCATCTTATGCTCTGTTGTGATAATGGTATTGCGCTAGTGAAATTCTTGGGAACTGTTGTTTTTACTACAGTAACTAAAAAAGAAAACATCTATGAAGAAGTATCCTACTTCATTGGTAATGCCATTGCTTGTGTGGCCAAGTGGTTTTATTGTCATTTCCTTCCTGAAAATGAATGAAAGACTCTGGAACACTGCAGTGCAAAAACATAAATATGTATGTCTTATGAAACATAACAACCAAACAACAATTTAAAGGCTAGGTATTTCTTAAATTAAAATACATTTGACTTTATTTTACTTTCTTGTTTTCTTTATGCCTTTGTGAGAGTTTACAAGCCCTTAATGAGTCACTGATTTCCACAGAAATGCTGCAAGACATTGATTGAGCAATGGTTAATTTCACATGTTTAATACATCCTTTTGAATTAGGGTAAATGGCAGGAATTCTCACAGAAAACAAGTCAATCAGATGTATTATTATTATTATTTTTGGTAATTGGAGAACTTTGCACATTGTTGTGTTCTAATTTAGTAATCTTTTTATTTTTGCCATTTGACATTTTTGTATAAGAAAGGAAACCATAATATTGTATGTATGTGATCATGCATGTGCACGTGTGCATGTATCGCTCGGTCTGTGAGTGGATAATCTTATCCAGAATCAGTGTAACATTACATTTCTTTAAAGGGGTCATCAGATGCAACATTCACTTTTGTTATTGTTTGAACATAAATGTATGTTGGAAGTGTGTTTACACATCCGTCCTATAATGATAAAAATCCACCCAGTGTTTTTTTTTTTTTTTTTAAATCCCCTTCCTCAAATCAGGCTGTTCTGAGACTCCTGTTAGAGTGACAGAGGTCAAGGTCAACTTTATTATCTCTGAAGGGCAATTTGTTTCACAGCCAACAAACAAGCACAACAACACAGATAAAAACACACAGATAAAAACAGTGACTTCCATTAATAACATACAAATATTTGAAATAAAAAAATAAAAATAATAATAATAATTATAATTTTGAAATCTATTGGTCCTACATCAAGGCAAATAATATCTTTGAGTAGAAGGAAGCATCTTAAAAACATTCTGCAAGGCATGACTGGGATCATTCAAAATGCCTTCAAAGTCGTTCATTAACAGCGCGTATTCTCTCAGAGACGACGAGAGAGAAATCTCCTAATATGTGGTATATCGAACTGTTTTCATTTATTTCTTTAATGTTTCTCTTGTGGCCCGAACAAAGTGAAATCAATGAGAAGAAACATTATTCGTGTTGAACAGGTTGTTTTTGAAAGTTGGTGCATAAAATTGATAAAGTGTTACTGAAGTGTAACAATTTTATTTAGACTATAGGCCTATAATTCATTGTAGGCTAAAATAGACCTGTTTTAAAAGACATTTTTTCATTGAGGAGTAGTCTAAGCTAATAGCCTATTTTTTTATTTCCTCACTGTGAGTTACAACGTGTCAGTAATGCGGTGATGCACTATGAAATTGTTACAAAGCAAATTAATTGTAATATTAAAGGGTTAGTTCACCCAGATAGCAAAATTATGTAATTAATAACTTAATTATATATATTACATTATTTATTTAGGATGACATGCATTGGATTTTATGGTCTGTGATAATGGATCTTTCTTGTTTTTCTTTATGCTTTTGTGGGAGTTTACAAACCCTTAATGAGATTTCCACAGAAATGCTGCAAGACATTGACTGAGCAATGATTAATTTCACAAGTTTAATACATCCCTGTGAATTTGAGTAAATTGTAGGAATTCTTAAAGAAAACAAGTCAATCAGTGTATTATTATTACTATTATTATTATTGGTAATTGGAGAAGATTGTTGTGTCCTTAATTTAGCAACCTTTTTATTTTTGCCATTTTACATTTTTGTACAAACCCGATTCCAAAAAAGTTGGGACACTGTACAAATTGTGAGTAAAAAAGGAATGGAATAATTTACAAATCTCATAAGCTTGTATTTTATTTACAATTTTAATATAGATAATATATCAAATGTTGAAAGTGAGACATTTTGAAATGTCTTGCCAGATTGGCTCATTTTGGATTTCATGAGAGCTACACATTCCTAAAAAGTTGGGACAGGTAGCAATAAGAGGCCGGAAAAGTTAAATGTACATATAAGGAACAGCTGGAGGGCCAATTTGCAACTTATTAGGTCAATTGGGAACATGATTGGGTATAAAAAGAGCCTCTCAGAGTGGCAGTGTCTCTCAGAAGTCAAGATGGGCAGAGGATCACCAATTCTCCCAATGCTATGTCGAAAATTAGTGGAGGAATATCAGAAAGGAGTTTCTCAGAGAAAAATTTAAAAGAGTTTGAAGTTATTATCATCTACAGTGCATAATATCATCCAAATATTCAGAGAATCTGGAACAATCTCTGTGCGTAACGGTCAAGGTCGTTGCCGGCTAAAAGTCTATAAGTCAAAAAAGAAGCCATATCTAAACATGATCCAGAAGCGCAGCCGTTTTCTCTGGGCCAAGGCTCATTTAAAATGGACTGTGGCAAAGTGGAAAACTGTTCTGTGGCCAGATGAATCTAAATTTGAAGTTTTGAAGTTCTTTTTGGAAAACTGGGACGCCATGTGATCCGGACTAAAGAGGACAAGGACAACCCAAGTTGTTATCAGCGCTCAGTTCAGAAGCCTGCATCTCTGATGGTATGGGGTTGCATGAGTGCGTGTGGCATGGGCAGCTTACACATCTGGAAAGGCACCATCAATGCTGAAAGGTATATCCAAGTTCTAGAACAACATATGCTCCCATCCAGATGTCGTTTCTTTGAGGGAAGACCTTGCATTTTCCAACATGACAATGCCAGACCACATACTGCATCAATTACAACATCATGGCTGCGTAGAAGAAGGATCCAAGTACTGATATGGCCAGCCTGCAGTCCAGATCTTTCACCCATAGAAAACATTTGGCGCATCATAAAGAGTAAGATGTGACAAAGAAGACCTAAGACAGTTGAGCAACAAGAAGCCTGTATTAGACAAGAATGGGACAACATTCCTATTCCTAAACTTGAGCAACTTGTCTCCTCAGTCCCCAGACGTTTGCACACTGTTATAAAAAGAAGAAGGGATGCCACACAGTGGTAAACATGGCCTTGTCCCAACTTTTTTGAGATGTGTTGATGCCATGAAATTTAAAATCAACTTATTTTTCACTTAAAATTATACATTTTCTCAGTTTAAACTTTTTTTTGATATGTCATCTATGTTGCATTCTGAATAAAATATTGAAATTTGGAACTTCCACATCACTGGTTTCTGTTTTTATTCACAATTTGTGTTTAAACATCCATCCTATAATGATAAAAATCACATTACTAGGGATGCAACGATACCATTTTTTCAGAACCGAACCGATCCGATCCAATATCGAAAATTTCCGATCCAATCCGATACCAGCACAGTTTTATTTTTTTATTCAATATAGAATTTCTGTACTTATCTGTTTTGACAATACAGTACAATAATTTTATTAGATCTAGGACAGAACAAGAAAGACTATTAACAATCTTTGATTTCGCAGAAAATATTATAATACTTAAGGCGCCAATATAGATCGCAACAGAGCGCTTATGCGCATCCTGTGCGCAGAATGATGAGCTTGAATCAACACGGGGTAACAGTGCGCAGGCTGCACAGTCCTCTGAGTCTGCATAGAAAGCTGCTCGGGTCGTGTTCATCTGCAGTTCTCTCTTCACAACAGTTCCGTCAGTGTACTGTTTGAGTAAATTAATTACTCTGTGATATTGGTTTATTTCGACTCAGGGAGTGTTGGCCACCTTAAAAAAGTTAATTAATTGTGGATTAACACTTGAGACGCGAACCGGTTCAAGCAATTCAGTCCTATTTGATGAACTGGTTCAATCGGTTCACTAAGAAGAACCGATTAAATCAAACTATTCGTTTGCGAGCAAGACATCACTAGTACAAAGGGAAGAGATATTGATACATAGTCTATTAAATCTGTGCATTAGTTTAATGAGCCTTTTCTTTGAACAGTTATGCACCTCAGTTACTGTGTGCATAGACATCATATAGGTAGACGCCCTATCGAACGCTACACGTCATGTGTGTATGCATTGCTTCCTGATATCACATGCGCAATCACAAATAACAGTTATTATGTCCGGTCGAACTATGTATGTATTAACTTCAGATTGTATTGTGTTGGTAATAGGCACTTAACGTTACCTAACGCTAAAAGTACGTTTCGTGCATCTAACAAGTGCTTTCCAACTTCTTTCTGATCTGAATAGTAATAGTAAGTTATGTGGAAAACACTTGAGTTGAGGGAGGGAGAAATAGCCTAGCTAACGTTAGCTTGCTACGATTTCAGTACAGTACTATCAAAGATCCTTGCTCCTTCTCAATTCTCTGGATTTAAGGTAGAGCTGAAACAACTAATCGATTTAATCGATTAAAATCGATTAAAATTGATTATTAAAATAGTTGTCAACTAATTTAGTCATCGATTAGTTGCTGAACAAACTTTATTTGCCGTAAGCGGCTCATTTTGTGCAAATTTTTTTTTAATCTGCGGTGACCAAAGTGTGGCAGCCACCGCAGGTTTTATTCAGCCAGTACAGCAGGAGAAGTAGCGAATAGCCAATAGCTGGCCTCCTTTTATGTCACGTGCTTCCCGAACTGCATCTGCTGCATTCAGCGAGATTGTGGAGACAGACGGCAGTGGAGTAAGCTTGAGAAAGAAAAAGAAAGAAAAAGGAAAAAGCGGAAGATAAAACTTATCGAACGAAGTCATCCAAAGTGTGGGAGTACTTTACTTTGAGCCTTCAAAAAAGAAGAGTAACCTGTAATCTCTGCACTACTGAACTGTTTAACTGTTTAAGACTTTTATTTGTGCAGATTCTCCAGTACAATGTTGTTGCTTGCAAATATTTAACGTTAGTAGTAAAAGCTAATAACATTGCTTTTTAACAGTTAACATTTAAAGATTTACAAACATGTTCTGTGATCAGTTTGTCGTTTACCAGGTCATAATTCAGTCTTGCAACCTAATTATGACTGAATGAGAGAGGTAAATGTATTTGAAATGCCCTTTTTTTTTAAGTATTCACTGCTCTTTTTCACACAACATGTTTTTTGTGTGTCAAATTTTTTTTTCTGGACAACCTTCTGATGGATTTTACTTTAAATTGTTAGTTCCATTCAGGTTTCATGCTACTGGCACTTTATTCGAAGGATTGTTTACAATTTCACAGCATAAGATATAAAGCTGTTTCCCAGTTGTGTGTTTACAGGAAAAAAATAATAAAATGCAATGTACTGCAAATTTATTCAGTTTTATTCTTATTCTTCGTGAAAATATTTTCTGAAAGATTCCTTAATAAGCTTTGTTCGGGATGTTAAACTACTTTAGGAGCTCTAAGGACTGCCATGGTGAAAACATTATTTGAAATCTCCTTGTGAAATTTGCTAGAGTATGGGTCAGTGTTTTGATTGCAGAAGAGTTTGACAAAGGATTACTAACACATAATAAAACAACTCCAGGTATATTTTTGATGAGGATATGACAATGCAAAATGGTTAAAATCTCTAAAAAGTCTATGTTGAATGATAAAGACCCTTTGTTAATAATTTAATTGGAAAAAATGGGCAAAACTAAAATATAAGTACATAAAGATTAATCGATTAATCGTAAAAATAATCGACAGATTAATCGATTATCAAAATAATCGTTAGTTGCAGCCCTAATTTAAGGACAAAATACAACCAATAGTAGATAATAATGTTAAACCGTGAAAAGCAATTAATGTCCAAAGGAGAGATGTCTGTAGGATTCTTCCTAAAATCTATAATCATATTTTTAGTTTTGAGTACATTGATATCCAGAAAGGACAATTTACACCAGTCGAAAAAATATGTCAGTACAGGACCATGATCAAGATCCTCACTGTTTAAAAGAGAAACAATCACTAAATCATCCACAAACTTTATGATAAATACATCAGATTCAATATCCAATCAATATTATAAACCCTATCTAAAATTTCTGCTAAGATATGAGTCCTGATAAATCGATAAAAACTAATCGCACAAAAGTCTTTGCACCCTCATGATTTGCTAAACGGATCTAAATGTTATTATACCATGGTCAAAAGCTTATCCTTCACAACCTTCTCAAATGTTTTCATAATCAAAGAGGTACGTGCTACTGGCCTGTACTCATTTAAACATTGTGGTATGTTATTCTTAGGCACAGGTTCAATAATAGATTCCTTCCTTTAGGGCCTGGACTTTTCCTCTCTTTAATACCAGGGAAAAGTTTAAGAATGTATCCCTATCAACGCTATTTTGCTCAAAGGAAGCGTTTTTAAAAGCTGCCAATTCATGATTAACCTTAAAACATTGGCAAGATCAAAGTCAAGCTTCCTGTCAAAAGAAATATTACATTTCTTACAATCCATCCCCATTTAGGACTTCACCCATCCCATGCAGAACAAAAATTTCCAGTATTAAACATATACTCAACTTTATTTTTTTGAATAGATGCAAATTTCTTTATTGGGGATAACAAGGTCCTCACAGAAAGTTAAGCTGACACAGTCTCTGTAAATTCATTTTAATCAACACAAGCATTTATAAACACTTCCCAATCTGTGCAGCTTAAACAGTCCTGGAGAGACTTAAAGGGGTCCTTTTATGCCTTTTCACTTTTTCGACTTTAGTTAGTCTGTAATGTTGCTGTTTGAGTATAAAAAAAAAAAGATCTGCAAAGTTACGAAGCTCAAAGTCCACTTAAAAGGGAGATATTTTATTTAACAGAACTCACTCTGCAAAACTACAACGAACGACTCGATTGGACTACAAAGCATATTTTCTGGGATTTGTGATATCACAAATATCAACGAATGGGACGAGACCTGGTTGAGCTGCACTAGAGAGGACAACGAGTGTTATAACTACATTAGAGACACGCTAGCTTTCCCAAGACAGACGAATTTAGAGTGGTTACAATCATCCGGGTTTAAATCGCGCTCAAATGTACTGATACACTGAAGCTTGCAGCAGGTGGCTATGGTAAGGGTAACATTTCCCGACCAGGTGCGGAGTGGAGCCAATCACAACACACACTGGCCCAGTTGACCAATCACAGCACATTTTGTATTTCAGAAGGTGGGCCTTTATTTTATACAGGAACTATTCAAGCCATTCATGCCAGACTGGGGAGAGCGGTGTTGTAATAATGTAAAATATGTGAATAATAATGTGAATAATAATTTCTCACACATAAAAACCTGTTCTAGTACACCCCCAAAACAAAATCAAGCCTTTGTAAAAGAGCAAGCGACGTTCTGGTTTGGTTTAAGCCTTAGTTTAAGCATCTGAAAGTCTCAGATTAAGCAACTGAGGTGTTCTGTTGATAGATGTAATTATAAACATAGTCATTCACTGCCAGCATCTGAGCCGCTGAAGACCCAGATGATTAACGTTACTTTTGTTTTTGAAGGAAATGCGCTGATTCCCGATCTTCCTAAATGCATTTAAGTTCACACAAATCATTCATGATCCAGCTTCATCTACAGAAGAACTGAGTATAAGGGTTTTGCAAATCGCTTTAAAAAAACAAACAAAAAACTATACACTTTTTATTACTTGCACTACTGTTTGTTCGTCCAGAATACTGAATGATCCATTTGCACACTGGAATATTTTTCTATGCACTTTTTTTGTACTGTCCATTGCTCTAGTGTAAAAGATGTTCATCTGTTCATAGTTTCTGTTTATACTGGACATGCACTAATTACACAATCCATCTGTATATTACACCTATTTGTATATCATACTGATAGTATTTAATAATCTGCTAATTATTTGCATAGTACTGCCTTATCTGTATATTTATTGTACATTTATAACATATTGTGGACACTTTATATCCTGTACTTACTGTTTATTGCACTTCTGGTTAGATGCTAACTGCATTTCGTTGCCTTGTACTTTACATGTGCAATGACAAAGTTGAATCTAATCTAATCTAATCTGAAGTTTACAGTCTCGCCGTCACCCCACAGAAGAGAGGGGTGGGGTCATCAGAGCTCATTAGCATTGTAAAGCAACATGGACTAGAGCAGGGGCGTAGCACCAAATTTTGGGCCCTGGGTACAAACCATCTTGCTGGGCCCCCAATACCATAGTGATACCAATAGGTAAGGTATTGCATTTTTATCATAAAAACACTTAAAATGTAAACAAAATAGGCCACACTCTGATTAATATATTTTTGTTTTATTGTCGAAAGTACTACTTACTGAGATGACAAAAGGTCTAGCAGGTCCAAACCTGGACTAAATCAAATATACTGTAAAGCAGTTCTGAAAATGACCATACCAAATGAGAAAAACTTTGGTCTGAAACACAAACTAAATAATGTCAGTTTTTACTAAATGCCCATTGACGGGTCTTTGCATGCGCAAATTTGCTGATCAGGTCTTTAAAGTCCAGTTTTTTGCTAGCATTTGAACAATAGTTTTCCTGTGCTTATCAGTAAGAGTTGTTGGCCATAATCCTGGGTCCTCTGACAATCCCTCTCCAGTATCCCTAAGTCTCTCATTCTCTTCTCTTTCCTCTTCAGCTCTGTCCTCCTGCTCCTGACTACCTTCATCACATTCTTCACTTTCCCTCTGATCACTTATATGAATATCAACCTCATCTTCTATTTCTGCCTCTGCTACAAGAGGAAATAAGCAAAATGGGTACATTGTTATTGTACACATTTAAACTTTAAACTGTAAACTTTAAACTGTAATTAGTAATTACACTTTAAAGTTTAAATGTGTACAATAACAATGTACTAATTTTGCTTATTTCCTCTTAACACTTAATTACTAATTACTAAGTGTTAAAAAGCTAACCTTGTCTCACTGTCACACTCACATCCACCTCACTGTCACTGCTTTCACCTAGCCATGATGAGGGGCCTGCTGCTGCAGGGTCTGACTCTGAAACTGAAATATATGGCTTCAAATGGTTGCTAAAATATCCTTTATTGTCACAATACCTTTTTTTTAAAGTGTAGGCTAAGTACAAGATAATTGATGATTATTTGTCTGTTTAAAATAAATGCAGACTAGACTATAGAATCACAGGGTAAACTAACCGCCAAACTAGACATTCAGTCTTTGAATTATGTTTTAAAATAAGTCATTTTTCAATCATTAAGATGTGCATTATTATACTGAGAACAATCCTGTACTTAATGTAAGAGCGTGTGCGAGCTAATTTGCATAACAATACGGTAAAATAGGCGCTAACGATCTGTGTTTTCTCGGGTGTTAGATTTTGACAATGGAGGGAAATATACAGTGTTTTCATGTAAACTTCTGACTCTGAGAGTGGGGAGAACTGCAGCAGAAGAGGAGACAAGCGTTTAGGCAGCTGCCTGGAGTGGCAGTGTGTTGAGCTCCGTCTGCTTCTCACTCCCTGTTATTTACGTAAGGGATAATGTATAACGTTAGATTACATTATCCTCCGCTTCGTGTCGGGGTCCTGTTCAGCCTGTCAGGGTTGTTATTCGCTATAACGACCGCCTCTCTATACATTATCCCGCTTATTACATGGCTACCCACAAAATAAATAATTTGCCACGAATTATTGATTTAAAAAGGAGTTTATTGATTTAAAAACGATTGTATTGCTTCCGCCAAAGAAAATAGTCCGTTCCGCGTCCATAGCAACGCGCTGTTTTTCATGGCAACGGTCTGTTATACTTCGCAGCGGTCTGTTATCAAGAAATAACAGACCGCATTCTACATTGGAATTCAGCCAAGCCATGTAATAATCAGAAACATTGTTTGCTCGCTATGAAGGGTGTGATACTGTAAAGTATTGGTATATTATTCATAAATGCAAACATAAATGTATGCTATTCTACCGGGAGTAGATATTTATGTTAAAACAATGTCAATGCTTGATGATGCATTTGGAGCTCACCTCTCTTTTCAAAAAAATTTGTGAGCAACTGCTTGCCCTCATTTGCCCTTCTCTCTTTATTCTGCTTCTCTTTTCGTTTTTGAGCCCCTGATATTCCTTTCTTAAGGAGAGACATGACTCTTCACGGCTCACTCCAGCTCCTGTCTCATCAACTGATTCAATCACCGCGGGTCCGCAGCAGAAGCACCTGACCTGCGGGTCGTACCATTTGCATTGATTCGAGAGGGGTGTGGGGCCCTGCACAGCATGAAAATGACTTTTTTATACCAAACCAGCGCCTAACTACAAGTTTAGTTTTGCACAGGAACTTTTTTAGTTGTACATAAATGCTATACAAATGTTAGTGCATGTATATGTATGTATAGAAAACTGACTTCTAAGGGCCCCCCCCTGCCTCGGGCCCTGGGTACTCGGTACCCTTTACCCCCCCAGTCCGACGCCCCTGGACTAGAGTAATGTGCTAAAAACGGAGCTGATTTTGACAGGGTAAATTTGTGTTTTTTTACACTACCATTGAGAAATTGTATAGACTTTTCATAAAGACCTTAAAGAATTATATCAACTTCTGGAAAATGGGCATCCGATGACCCCTTAATTAAGCTCTCTTGACTCTCACTCTGACACTGAGACACAAAGAAACAATTTACAGTGGGTTTATCATATAAAAAGCGAGGAAGTGAAACGTACTCAACAGATAAGGGAAACACTTGCAAGGTGCAAACACTTTATTTTTAACCTCCTGTGTGCCTTCTGTGGGTTTTTTTGTCACGTACATGTCACGTAGAGAGGAGAGAGAGGGTGAACGTGTAGTTTCTACATCAAGTAATGTGATGTTGTGTTTCCTCAACAGAGCAGTATGGGCAGTTCAGAAATCAGAGGGCAAAGGCATGAGTGAAGATGACCTTAAAAGCAGCCAAAAGTGAGTATTCAAACACACTCATAAAAAGTATTGGAAATATGGAAAATCTGTATTTTAAATAATTTTATGCAAAATAGACAAACAAATACAAACAAATCTGTGGACTACACAGTTGAAGTCCTCTTTTTGAGACTCTAAAATTAATGTGCCACAACATACTATAAAAGTAGGCATGAGAAAACAGAGCTGATCAATTATGCCAAAATTGACTTTTTTTTTCAAAGGGAGCTTGAAATTTCAAAGCCTCTTCTTCACAATTTCTTCTATGTTAAAAGAGCTTGGAGTAAGATTATTCGCAAACAAGATGCCAACTCCTCCACTATGTGATGTTCTATATTCTTTTATTCAATTTGCAACATTTGTATCATAACTGTGTTTCTTGTAAAAAAAATAAGTTGTTTCTGTTTAGTTTTTTTGCATTGTCTTTATATCATCTCTGGCTCCGTTTACATTTAAAGATGCCATATGGATATTTGCCATGTTTAAAGAAAGAAAAAGAAACGAAACACAGCCAATATAAGGATAAAATAGTTATGCCACTTTGTCATCATTATTTTTCAGCTGATTTTGAATTATTTATTTATTTATTTATTTATTTATTTTTTTTACATTTTTTCAGGAGATATGCTTCTTTATCCAGAAAAGCAGCCTTCACTCATTAAACTCTGATTTTGTTTCCCACAAACCGTTGCAGAGAAAAGAAATTGAAATCTGTACTCCTCTCTGATTTTTTTGTCAATTTTAAAAACCTCTTAATTTCATCAGGACTGTAATCATTACATTTCCATTCACTCTGCGAACAACTTGAAGTCCCAAAGTCAGAAAATTCACTTTCAGTAGTACTGTATCTGTGTTGCTCTTTTGTTCTATGCTTATTTATCTTGCTTGCTTTGACTCTTCTTCTTTTTAGTGGAGTTTTGAAGACAGCTTGATCCATGTCCAACTTAGACAAATTAATATCATCTGATAAAGATTTTTTATATCAGACAAACAATTTGTCAAACTATTTTTCGTGTCCATGGATTCTTCTGTAGGCAAGCTCACATTCAACCTTTTTTGATCTCTATCGGTCGAATCATTATCTTCCATGATCTTAGACATGGTTTGAACATTTGTTTGCTAGCAAGGCACTTGATACACAGATACTGACTCAGATGCCCAGTTCTGCCACATCCTAAATACTTAATTCTATCAGTAGATACAAAGACTGCATCATACATAGACAAAATAATCAAATCTGAATTTCAGATTTAAATTCAGCTCTGTTCTGTTTTTACTCAAAATCATTTAAGTGAATCTCAATAATAACTGCACACCTTAGTACATTTGTCAACCAGGATTCAAGCATCCACCAGCCCCATAGTGTGTGTGTGTATATATATATATATTAGAGCTGGTAAGCGATTTACATTTTTTATCTAATTAATTACATGATGTCGTAAATAATGAATCTAATTAATTGCACATCAAATTTGGAGAAATTGCTCTGAAAAGATATATGAAATATGAAATGATTTCTTTAATGAAAGGATAATCTAAATAATAAACTAAAACTGCCAGTAGGTGGTGGTAAATGTCTTAATGATTAAGTCATCGAGTCATTTATTCATACTCATTTGATTCGTTCAAATGGCTGATTCATTCAGGAGTGAAGTAAATGGTTCTTTATGAATGGTTCATCACCATCAGACCGATCATTGTGTGACATCAAAGAACCGCGAGAGCTTTAGAAAGCAGAGACTCCTTGTGCTTTTGAATCACTCTCACTGTACTTTGATATCAAACACAGATTGATCTCTGCAGCGCCACTTTAAACCCAATGCATATGCCAAGGGTTAACGTGCCAAATGGTTCTCCAAATTCGTTCAAAACGTGGATTAAGAAATGAAATGCTGCTGTGGGTTGCTCTGAGATGAACAGTTCTGATTTGTCTTTATATTTTCGTTGGCAAAATTAAGCAAAACAGACAACATCGTTTCTAAAATAACACAATATTAACTTCTTAATGAACTGTTGTATAAGATAAGGGTAACACATTAGAACAGGTAACACTTGTTAACTATTAACTACAACATTTCTCTCAATGAATTCTTAATTTGCTGCTTATTAATAGTTAGTAAGGTAGTTGTTAGGTTTAGGTATTGGGTAAGATTAGGGATGTAGAATAGAATAGGTCAAGTAGAATAAGGCATTAATATGTTCTTAATTAGCACTAATACATGGCTAATATTATAGTAATTAGCATGCTAATAAGCAACTGATAGGGGTTACCTATTCTAAAGTCTTACCAAGATAAGCATCACATTTGCACTCGTGTGGTATTGCACTTAGCCTACTTCTCGTGTGGTATTTCTATATAAGCGAGTTGTGATTTAGGACATGGGCTCAGCCTCAGTCGTGTTGCCAGAAACATGTATTATAAGCATCTATGGATTTTTTTTTTTTTTCTTTTCAGAATGTCTGTTTACATTAAGTGCAGATAGCACACCTTGTTGGAGGAGGTTATTTACAGTAGCTCCACCCACAAATGTGTCATAGGGATAGTGAACACTATAAAAGATGGCAGGCAGCTATCAGCTTCAGTGGCATAGATGGTAAAGTGCTTATCATAGTCTTTTTGACGCGAATGACCCGGGTTCGAATCTGCCTTTTACCAAACTTTTTTTCTTCCTTTTCAAATCTCATATCACACTGGAAAGGTATTTATTTTCAATAAAAATGAAGGAAACTATCAAAAAATGTAAAATAAAGTATCAGGTAGGGTATTGTCCAAATAAGGTGGCATCCATTTAATCATTTGAATAAAAATTATAATTTACAGTCAATACGTTATTAATGTACTATAATACTGAGGTGCAGATAATTGCCACTATTTGCAATAAGTAGTATAAATAACAGAACATCCTGATATTTTAATGTAAATAAAATCTATCGCTATCTATCGCTCGTGTAAATAGCAAATTGTTATAAATTCTGCTTGGGCAGACTATTCCTGACAGTATGTAATTCGGTAACACAAACATAGTGATCATTATGATATATTATCAGCAATAACCCGAGAAACACTATATTGCTACTGTTCTATAAGCGCCACCTGCTGTTAGAGATTGAATTTGCATTTTCATCAGAATCAGAAAGATCTTTATTGCCAAATGTGTTTACACACAAAAGGAGTTCGTCTTGGTGTCAGGAGCTTCCAGTACAGAAAGTAGCCTACAGACAAAGTGCAGAACACATATAATTAAGGTAATAAAACACTACTACTAATAAAGAGATGTTCATTCAGCCCTCCTGATGTTTTTGTTTTGTGCAGTTGGTTAATGTTGCATGGATTTTTGTTTGTTTGTTTAAGATTAGTTTGACCAGTAACAGAGCGAAATAAACATTTAATAAATGTAAAAAAATAGGTACGGCCCCTCATACTAATCAACTAATTACTGTAGTTGTAACTGCTTTGAAACAGTCAGTATTGTATAAAGCACTATACATATAAAGGTGGCTTGACTATTTAGAAATGAGTTTTCGTGTCACTGAGCACAATCACAGACGTAGCTGTTGATTTCTTGAACTGACTGGCCATTGTATTTAAGTTCGTCAAATTCATTCACCGCTAAAAACTCCAGAAGGGTTTTTTTGTTTTGTTTTGGGATGCATGAATCCTCTCAATACAACAGACAATGTGTAAACACAATTTTGAGAGGTTTATTGATTATATCAGAACATAAGATCGCGACCGAGATTTTGATGAACTGAAGTGGGTGACAGCTTTTTAGTGATTATAAATGGAGTGCTTTTTGTGCTATATTATGAAAATCAATGACACTGCCTCTGTAAATATGCAGATTAGAACAAACGTCATTTTACGAATACCCAGGATTAATAGTTAACCTGCGGTAGATTGTGAGCAGTGAAGCAAGATAAGCAAGGGTTCCCTTTACCCAGTTGGCAGTTTTATCAATCATGCATGCATGTTAATTAATGACCTGTCTCTCTATTCCTCCTTCTCTTCCAGCATGGATTTTAAGACTGCTCCCAGTTGTGCTCTTCTTCATCTGTTACTATTGCTCCCAGTTCTACTTTGAGAGGTTAGTACAGTCACCTGCTCTACATACATTATGTTTTCACTGGTTATTGTGGTTTTTGATCTTCTCAGGCTGAGACATGCAAAGCTTTCAAGGTGTACTTATGCTAACTACTGATTTTCTTTTCTTTTTTTCTTCTTTTCTTTAAGCTATGGAGGCAGTGGAAAGTCCCCTCAGCCCACTGTCTCTCTATGTCACACCTATCGCATGAAGAGAAAGTGGGACAGTCTTAAATTGAAGTATGTGACCTCATATTCACATGTATGACCTATTTTGGGGAAACTATCTTGAAACTAGCTTACCGAGTTTGAAAATTGGAAATTATGTTTCTGTCATCATTTACTCATTTTCACGTCATTCCCAAGCTGTATGTCTTTCTCTTTTGTTTCTGTGGAACATAGCATGAGATGAAATACAGTGGGAGTCAATAGTAACCGAAAGGTTTTGGTTAACAACATTTTTCAAAATGATGTGAAGATGAGCTGATGATGAAAGAATGTTTAATTTTGCAAGTACATCAGTATTTATCTAATGCAAATAGAATGACTTTGTAAGCTTGTTATTCGTTTTTGTTTTGTTTTTATTTAATCTGAGTGGTTCAAAACTTGACGCCTTTTTTAGAAATACAATCTAAACAAACAAACAAACAAACATACAAAAAGACTGATTCCATTTAATCAGCAATTGAGGCAGCAATCTGCCACAAATGCATGATACATTTCCATCTTTTGATGGTAGTACATTTTTACAGTAGAGAATTTTGCATACTTGCTCATACAAATGATGGTGAAACAGAGGAATTTACAGATAAATAAGATGTACATAATATCTACATGATCTAAAAAAAAGAAAAAAGGAAGTGCATAATTTTATTGTTACCACTTTTCTACTGTTATCAAATTTAGATTGCATTCTGCATAAGTTACGCTCGTTCTGTCCCTGATAAAAAATTTCCATGAATTGCCAAAGTGACCTTTTTTGAAAAGCTTTGGAGGGTTAAATAGCATTTGAATAGAATTATTACAACTTGGCAACTTGGTATGCTGTCTCTTGCGGATCTGTGTTTTTTGTATTGTAGTGTTCTCTGTGTTATTATGTACACAGCTGGCTGCTCCTATCTGAACATGTAGCCTCTCCATCTGGAGTTTCACTTTTTGCTTTTATTTGTGTATTTATTCTCCAGCTAGTACACCATCATTTTTAAGGATTTAATGATCCCTGATTCACGTTGCTGTCAGATCTAGGAAGACTAAACTTTCTGTATATAAGCAAAAGTCATTCCTAAGGTTTCAGAGGTTAAACCAAAACTTCAGCTTGCTCAAAAGACAGATCTGTCCACATTATTTTAAAGTGTAGGTGACGTGACATATGGCCAAGTATGTTGACCCATACTCAGAATCCATCCAAAGTGCACACACAAACACACACACACACACACACACACACACACACACACACACACACACACACACACACACACACACACACACACTGTGGACAAACTCTTTACTGAAAAAAAAAAAAATCACTTACATCTTTGATGGCATGAGTCGCAAACCCACAACCTTAGGTTTGAAGTCAAACTCTCTAACCACTAGGCCACAACTTCCCAAAAAATGTAACAACTTTATATCACCCAGTAACATCTTGTGAAGCCAAAGGTCACGTTTGTCAAAAAATGAAATGTCATATCATGCTATATTATTACCAAATTATGGATTAAATATTTTTATCATCTTGTTTTATTGTGGAACTGATTAATCATATTAATTTGAGTTTATGCACCTCGGTTTCTGAGTCAACATTGACAAAATAATCCACAAATAATGCTTTGTTCACTCATAAACTGAGGAGCATTGGTTCAGAGTTGTTAACACAGTTGGCCAGCAGTCTGGAGCAATGTATTCAACCACATATTCAAAATTGTTTACTGTGTTTGTCACAGAAAACAGACACAGAAATGGGTGAAAATGGACAGTTTTTTCCCTAACAGGAGCTCTTAAAACCCATCAGGATTTCTCCTGTAGCTGGTGTAGCCAGAGAATAACAGGGCACTTAATGAAAAATGAGACTCCTCTCGCTCTTGGGCAGTGAAGTGAAGTGACATTCAGCCAAGTATGGTGACCCATACTCAGAATTTGTGCTCTGCATTTAACCCATCCGAAATGCACACACACAGAGCAGTGAACACACACACACACTGTGAGCACACACCCGGAGCAGTGGGCAGCCATTTATGCTGCGGCGCCCGGGGAGCAGTTGGGGGTTCAATGCCTTGTTCAAGGGCACCTAAGTCGTGGTATTGAAGGTGGAGAGAGAACTGTACATGCACTCCCCCCACCCACAATACCTGCCGGCCCGGGACTCGAACTCACAACCTTTCGATTGGGAGTCCGACTCTCTAACCATTAGGCCACGACTTCCCATGGGAGCGTGTTAAAGCCTGGCTGAGCTATAAAAGCAACAGATCCACGTGTGAGGACTCTGGCTGTGCTGTTATGAAAGACTGGCTTGGTTAACCCCTACATCTCAGTATTACACAACAGTGTTGCCAAACTAGTGCACTGTGTAATACGAATCTGTGCTGATGACATATAGTCATCACAGTACAATTCTGTCATTGTTTTCATAATGTAAAGCTTGTATTCTGCATGACCATATTCTACATCCCTAATCCTCACTTATTATTCCGGTACTTAATAACTACCTTACTAACTATTAATAAGCAGCACATTCTCAGTTTATTGAGGCAAAAACATAGTTGATGGTTTGTTAATGGCGAAAATTGGACCTTAAAATAAAGTGTGACCTAAGGTTTTTCTATTTTAATATACTTTAAAATATAATTTATTCCTGTGATGCGCAGCTGTATTTTCAGCATCATCACTCCAGTCTTCAGTGTCACATGATCTTCAGAAATCAGAATAATGTAGTAATATAATATTTCACCGACACAGCATGAGCCGGAAGACTGAGCTCTTTCTAAAGCTGGAGGATTTCTTCTGGAGGGAACATCTGTCATCTGAAGCTCTGCCCTACGGTATTAAAGGCAGCGGTATGTACAGTTACTCCGCTCTCTTATAATCTTTCCTTTAATACAATGGTTACATCTGCTGCAGGGTCATTAAGCTAATGCTTATGTTAAATATGGCTTCTTGATGAAACCTCACATGCCCTCGAAACCTTTCAGGCAATGTAATATAAAGACGTTTATGTGTTGGTTCTGTGCTCAGCATGATATTAATCCATTCATGCTGATAATGGTGCACTTTGTTCAGATACTTTCTTCTTTGTCTCTGCAGAGCTCTTGCTTCTGAAGGTTTTGGCAGTGACTCTCAGCTACACAATGCCAGCTAACATTGAGAGGTGAAGTACGGCCGAGCTGCTTTCACCAGTATCTGAACTCAAGCACCCATACGCTTGCAGAAAACCCATTCCTCAGATTCTCTCACCTGCTTCAGTTGCTTACGACGTGTTCAGCGTGGCATGAATTACAGCATGCATTACAAATGATTTACAGGAATGTTCTTGCTTAATATGTCTATTTATTAATTATTTTAAAAGAAGTAAAACCTAAAAACAAACATACTTAACAAAACATGTTACTACCGTGTTACTAAATATAAGTACGCTACTCACAATCCTGTTACCAGTTTAGTTTAATTTGTAGATTTTCATTTAAACAGTTTTCCATTTTCATTTTGATGTTTGTCTAATGTTAATTGTTAGAAAATAAAATCACATTGAGGGTTTTAAAGGAATAGTTCACCCAAAAATTGAACTAAAAAAAAAATACATTCACTCACTCTCAGTCCATCCAAGATCAGGATGAGTTTGTTTCTTCATTAGATTTGTAGAAATGTAGCATTGCATCAGTGTCTCAGCAATTGAATGGGTGCCATCAGAATGCTAGATGATAAATACATCACAATAATCCACAGCACTGCAGTTCATCAGTTAACATCTGGAAGAGACAAAACCTGAGACAAATCCAGCATTAAGACAAACTTCAAACCATTGCTTCCATCAAAAATACAATGTCCATAATGCATAATAACACTTTCTCCAGTGAAAAAGTCCATGTTCTGTTGTTTCTCACATCAAAATCCACCCACATATTTGTTTAGAGCCATTTTGGACTGTTTTGGCTCATAACTGATGCTTGATCTGTGGAGATTTCTCTCCTGATTCAGACAAGGTGAGTTCTCCAGTGGAGAAATCGATATTATAAATAGAGGCCTTGAATCTTGTCCAGAAGCAATGGTTTGAAATTAAAATTGTCTTAATAGTGGATCTGTTTCAGCTACTTGTGGATTATTGTGATGTTATTATCAGCTGTTCGGACTCTCATTCTGACGGCACCCATTCACTGCAGAGCATCCCTTGCTGAGACACTGATGTAAATTTCTTCATATCTGAAACAAATTCATCTACGTCTTGGATGGCCTGGGGGTGAGCACATTTTCAGCAAATGTCCATCTTTGGGTATACCATAACTTGAAGTTGTGTTTAGACATTGTAAAAATGGCTAATCTGAACCTAAACACCTCATTTCACTACAGAGTACATGTTTTGTGGCCTTGATTGTGTGTCGTATTCATGGAAAGTGCTCTGTGTGTCAGCAGCTTAGATTGCAGGACGTGTGCAGTCATTGGAAACAGCTTTTCCATAAAAAACAGTTCACTGGGGGAGATCATTAACAAATACAACGTGGTGGTCAGGTAATAACACCTTCACCTCTGTTTGACCTTTCAGTCTTAATTTAGCATTTAAGACTCCTCGATCTTTAAAAGAAGTCTCTTTTCTAATGTAAGTCTTTAGAAAGTTGTAGTTTGAGCTTCATGTATGAACTTTTTAGTTCTCCATCTCTTGTTTTCCATTGCCCATTAAATATATTTTTATTTCTATGTACAGCGTGAAAGCCTTTCCATTAGTCTGGCTTGTGTTTTACATTCTTGTTTTATTGTAAGTCTGTTGAGTGGCTCACTTAGCAATACCTCCTGCTGATAGAGCTCTGCTTGGCTACTGTTTCTCAAGCCGCTTTATAGCCCTGGAATGAACAAATTCCATTTTATTTCCTGTAAGCCCTCTAACAAACGGGAGAATTTGGCTGAGTGTGTTTTTCCATGGTGTCCTGTCCTCGCCGTGTTCTCAGAAGCTAATCACGGCGGGCGACGAGAGCCGTGCCGCTTGACATTTGGTGTTGAGTTACAAATCCTGATGCTTCAAAGTGTGAGCAGAACACCAGCTCCTCTCTAATCTCATTTGTGAGAAAAAAAAGGGAGGTTTTTTTTTTCCTGCAAGGATTCACTCCTGTGAAAAATGACGTAATGTGGGGGTCAGTTGATAAGGAGCAGGCATAATTATATATATTTACTGTCACTTTTGATGAACTTAATGCATGTTTTCCAATAGAGAAAATCAATTTATAATAATAATGAATAATTTGATCAGCAATGACAGTAAAGGTATTTATATTACAAAATATTTCTATTTCAAATAAAAATGGTGTTCTTTTGAAATGTCTATTAATTACATTTATATAAATTACATTTTACAATATATTAGAATAGAGACTGTTATTTTAAATTTTAATAATATTTAAGAATACTACAGTTTTTACTGTATTGTCAGTCATAACATGAGAAAGTCGTTATTTTTAATGGTTCTAACATTTTTTAAATATATTAAAAAAAAATAGATTATTTACACGTTTCAATAGAAATGACATTGAAGTATATTTTAGTTTACCATAAATGCTTGTGGGTACATCCAGCAGATACTTTAACCATGTTTCAAAGACAATAGAAGTAATTATGAAATTACACGTAAAGAAGTCCTATTTTAAGTGGTAAAAAAAAAACACTTAAGTACTAAGTACATTTCATTTAAATTTAAACTCTAATGCATTGCAATTTAATTTTAAATAACATGCAATTACGTGTCTGGAGCAGATTCTTTCAAAGTTTATTATTTCTGAAATAGGAACTCCTTCATCTTTATCAATCAGAGGAAACTCTCCCTTCCTGATGCCGGATGTTTTCACAGTTCAACTCCCATTAATTTTTTTAGAACAACTTTAGCAAAATCAATGTCGTTATGTATTTTGGCTTTCACTTGCTGGCACAGGGAATAATGGGAAATGCAGTTTGGCTGCACAAGCCTGTCACTTCATAAATGAGCTAATTGCATCCTGTTTTCTGCCAAGCTTTAACACTTTTCCTCATTAACTGCACAAATTGTGTACAAACTACATTGCATGGTCAATATTCATAAATTGTGACCAATATCAATTTGTTTCTGTCGTTGCTCGTTAATTGACACGTTTCCATCAGTCCCATTAGAATTGCATTAAATATCAATACAACTTTCCATCACACAGTTTTGTTCAAATTATATAAATGTATCAGCTTCAGTGCACAAAATAACAAAATCAAATCTCAAAACATTTAATGACAAAAAGTAAATGCAACAAGTGGGATCATTGTAAAAATGAGTTCTGTCTCTGTTTGGATGTTTGATGCAGCACAACACATCTGGCTCCACCTTGCATTATTCTTCCCGGGGCTGAGCATGAAATAATACACATGAAAATGGGCTGAGAATTGAACAAATTGATGTAATGTGGCTCAGAGGAAGACAGGAATCATGCATTTGTGTTGTTTTTCTGCCGATAATGCAAGACTTCTTCACCTTACAAAAGTGAAAAACACTACAGAATGCATCATATTTTGTGGGAATGCATATTTTTGGAATCAGCGCCCTCAAATTAGTAAGAAACAAGCACTGGATTTCATTCAAAAAGTAGCATGCATGAAAGAAGCAATGCTCATTCTGACTCGCCTAATCTGATTTGACTTTTGACCTTGTTATATATTGCTCACATATCTTTCTGTGTTAGGCTGAATGACGCCCCGGTGAGAGGCTATGAGGTGGATGTTGGTAACAAGACCACGTTACGCCTGTTTTATCCCGAATCTGCCTCCTATAACCCCGGTATCCACAATGAGCCGGACACCCTGCAAGTCCTGGTTCCTTTCAAACAGCATGACCTCCGCTGGCTCAAAGAGATCCTGTATGATGAGAAGAGGGTCAGTCTGTCTCACTTCTTCTCCTCATGTGCCAGCATGCACCTGGTTTCACAGTAGTCATGAGGCAATGTGCTTGATTTAGGTCCGAAAGGGTTTCTGGAAGCCTCCGCCCCAGATCTGGCTCGGCCAGGCCAGTCAGATCCGTGTCCTGGACCCATATTTCCTTCGCATAACAGCCAGCAAGCTGCTTCAGATTCCCCTGCAACCGCACAGACAACAGGTGAGATCTGCACACACGGCCAGGATTCCCGGAACGAGAAACACTCTTACTTTGGCAGAACAGATATTCCAAATCAAAGGATTACTTTTGGTATCATCTCAGACTTGGATATAGTACCATATAAATATAAAATACATATTTGATAGTAATGTTGTTGTTGTTTTTTTGTTTTGTAATAAGACTTTGGTCCAAAACTTGATGAGTTTCCTACATAGGCTGGATTTTAATGCATCATATATGAATTCTTGACATTAAAGTTCCCCACATTTTAAAGCAGAAAAAAAGACATACTTTTTAAATAAGTTTTTAGAAAAATAAATAAATGAAATAAAATTGATTCTATATATATATATATATATATATGCATAAAAAAAGATTATAAAAAATAAAAATCAAATAAGATGTATTATTATTTTATATAATATTTCTAAATGTATAAAACACATAATTCCATTGAATTAAAGATTGATTATTCTATGCAATATATTTTGCATGTTGTCTGAGGAACACTATATTTGCATTGTGCAAAACACAAAAAAGCTTCTGATTGCAAAAGGTCCAGGTGGCAGTGGAAGACATGACATTTTTTAACAGACGGATTCCATTCAAATGTTTGGGGTTGGTTTCATTTATTTGATCAAAAATCAGCAATATTGTGAAATATTATTACAATTTAAAATACATGTTTTCTATATGAATATGTTTAAAAATATAATTGATTCCAAAACTGCGCAACTGTATTTTCAGCATCATTGCTCCAGTTTTCAGTGTCACATGATCTTCAGAAATTATGAAAATATGATGATTTACTCATCAAGAAACATTTCTGATTATTATCAATGTTAAAAAGTAGTTGTGCTGATTAATAATGTTATGGAAACTGTGATACATTTAACTTTTCAAGATTCACCGATGAACAGAACGTTTCAAAAGAACAGCGTTGATTTCTGAAATATTTTGTAACAATCTAAATGTCTCTACTGTCACCTTTGATCAATTGAATGTCAGTTAAATCCTCTTCAAATCATCCTGACCTCAAACCTTTGACAGTCTTTGCTGCTCGTCATCGTCACTTGCAGTAGTTAAGGTCAGACTATCATTCTTACACATCGACTTAAACCAGAAATGCTGCTTAAAAAAAAAGAAAAAAAAGAAACACAATCCAACTGGCGAGCGTTTCACTCAGCAAAGCCAGTTTTCACTCGCATGCAGGGCCGTCGCTAGTGGGGTGAAAGGTTGTGACGATTATAGGGGCCCACGGCAGAAGGGGGGCCCCAACGATCTCAACCGACTCAAAAAAGACGTTTAAGACAGTTGATGGGCCACTGCTGCGTGTTGTCACGAAAGCTTATCATTTTCACGTGTTTTAAGCCTTGCCAATTTAAACATTCAAAAGATTTTAAAGCATTTAAACACAAGACGCGGAAAAGCTGAACAGGCTGGTTACTCGCGAGCTGTGTTCGGTGCGCAATCAGAGAGCCGCGTCTCACGGACAGCAACACCTAACTCAAGCTCTCCTTCGCATCCTCCTGCACCTGAACGAACAAATACAAATCGCGGTTTAAACATGCGAACAGAAAAAGATGTGAAGGAGCCCAATTCAGCACCGGCGCGCGGTGTTCTGTGCGCACAGGGCACATTCAGAGAGACGCGTCACAAAGCCCTTGAACACTGAATTTGCCTCTTCTTGCTCTGTACCGACAAATACATACACAATGATGTTAAAATACCTGTCTTGGAAAGTATGTTTGAAAAAACTGTCGAAAAAAAGTGAAAGTCAACAGTGCCGAAAAAATCGGATGTGTATTATTACAATGGATGCATTGTCTCTTAAAGTGACCACGCCTAATTTTAGTTTTAACGTTAATCCAAGAAAATTAAAGGCAAAAAATCACATAGGCCTACTGCTTTTGACTGAATTACTTTGTAGTTTTAACAAGATTTAATCCACAGCCAAACCAAAAATTATTCAGACACCAGATATAATTTTTTGACATTTTTTATTAGTGGGTACAGGGCACTATAGTTCATTTATGTAAGTGAGTACAGCAAAATAAAGCGAACTGTGAAATATTATACCCAAAATTCTTCATACTGTGGACTACCAGTGGAATTGATAAACTATTTGGGACCAAAAAGTATTCAGACACTTTGATCTGACCGTGTTTTGCTTAAGTGTTTCTTCTTTAATTGCTAATTAACCAAAGAGTGAACAAAATTAAACATTGCTTGGTAATTGGAAACAAAGTATTGATAGTTGTGTATATATTGGCATACTAACAGTTGTCTGAAGTTTTGTTTGATTGTAATCCATTACAATCACAGTTTAACTCTTCTTGTTCTCGTTCTATTTTATTACCATGTTCTAAACTATAGCAAATAAACTATGATAATGTGAGAAATGTTAAACATATCTGAATACATTTTGGTCTGACTGTATATTTTATTTTACACTAAAGACTATGCAGTGCTGTTTTACATTTGATTATTTGGTTTCTGTACTTACACTTACACCTACAAACGTAAACAAGCTTAAACATTGTGTAAAAAGTACAAATAAAGAAATAGAATGAACATGCAAATTAAACAATTTCAAACAGGGTCCACTGGTACAACCTGCACCGGGGCCCCGCAAACCCCAGCTACGGCCCTGCTCGCATGTGTTAATGTTGGATTGTGCTGGTTTGTCAGAGAGAGCCAAGAGGTTTGTTTCTGTGAAATGTCCGTACGGTCAGTTAGCTGTAGAGTCCTGATAAACCCGGAGAGAATTACTGTACGATTAGTAATGTGTCTGTTTATTCCTGGTACATGCCAGTAACAGCCCTAGACTTCCTCCCTACTCTCCCCTTCATCATTTGGTCATCCATATTTTTAAATTAAGTACAGTGAGTCAGGCTTAGACAAACATGCACATTTATATCCTCTTTCCCTTCAATGTACTTTTGTATATTTAGAGGCACACCCTTTCACATATTCCTGTCATGTGGACATGTTTTGACACAATTGGACGCAGACACAGGTGAAACAGATTTAGCATCTCGCTTCTTATACCCCTCTGGCTGCTGAAGGAGGTTCACCATCGGGACCCCTGCTAACTCCGGGACACCCGCCAGAATCACAGAGATGACACGCTCGGGGGGCAAACCGAGCCATGCTCGGTCAATAAACATGGAGGAGCATTGTGGGAGACACACGTGTCACTGAGCTGTTAGTCTGAGAAACGGACTGAAACAACAAATTAACTTTAGTCTGAAGCTGGACACTGATTAGCTGAACCAGCTCAGCTCTTCCTGTGATCCGTCAGCAGGAGATGCTGGTTGAGCCTCTACTTCTAAAATTAGAATAATTGTGGAAAACGGAAAATGTTTAGGGGAAATCATCAGGCTAGTCTGTGATTTAGTAATAGCATTGGGTTCACAGGGTCATGGAAACCAAAGGATATTATAGTTAACTAAAAGTAAAATTAAAACCATAAAATAGTGACTTAAACATTAACTGAAATATCAAAACCAAGAACAAACTAAACCCTAAAAAATGAACAAAACCATATAAAACAAATTAATAATTTAAAAGGAAAATGGAAAATATAAAAAAATTCTAACAAATTCAAAATATTAACAAAATATGTAACAATATTACGAATTAAACTAAAATAACAGTGCTTCTAGCTAACATTAGTTTAGCTTATAATAATAGTAATATATATATATATATATATATATATATATATATATATATATATATATATTTATTTCAAGCAAAACAATTTTATTAGGGTACTGTTACAGCGCCTGGTGTGTTAATGAAGGCGCACAAGGAAGAAGATATATAAAAGGGTTATTTTAATGATCGTGGGAGAATAAGGGCACATCCATCATAAAAAATACAATACGATACGATACAATAATTACGGACAATGAGGAACTAAACAGACAGGGTATTTAAGCACAAGGGAAGTAATCAGGGGAATGGAGACAGGTGGGGATTAATCAAAAGCAACCAAACAGGAAAAGGAACATGACCAAATAAGGAAACTCAAAAGGAACAGAAAGTCCATGAACTTAACAGTTCGCCCCCTCCCGGAACAGTGCATCCTCACACTGAAAGATACCGTCCAGCAGAGGGAGGGTGGGGGTTCAGGAGACAGGCGTGGGGTAGGCAAGGGGCAGGCAGAGAGGGAGCAAGGAGCTTGGAACCCGGGTGGAGTGGATGGAGGGAGGAGCCAGGGAGGAGCCCGGAGCAGGAAGAGCCAGATGGTGCTCCAGAGACCAGCAAGGATGATGATCCACGGTGGAGTCGACGGCGGGAGGAGCCATGGTGGAGGATGAACAGAAGTCACCAGGGGGCAGACTGACGGAGACTGCGCCGGGGGTGAGGAGCCCAAGATGGAGAAGAGCAGCTGTAGAGCCATGGTGATGCAGAGGGTCCGGAGGTCCAAGGCAGCGCTGAAGGCACCGGCGACCGAGGCGGATGTGGGGCTCCAGAAGCCCGCTGCGGAGTTGGGGCGACTGAGGACGAAGGTGGAGCTGGAGGGAAGGAGGATCCTGACAGAGCCGGAGGGATGACCAGGCGAAGCCATAGGAGTGGAGTCCCGAGGCGGCGGATGGTCGACGACTGATTAAGGTGGAGCCGGAGGGACGAGGGAGCCCGGTGGAGCTGGTGGGATGAAGCCACGGTGGAGACGAGGAAGCAGGGTGCCAAGGCGGAGCTGCTGGGTCGAAGGACCGAGGTGGAGTCCAGGGCTCGTAGGCTGGAGGCGGAGACAGGGAATCCTCATGCCGAGGCGGAGCTGGAGACTGGAAGTCCCGCGGCGAACCATCGCGCCCAGATTGCACTGACTGAGGGTGAGCTGCGGGACTGACTGGCACCAGCTGAGATGAGTTTGAGGAACAGACTGGTGTAGGAGGAGGCGGGAGAGGGAGGCTGGGAGGGAACACAGGAAGATCAGGGCTGGACGGAACCAGCGTAAATGGAGCAGAGGAACTGACTGGTCTAGGAGGAGGCAGGAAAGGGAGGCTGGGAGGGAACACAGGAGGATCAGGGCTGGAAGGAACCAGCAGAGAAACAGGGGATTCAGGGCTGGGCTGAACCAGCGGAGAAATAGGATATTCAGGAGTTACCTCCACAAACCATATTATAAGGTCCATTAATTCCTCCATATAATTCAAAGAAACCAAGTGAAGCTCACCCTCAGTCGCAGGAGTGTGGGCAGGGCTTTCCTCAACGCCCTCGATCTCCACCAGTAATCCCACGACGCACTGTGTTGCCGGCTCACACACCTGGTCAGTCGCGCTCTCGAGTCCTTGCTCCCCAACAATGATAGGCTTGGGCTCTGCGGTGGGCTCTGGCTTTATCTCCGTGCAGAGGGATGGCGGCTGGCTGGTCTCTGGTTCGGGAGTGGGGCTAGAGATATCCTCTTCAGAGGTGCAGATGGTGAACAACGATCCATTTTTCTCCAGCACCCACTCCACGAAAGCGGCGAAATCCTCTCTGGGACCGTTTGCTGGAAGGCGTGCCTTACACCGCTCGCTCAGGCTGGTGTAATAAAAGTTACAGAGGGAGCGGTCGGGGAGTGGGTAAGGCATGCCAGATCGAGAAAGTCCCTGGTGTAGTCCTCCAGCGAACGGTCCAGTTGCTCCAGGCACAGGAGTTGGACTCCTGGTAAGGCTATTCCGGGAGAGGGGAAAGACAAAACAAAAAAGAAAGAAAAACGCCACTAAATACACTTTTAGGTCCGTGATTCTGTTACAGCTGCTGGTGTGTTAATGAAGGCGCACAAGGAAGAAGATATATAAAAGGGTTCTTTTAATGATCGCGGGAGAATAAGGGCACATCCAACATAACAACACGATACGGTACAATAATCACGGACAAGGAGGAATGAAACAGACAGGGTATTTAAGCACAAGGGAAGTAATTAGTCAAAAGCGACCAAACAGGAAAATGAACATGACCAAATAAGGAAACTCAAAAGGAACAGAAAGTCCTTGAAGGTAACAGGTACTTTATCTCCACTTAAAATCTAAATATTAATATAAAAAAAATTATTATATTCCGAAATGAACATTTCTGAGACATTTTGAAATCAGTTCACAAAGAGAGAGAGAGAGAGAGAGAGAGAGAGAGAGAGAGAGAGATGCAGCTTAATCAGGCAGGGCTGGAAAAAGTCAAGATGCATTACTTTCTTTTACTGCTGTAAGTAGAAAGTTTCCAACTTAAAAGGTGCTTTCTGCCAATAATTAACATAGAATACATTTTAAATAGTTTATTGCATTGTTTTGATGGCAAGGTAAGTGTGTTAAATGTTTTTACGAAGTTTAAAACCTCTTTTTTTTTAAAGTACAGTTTATGTCCTATGTTGACATATTTCCTATTAAAGCTTGTGCAGGACCTGAAAGAGCTCCTTCTTCTTCTTCTTTTTAAAAAGAAATAGTCAATCGGAAATGTTACATCTCAGTCTTCTTCAGAGACGTCTACAAGTGGGACTAAAGGAAGGGAGAGCATTTGATTAGACATACCTGTATTTATACAGCACAAAAGTAATCAAATCTGCTTTAGATGACTTAAAGTAAAAGCTAAGATGTCCTGGGCTTTTGAATCATTCATAGTAATGTTAAGAGTCTTCAGCCGCTCCCTGCAGGAGGACAAACATTATTAAACCCACTTCTCTGTTTCTCCGTCAGAAACCAGTGCATCCCACAACTGGCATTCTGGCTGTGTTTGTGGCTCTAAACTACTGTGACGTTGTGCACGTGGCTGGATTCGGATACCCAGAGTCCAGGAACCAGAAACAGCCCATCCACTATTATGGAAAGGAGACGATGAGATCCATGAAGGTTGGTTTTAAAGCATCCATGTGCAATGGAAAAACTGAGCTGTGGTTGGTGCTTTGACTCTCATGTTGGGAATGTGGTTGTTGTTTCAGAATTCCTACCACGATCTCAATCAAGAGGCTCTGGTGCTTAAGAGACTGGAAGACCAGGGAGCTATTTTATATCTTCATCCTCATTCCTGACACCCAACATGAACACAAATGAATAAACACACACATAAACGCATGTAAATATGGCATTACAGACAATATCTTCACCTTCGTTCTGACTTAGACTGAACTGAGACTTCCAGCTGTCACGCTGCAGAGATGTTAGAAGTTTCTGCATTTCTTTGTGATTCACCATTTTTTCTCTGACCTCAAGTATTTATAATGAGTGAATCTTTCCTGCTTATTGTTTTGTTTCCTTTCGGGAACTTTTTTTTAAGAAAATATCACGACTGGATATTTTGTGAACTTTAATAAAATTATATTTTGTGAACATTAATAAAATGATAATATGCATCTTGTTTTTATTTGGCGATTTACAAGCAATACTCATAAGATCTCAGATGAACAAATGAAGAGTGTCTCCGGCTTCTCAGAGGTTTCTGTCTCAAATTGTTGTCAAGATACAAAAAGTCAGAGATCAAAATATGATTTCTCATCAAAATCCATATTAATACAGCTCTGTACTCGTATTGCGTGAGAGCACTGTAATTGCCTTTGTTTGAATTAAAAATAAGAGACAAAATGGAAACAAAAATGAAACAATTGAGAACTGATTTTCAGTTTTGCAAAGAAAAAAAACTGATTACAAAAATTTTTTTTAAACAAAATAATGTTAAAAGTGAGAAGTAAAAGAAAGTGAAACAAATAAATATAAACAATATAAAAATAAATGAATACACAACAGAACATATCATCTCTACATTCTTGAAAATAAATGATAATCCTCTAAATGCGAAAATTTGCACATTTATCAACTAATGTAAATTCAACAAAATCACAGCTTTGTATACTTAATTTTTGACAGGGCCTTTAAGTAATAAATTAAAAACTGCAAATAGAGTGGGAAATAAATGTTGGATAAAATGCTTTTCCACCCAACCACGACCACCAAAATAAATAAATACAATCACTCAATCAATCAATAAATTGAATAAATAATAATAATAATAATAATAATACAATAAATGCTTAACCCCCAAATAAAAAATAAATTTATATATATATATATATATATATATATATATATATATATATATATATATATATATATATATATATATATATATATATATATGAAAGTTAATTTAGGGGTGAATCTGATATGTCAAAGAAAAGCTTCTAATAGATCTAATCATAAAATGGTTGTGAAGTGATGAGCAGTTCCTCACAGCGCCTGAAGAGGGCGACTGATCAACGCTCTGATAACAGAGACAGTGACAAATGAGTCTGCATGCATGCACTGAAGCACATCACATGAACATGATGGCCTTCTGTTCACGCTCTGCTTTCAGCTTATAGTTTCGAAGGAGCTGTTTTTCAGTTGGAGTCAGCAGAGAGTGTTTTTATGTGCCTGAATATGCTGCCAGACCCAGCCTCAGCCCTTAATATGACTGATGTTCTCTATCAGCATCCTAATACAGCAAAGATATCAAGTGTGAGGGGAACTCTTGGTGTCATTCAAATGGATGCTGCAAAGCATGAACCAGCAGCTTTCATAAATCAGAGCCATAATTGGAGGAAGCATAAGAAGGCATCACAAGTCTGTTCCAGACTGTTCTAGAAGGTAAGCATCCCTCAGATAACTTGTTTTAGTCAAATTCCAGACAGCTGTCCATGCATCCTTTAATCTCACAATAAATTGTACTGAATTCATTGAAAAAAATCCATCCAAACTAGTAGACAAAGTGAGAGAAATGTCAATGAATAATAAATTAACTTTTTCTTCAATACTATACATGTTATTGTATGCACTATTGAGATGCTCATGTCATAGTCATCAGCTCTTTTTGCCATCAAGTTCTTCTCTGTATTCTCCATTAGTACACACTTATTTAAGTTCTGTGCCAGTACAGACATAAACTGCTGCTTTTATTTTCTCTCTGAAGGGATGGCCACTCTTGAATTCGTTTAGGGCACAAAAGAAGGAGTCGTTGAAGTGCGTCACTGGCCCTCTTTTTCCGAGACTGGAGAGTCTGAACAGTAGTGGTTTCGTTCCTCCTGCAGAATCAGTGTGGAACCTGGATGCATTGCTTTGTCATACCTGATTGGTCAACCTTGTTGTGTTATGCAACACACAGTTACATAATTGAAAAATATCTGTTTATATGACAACCAAAAACAAGGTCAGTGCAACTTATCAATGGGACACCTTGTTCAGACATGACTGTAGATGTGGGTATGCATATGTTTGCATGCATCAGCCAGAGATCTGATATAATGATTGCACGCTTTAAGCAGAAAATGCCTGTGTGGTTTTCATCAATAATGCAGGATTTTTCTTCAATCAATGTTTCAGTAGTTAGTAGAGGTCTGCACATTTCAGATTCAGGTTTAAATGACCCATTGGCTGGTAAATGACAGATTTGTGTGATATTTAAATGCTCAGCTCTGTTTCAGTAATCAGCGTAGCTGACTCGCATGGAAAGTATATGCAAATGCAGCTAGAAAAGCAGTTGCTCTTCAGTAATTTTCTCCTACAGTACAGTGCTGCTGCATCATTATGATGCTTGCGTGTAATTCTTGGCTCAGATGCACAAAGAACTGCTATTTTTTGCTTAATTGCAAAATCAGCTCTCTTTACACACTTGAACTGTTTGCATGGGCCAACAGATCTGTTTGAGAGTTTGATGCTTTCTTTTGTTTGCCGACGGTGTATGAATTCTGAAAGCATTCTTTGAACATTAGGACGGTGTTGAGTGGAGATTATGTTGTGTATGTCTGAATGCTGCATTGTGCTCAGTGCACCCACACTCTTTTAAAAATTGTGCCAAACCTGAACTGGTCTTTTTTTCCCCATGTGATGAACCTTCCCACACGCTGTGGATTGCAGGGATTGTACAGGTAAAAGCGCACACACTTATAACACAGCGAGTTTTGGTGAAGTAGATATTGGGCTACTCTGTTCACATTCTGCTTCTACTGTTATATCAGCAGCCTAACGTAAGGTTAATTGCACTTGCATTTACATTTATTCAATTAACAGATTATTTTATTCAAAGAGACTTACAAATGAGCAATTGCCTTAAAGTACATACTAACATACTAATATGCTTTTAATATCCAAATCCGTTAAAGGATTTTTAGGCTGCATTAATTAGGTAAACTGGAACCGGGAACACTTCCCATAACACCCGGTGTACTTGCTACATCTTTAGAAGAATGGAATCTACGCTAATATTAGTCTGTTTCTCTCTTATTCTGAGGTCACTGTAGCCACCAGATCCAGTCTCTATCCAGATCAGAGGGTCACTGCAGTCACCCGCATCCAGTAAATATCCAGACCAGCAGTGTTGGGAAAGTTCACTTTCTACATGAACTAGTTCAAAGTTCAGTTCACAAATTTTAAAATGAACTAGTTTAGATTATAGTTCAAACTTCAACATTTTGAACTAAGTTCACAGTTCCAAAAATGAACTAGTTCATAGTTCTTTTTTTCCATATGTTGCTGCGAGCTATTATTTTTCAAAATTATTGCCACAGCCCATATAGAACCACAGACAGCAATTATTTTATCAGTTTTAACACTGAAGCTATGCGTCAGATTTCATGACACCTTTTTGGATGGCTGCAAACCCTTAATTAAGTTTATGAAAGCTGGGCTTTCCACTTTACTCAAAGGCTGCAGGTCTCCGACAATATACTGCACCACCAGGTTGTCCAGCTGCGGCTGGGAGATGACAGCGGAGCCGCTACAGTACGCAGTTAATGGGGTTTGGGTCGAGGATCTGTCCTGACTGTCTTTTGATTTTTTATTTGCTTTCACATACCTTGAAAGGCTAGCCGGGTGCTTCAGTTCAATGTGCCCTTTCAGGTTTGCTGTGGATGTAACTGAAGGGTGGATTTTCTTTTTGAAAGACAAAAAAGTTTGCAAAGTTTTTCTGTGCAAAGTTTGCACAGAAAAGAGAGATTTCTCCCATCCTCACCGATCTTGTCATAAACATCATACAATTATTTAAAATGATCATACGCCTCCTTGCTACGTGCTGCTGTAGCCTCCATGCTTTTTTTTTTTGATGACGCGTCACGCATGCGGCGGACGTCGGTGCGACACTGGTGGCTGGTGTTGCCAGATTGGGTGTTTTTCCGCTACATATTAAGACCTGGTTACGGTGTGTTTTAGCCGGGTTTTCTCCTGGAAGGCTCTATAGAAATCTGGCACCCTATTGAACGAAGTTAACCTGAGAGAGCGTGCCGTTCACAGACACCAGAATGAACGAGTTCACTGTTGTGAATTCTTTATGGTTTTTCTCTTATTGTCCGTAATTTATTCTGCTAATGTGTTAAGTTACGGAAAATGCGCTATACGTAGTTTGAAGCAGATACGATTCTAACGTAAGTGAGGTATTCTCTGCTACGCAAGCGCAGCAGTTGGAGTTTTTGTAGCTGGAGTTTCATAGCGTGTGCAGACTTTCCACCCGTGTGCAACATCCTTGAGTGCAAGTTAAAGTTACTGACAAAGTAAGTTCATAACACGATTCTATGTTTAATGTGGAATGTTTGTGTGCGCGGCAACTATTTCTGGCACTAAGCCAATATTGCCGCTGTTTGTGATCTGTATAATTATCAGCGGAATCGCGCTAGCACGGATGCTAATACCACCAATATTTGCTATATGAATATGTTTAATTCTTCCCCTTATGTGTATAATCCTATATTTTACAGTTTGTTATCTGTTGTTATAATAATGCAGCATAATGTGATTTACGCTATTATATTTATTTCCATAGTTTATATCCTTGCTTTCTTAGTATTCTAAGTGGATATATGAGAGTTGTTGATAATGTTTCATTTGTAATTTACTGTTGAATCATAACGCTATGTAGACAAGTTATTTATTTTGTTTATTTGTTTATTACATAAACTACCTCAGTTGTATACTGTCATGTGTACAAGGTTGAAACTTGCACAAAATAAAAGTGGAAACGAAATCTGATGACTCCTCCCTGATCAGAGTACTGAAGTGGTTAACACCATTAAAAAACTAGCAATCAGTGGGGCAATCCCCAACAAATGGTCCTTCGAGCCGGAGCTTGACTGCTTCAGAATGTCATCAGATGATAAACCAACATCACTTCTCCATGCTGATACACAAGCAAGACCGTCACGGCGATGCCAAGCCCCCAGACACCTTGAAGATTACATCCTTGACTTCCATCACCGAGCTGCCCTTTCCTCCAGTCCTGTTCCGAGGGAGTCAGAGGAGTATAGAGGAGCAGCAGCCGCAGTGTAAACAAGTCAAGCAGATGCAGCATCCATTCAAGGTATACGTCGAGTCATGCCTAGTCCAAGTCAAGCAGATGTACTGAGTATGGACTCATTGACTAAACTCATGGAATCCATGAACGCGAGGGAGGAAGAAGAGACAGTTGAAATGGACAATTTTCTCAGGAAACTAGATCAACTTAAGAAACGTAAGCACCGCCGAAACGAAATGATGGAATACATCAAATCTTTCTTGAGGGAAAAGGATGAGGAGGCCAATGAACCAGTACAGGCTATTGCATCACCACCATCTTTCCCAGCACCTTCTAGTTCACTTAGCCCTCCGCCCATACACCCACATGACACAGTGGCAAATGTCAGCACACAGGCTACGGTATGCACCCCAGTGATACATGAAGAAAGGTCACGTGAGACAGGTGCTATCTCTAAAGCAGAATTACAGAGTTGCAATATTGGATTCACTCCGATCCATGCACAACAATCCAAGACTGCAGGTTTACTGTATTCTCCCATCTCATCTGGCATAGAATCTCCTGTTTCACATCTTTCACAACCACAAGTATATGAGCCTTTCCCATCTCATTCCAGAATTCTGCCTGGTCAGGACCGAGCTTTGACTCATGACACTGAACGATCATTCCAGCCCCTTAAGCCACAACAGCTGATTTCGCCATCACCTGTCTATCAACATCTTATGGCACCTCACCGCTATCTTGTAACACCACATTCAAAGATAGAGCCAGTGAATGTATTTACTTCATCCAGTCTTGTCCCTCCTTATCAAACAATGATGCCATCAACGTTACCCTCTCAAAACATGATTCCTGGCTTACTCCCTTTCATGAGCCCTGCTGCAGTTGTCGTCCCTCCACAGCTGTTACCAACCCAGACAGCAGCCCCACCAGGTTCAGCTCAGCAGACATTGTATAGCCCCCCTAAACCTAAAATTCCAGACTTCACAAGTGACAGTGAAAGAGAATTTGCAAATATGAAGCTGGCATTGGACAATTTGCTTGAGCCTTACCCTAGAACTAACAGAGAAGTATAAATATCATGTACTTTTGGAACATCTTAAACTGCCTGAAGCTCAGATGATAGCGCAGTCCTGTCGACATCACCCATATCCGTATTCAGCAGCTATGCAAGCACTGCAGTTACAGTACGGCCAGCCACATCAACTGGCACAAAGTGAGATAGCAGCCATCCTCACATCACCAGATGTCAAGCCCAATGATAGCCACAGCTTTCAGAGCTTTGCTTTGCGAGTTCATCTCCTAGTCAGTATGCTGCTGTCCCTAGAAGGACCAAGAGGGATGGAGCTTTATTGCTGCTCACATGTAGAACGCCTACTTAGCAAGCTGCCAAAGTATCTACGGGATGGCTTCATTGAGTTCCTTCAACAGCAGGGAAAGCTTAACTCCATAAGTCTTAACCCTTATAATCTACAGGACTTTGCTGGATGGCTGTAGGTTAAGGTACAGCAGCAGAGACTGTCCATTCGGTTAGTACAGCGTTACCAGCATGAGAGACTTCCAGGGGTCAGTAAAGAGAAACCCCCAGTTAAAACAAAGGGTTTGAATCTAGTTGTTTATCATGGTGCATCCCAAGCAGAGACAGCACTTTATATCTCTCCTAAAGTGCTAAAGCTTAAGAAACCATTCAAGGTACACTGCCTCTTTTGCAACAGTAAAGAGCACTACATTACCCGTTGTGATAAAGTCAAAGAGCAGTCGGTAACTGACCTTCAGAAGTGGATTTCTGATGGAAAGAGATGCTGGCGATGTGCACGATTACATGTACCCGAGATATGCAACCTCAAAAAGCCCTTGCTGTGAATGTGGTGAACTGTACATCAAGCACATCAGAGAGTCGCATTTACCTTACCCCTGCTAATGTGACCTGCAGAGTGCTTCTCAAAGTGGTACCAGTGCTGCTACATAGCGAGTTCAGGTCAGTGGAGACTTACACTATACTGGATGATGGAGCGCAGAGAACCATGATTTTACCAATAGCCATCCACAATTTTCAGTTGGAGGGTGAACCTGAAACACTGGCTCTACGTACAGTAAGATCCGACATCACTCACCTTTCCAGGTTCAAGATTAATTTGGAAATTTCTCCAAAGAGTGAACCAGGGAGGCGCTTTCAGATACGTGGGGCCTTCACAGCTTCGGGTCTGGACTTAGTAGAGCAATCATATCCAGTGCAGAGACTTCAAAAACGGTACACTCACCTCAGAGAGCTTCCGTTACAGTCATTCCACGATGTGCGTCCACTGGTGCTGATAGGAACAAACTACGTCCATCTTATCACAGCAGATCGGCCAGTCCGTCGAGGAACCAGAGGTGGTCCAGTTGCAGTGCACACAGCCCTGGGGTGGGCCCTACAAGGGGCAGAGGACTACACGCCAAGTCACAACTCAGTGCAACAGTGTCTTTTCATTTCAACTGACTGTCCAAATGACATGCTCTGTCGCAATGCTGAGAAATTATGGCAGCTTGACGTCCTGCCATATCGGAATGAAAAAGTAGTGGTTCGATCCAAAGAAGATCAGGAGGCAATTAAACTTCTCGAAGGTCGAACACAGAGGATTGAGGTGGAGGAAATCAAAAGGTATGCAACCTCCCTCCTCCGCAGACCTGGAGCTCCAAAACTCATAAGTAGAATTCAATCCGTTATGCCTAGTCTGAGGAGCACAGAGAGGAAACTTCAGAGAGACCCAGAGAAAGCTGCTGTCTACTCTGGTGAGATTAATAAGCTTATTAAAGCAGGTTATGTTGCGAAGCTCCAACCTGAAGAAGTTACCAACTCAGAGGAGGCATGGTACATTCCCCACCACCTGGTGTGTCACAATGATAAACAAAGACTGGTCTTCAATTGCTCATTCAAATATCAAGGTCTTTCGCTGAATGATCAGTTTCTGCCTGGCCCTGCTCTTGGCCCATCATTGTTGGGGGTCCTTTTAAGATTCAGACAACACCAAGTGGCTGTTAGTGCGGACAATCGCGGAATGTTCCATCAGGTCCGTCTGTTGCCTGAGGACAGACCTCTACTCCGCTTCATCTGGCGAGATTTACACTGTGAGAACTGTCCAGACGTCTATGAATGGCAGGTTTTGCCGTTTGGTACAACTAGAACCCCATGTTGTGCCATTTTCGCTGTGGACCAGCATGCTCGGAATAACCAAGAGAATTACCCAGATGCTCTACAAACAGTGCAGCAGAATTTTTATGTGGACAACTATCTGGCAAGCTTTCCAACCACATCCGAAGTCAAGCTAACAATTGATCAACTGCGCAGTCTTCTATCAGAGGGTGGATTTGACCTCAGACAATGGGCTAGCAACCAACCATCAGTAATATCACATTTACCCATGGAAGCAAGCTCCTTGGCGGCAGAACAATGGTTGGGGCAGAGCAAGACTGATCCAATGGAGCCAACATTGGGTCTCCGGTGGAATTGTGCTGCTGATACTCTAGGATACCACTATTGTCCCATTGAATATGCCGCACTAACAATGAGAACAGCTTATCAAGTGCTAGCCACGCAATATGATCCTTTGGGCTTCATTGTACCTTTCACCACCCGAGCAAAAGTGCTCACTCAACAGCTATGGTCCAAAAAAAGAGAATGGGATGACCCAAACTTGCCGCCTGATCTTCATGCTGCCTGGAACACCTGGGAAAGTGAGTTACAGCATCTTAGTGTGATAACCATTCCTCGCTGTTATTCATCAGTTCCCAACAATGCTCACCAAAAGTATTACCTCCATATATTCTGTGACGCATCTGAGAGAGCGTATGGGGCAGTGGCTTACTTAGTAGAGGCCACCGAAGATGTCATTCATACTTCCTTTGTAATGGCTAGATCGCGAGTTGCTCCCAAGAGGCAACAGTCCATGCCTCGCTTGGAATTATGCGCAGCATTGGCGGGAGCACAGTTAGCAAAGCTTTTGAATGACGAACTCACTCTTACCATCCAGCAGACAGTTCTCTGGACAGATTCTGCAACTGTGTTAGAGTGGCTTCAGTCCGATTCTTGTAGGTTCAAAGTCTTTGTTGGAACACGAGTCTCAGAAATACAGGAGTTGACAGAGCACAGTGTTTGGCGCTACGTGGACACGCAGCAGAACCCAGCAGACGATATCACAAGAGGTAAATCACCCAGTTTTACTGGGCCTGGTCGTTGGAGTCAGGGGCCATCATTTTTAAAATTGGGTCATGAGCACTGGCCAAAGAGACCTGAACAGGTAAAGTCAGAAGAGCTACCTGAACTGAAATGTTTCACTATCTGCTGCCTAACCATTATGGAGCCAGATCAAACCCTTCCAGATGTTACTCAGTTCAGCACATGGAAAGAGTTAGTGGAGGCAACTCGACAGACATGTCGAAAGGTAACAGATGATTCGGATAGCACCCAGCTCATAAATCACCGTGAAGCAGAATTGCTACTACTGAGAGAGTGTCAAGCTCAGAGCTTTCCTGAGGAAATAACAGCTCTTAAAACACACAAACATATACCAATCCACAGTCGACTAACATGTCTTGCTCCAGAGTGGGATCCAGAGACTAATGTACTCAGAGACGGAGGGTGATTACGGAGACTGGAAAGCCCAAGTGTGGAACAAATTCATCCAATAATGCTAGATCCACAGCATCCAGCAACAAAGCTTCTCATTAAAGACTTTGACGAGTGCTTGTTGCACCCAGGTACAGAACGAGTGTATGCAGAAATACGGAGGCAATACTGGATCTTACGAGGACGCCAAGCTGTTAAACACCACCAGCTTAACTGTGTATCCTGTCAACGATGGCGAGCGCAGCCCAAGGTACCACCAATGGCAGATTTGCCACCAGAGCGGCTCAGGCTTCTCTGCCCACCATTTTATTCTACAGGAGTGGACTGTTTGGGCCCGTATCACGTTAAAATAGGCAGAAGGATTCAGAAACGTTGGCGTGTCATTTTCAAATGCCTCACCACAAGAGCTGTCCACATAGAGCTTCCCAACTCCATGGATGTGGACGCTTTCCTGCTTGCTCTCCGGCGATTCATAGCCAGACATGGCAGACCAAAGGAGATCAGGTCCGATTGTGGCACAAACTTTCGTGGTGCTGAACAAGAACTGCGAGAAGCCTTTGCAGCTATGGAACCCCAATTAAAAGAGCAATTAGCTGATTACCAGATCCTCTTCAAATTCAATCCGCCTAATTCTCCTCATTTTGGTGGTGTTTGGGAGCGAGAGGTCCGCTCCATTAAAGCTGCTCTCCAAGTGGCAGCTGGAAGCCAGTCTGTCTCTGAAGAGAGTTTTAGTGGAGGTAGAGTGCATTTTGAATTCAAAATCCCTTGAATACCTCTCAGCAGATGTTGCAGACCTCAATCCCATTACACCAAACCTTGTCCTCATGGGGCGGCGGGATGCATCACTTCCGCAGGTGGCATATGCCTCAGGAGAAATGGGGCGGCGCAGATGGCGACATTGTCAAAATCTTGTGGACCAATTTTGGTATCAATTTACAAGGAACTACTTACCTGTACTTCAGACACGCCAGAAATGGCACAAACCATCTGACAATTTGGCAGTAGGCTCAGTGGTCTTGATAATTGATCCACAACTTCCCAGAGCTCAGTGGCCTATTGGTAAAGTGGTTAAGACTGTGGTCAGTAAGGATGGATGTGTGAGAACAGCAGATGTCCTTGTCAAGGGCAAAGTGTACACAAGGCCAGTTGCCCGCCTGATTCTGCCAGCTTTTGAGGATGATACTAAAGACTCTTAAAGAATTCATTTACTTGCACATTTACTGCTCAAATGTGGGGGCGGCTGTTGTGAATTCTTTATGGTTTTTCTCTTATTGTCCGTAATTTATTCTGCTAATGTGTTAAGTTACGGAAAATGCGCTATACGTAGTTTGAAGCAGATATGATTCTAAAGTAAGTGAGGTATTCTCTGCTACGCAAGCGCAGCAGCCGGAGTTTTTGTAGCTGGAGTTTCATAGCGTGTTCAGACTTTCCACCCGTGTGCAACATCCTTGAGTGCAAGTTAAATATACTGACAAAGTAAATTCATCACACGATTCTATGTTTAATGTGTAATGTTTGTGTGCGCGGCAACTATTTCTGGCACTAAGCCAATATTGCCGCTGTTTCGTGATCTGTATAATTATCAGCGCACTCGCGCTAGCACAGATGCTAAAACCACTAATATTTGCAATATGAATATGTTTAATTCTTCCCCTTATGTGTATAATCCTATATTTTACAGTTTGTTATCTGTTGTTATAATAATGCAGCATAATGTGATTTATGCTATTATATTTATTTCCATAGTTTATATCCTTGCTTTCTTAGTATTCTAAGTGGATATATGAGAGTTGTTGATAATGTTTCATTTGTAATTTACTGTTGAATCATAACGGTATGTAGACAAGTCATTTATTTTGTTTATTTGTTTATTACAGAAACTACCTCAGTTGTATACTGTCATGTGTACAAGGTTGAAACTTGCAAAAAATAAAAGTGGAAACGAAATCTGATGACTCCTCCCTGATCAGAGTACTGAAGTGGTTAACACCATTAAAAAACTAGCAATCAGTGGGGCAATCCCCAACATTCACAGTAACTTTCATCAGGCAGTAATACAGCACGTTCAGTTCACGTTCGCCCAAATTATGAACGCGTTCGTGAACTATCGTTCAATGAACGCGTTTAGGCACAACACTGCAGACCAGATGGTGGATCAGCAGCTAGGAAGGACCTCTACAGCCGTGAAAGACAGCGGAGACCAGGACAACTACATCCCCAGATACAGATCCCCTGTAAAGACCTTGTCTCAGATGACCACCAGGACAAGACCACAAGAAACAGATGATTCTTCTGAACAATCTGACTTTGCTGCAGCCTGGAATTGAACTACTGGTTTCGTCTGGTCAGAGGAGAACTGGCCCTCGACTGAGCCTCCATTCTGTCACCAATGGAGTTTCGGTTCCTTGCCGCTGTCGCCTCTGGCTTGCTTAGTTGGGGTCACTTCATCTACAGCGATATCGTTGACTTGATTGCAAAATAAATGCACAGATACTATTTAAACTGAACAGAGATGACATCACTGAATTCAATGATGAACTGCCTTTAACTGTCATTTTGCATTATTGACACACTGTTTTCCTAATGAATGTTGTTCAGTTGCTTTGACGGAATGTATTTAGTTTAAAGCGCTATATAAATAAAGGTGACTTGAGTTTACTTGACTTAAAGTCAAAAACACATTTATCATTTAAAGTTAGTCAAGCAAGGTCTTTTAAAGTCCAGAAATAATAATATATAAAATAACTGAGTGTGAGGGTTAAATGTGAGGGTGCATCTGTTCATTAATTCGTATTCTTTCATTTGTTCTGTCATTAGAGTCTGTGGCAGTGCTTAGAGGCATGTGGTGAAGCTTTGTGACATCTGCTAAACTAATTGGGAAGGGTCTCAATATTATTGATACAAATTTTGTCCATGCTAGCCTATTACTGCACAACTTCACATACATATTTTGTTTAGACTATGGTTTCGCTAGCTTTGAAAGCAGAAGATCCAACCCTCCCTGCAAGTCACTCTCCAAAGCCACGCCTCCCTCCTCCAAAACACATGACCGGGCACAGGCATAAAATATCTATATTTTGTAATGAATATGCACCTTTAAAAGTATATTTGTGTAATTTCAGAAAATAATAATAATAATAATAATAATTCATTACATTTATATAGCGCTTTTCTAGGCACTCAAAGCGCTTACATTGTCAGGGGGTATCTCCTCATCCACCACCAGTGTGCAGCATCCACCTGGATGATGCGACGGCAGCCATAGTGTGCCAGAACGCCCACCACACACCAATATTAAAAATATTAAATTACTGAAATATAAGTTGATAAAAGTGCACTTAAAGTTCGGCATTTTCATTACTATGATTCTCAACACAATTACACTTATGAAATGTCTTTTTCAAAGTTTTGTAATAATGTCAAATGAAAAGTTTTACTTAGATATGTTTTAAACCATTGTTTTAATAATTCTCTCTCCCGCTGCAGACTTCGTTAACCACACCCCCCCTGCCACATACCCCCACCGCCCGTCTCAGGCCGGGGAGCCATCCGGTCTGCAGCCCCCCCCCCCCCCCCATTTCTGGAGCGGAAGTCGGCCACCGCCATCTGAACATCCGGCCTGTGAATCACCTTGAACTTAAAAGGCTGAAAAGCCAGATAGCAACGAGTGATCGGTTGGTATCCTTCATGGGGTGGGGCCACTGCAGCGGAGCGTGATCCGAACAGAGGGTGAACTCTCATCCCAGGAGATAATATTGGAGGGTGTGGACGGCCCATCTGATGGCAAGGCACTGTGGAAGATATAGTGTATATAAGGAGATACCAAATAACATTCGAGAGATTTTCTTGCAAGGACTCTTGGCTTTATTTTCCATAAAATAAAGTCTTTTCTTCTGAGAGAAAACCCCTGACTGTGTGATTCTTCTGAGAACCGGTAGACGACACTACAGCACTCTTTCTCTATGGTGCTGCACTTTGCCTTTCTCTTCGAGAGCTTCCAGCTAATGTACAGCACCGGCCGTTCCTCCCCCTTTATCTCCTGTGACAGGACTGCACCCAGCCCCCTGTCCGACGCGTCCGTCTGCAACAGAAAAGGGAGAGAAAAATCAGGAGAGTGTAACAACGGCCCGCCACACTGGGCAGCCTTGACCTGGGTAAAGGCCTGGTGACATGGCTCCGTCCACTGGACCGTATCTGGCACCTCATTTTTAGTAAGGTCAGTCAAAGGGCTGGTGAGGTCCGAATAATTAGGAATAAACCGTCTATAATATCCCGCCAGCCCCAAGAACTGCATATGCAGCATGGGGCCACAGAATCTTATCCATGAGGCGCTGAAAGGTAGCCGGTGCCCCGACAAATCCAAATGGAAGGGTAACAAACTGGTGTAATCCAAACAGCATTGTGAAAGCTGCCTTTTCTTTGGATAATGGAGACAAGGGGATCTGCCAATAACCCTTTGTTAAGTCCAATGTTGAATAAAAACGAGCCGTGCCTAGCCGATCAAGCAACTCGTCAACCCGTGGCATTGGATACGCATCGAATTTCGACACAGCATTCACCTTGTGGTAACCCACAGAGAACCGGACTGAGCCATCCGTTTTCGGAACTAAAACTTTCGGGCTCACCCAGTTACTATTAGATTCTTCTATTACCTCCATGTCAAGCATTGCGCCTAATTAAGCCTGAACTACTTTTTTCTTGTGCTCAGGTAAGCGATACGGCCGGCTGCGAACTACCACGCCTGGCTTGGTCTCGATATGGTGCTGAATCAGGTTAGTACGGCCCGGTAGGGGCGAAAAGACGTCGGCAAACTCTGCCTGTAATTTCGTTAAATCAGTGAGTTGGGACGGTGAGAGGTGATCTCCCCCCGGGCCAGGGCGAGGGATTGTGGTTTGACATTCGCCTCTGGTCTGAGATCATCCTCCCCGCCAATCACCGTTGCCAATATCACTGATTCCGCCTCATTTCATTTTTTTAGGAGGTTGAGGTGATAGATCTGACGGGCCCTGTTCCTATCGGACCGTATAATCGAGATCTCCGACTTGTCGTGCGACCTCAAACGGTCCCTGCCACTTAGCCATTAATTAAGAGCTCGACGTTGGGAGTAGGTTCTTATTCAGAACCGGTTTTGTTCTTTGAAAAGAACCGGAACCGTGAGCAATTTCTTAGTTTCGGTTCCGAAAACAGTTCTGGTGTAACACGTGACCAAGCGCTGTGAGCAGCCTTGCGCCGGTGTTCTGAATATTCAGCGTTTCCCGTAAAGCAGCGGTTCTCAATTACAGTCCTCACGCCCCACTGCTCTGCACATTTTGAACGTTTCTCTTAGCGCTCCAGACATTTGTTCTATTTGAACATAAGTGCCCTGTGAAGTGGACCCCACAGGATATTCAGCCATGATTCCAGTTCGAAGTGAACGTAGCTATATGTTCCAATCAAAGTGCATTGAAGTGTGCAAGACGTGAATTTAAATTGTATTGATTTACAGAGGTATATGATGTCATAGTTGTCCATGTTTAAAGACGCTGCACAGCACAAATCAGTGAATGAATGTTTCGATGTGAGGTAAACTTCAACAGATTTCCCCAGCTCAGGGAGTAGGGAGTAATGAACAATTGGAACACAGTTCATGCACGGAGTTCATTTCTAATGAGCTGATTATCTGAATCAGGTGTGTAAACAAAGAGAAACGTGCAAAATATACAAAGCAGTGGGGGGCGAGGACTGGAATTGAGAACCGCTGCCGTAAAGGATGTCCTCTCAGGATGCCCTCTCGCGGCTGTAGACTGTAATGTGAACTCTTGGTTCATTTCTCTTGGTTCATGTCAAATTAATTTTGATAAATAAGTCGCACCTGACTATAAGTCGCAGGACCAGCCAAACTATGAAAAAAAGTGCGACTTATAGTCCGGAAAATACGGTAAATGAAACCAGAAGCCGGAAATGAACCAGAAATTTTCTAAAAATACCCCACCCTACTTATGAAGATCTGTACACTGTAATATATGTTGCATTTTGACATTCCCTTGTTATACAGCTGGGTCTGGCGGTCCTGGGCTTGTAACAAATTCTCCATTGATAGCCGCCCCAACATGTGGAGTTTTGTTCTCAAGTCCAGCACATAATGAATTTAATTTTTGCCCTGAGATGGCCCCTTCTCCCAAGTTTCTCTCAGTACATCCTGCACCACTCGGGGCTGGCGTCCATAGAGAAGCTCAAAGGGGGAAAACCCCGTAGAGGCTTGTGGGACCTCTCGCACAGCGAATAACAAGGGCTCTAGCCACCTATCCCAATTCTTGGCGTCTTCTTGAACGAATTTACGGATCATGGATTTAAGTGTGCGATTAAACCGTTCGACCAGGCCGTTGGTCTGTGGGTGATAGCCGCTAATTCGAATCGATTTAATGCGCAATAATCCGTACAGTTTGCGTAGCGTACGTGACATAAACGCCGTGCCCTGATCGGTGAGGATCTCTTTCGGAACCCCCACCCGGGAGATAAGACGAAACAGGGCATCCGCAACACTCTTAGCGGAAATGTTGCGGCGGGCCACTGCTTCAGGATATTGTGTTGCATAGTCAACTATGACTAATGCAAAGCGATGTCCCCGTGCAGAATGCTCTAATGGCCCGATGAGGTCCATACCAATTCTCTCGAAGGGGACCTGCATTAAGGGAAGAGGGCGCAAAGGCGCTTTTGGGGCGGCCGGTGGGTTCACCAACTGACATTCCGGACAAGACGCGTACCACCTGCGCACGTTGTCGTGAATGCCCGGCCAAAAGAAACAGGTCATGTGGAGGGGTAAGTGAGCGGGAACCACGGGCGGTCCCGTGGCCTCGGCGCGAACCTCCCCGTCGATCCAGCTCCGTAACCTCTCGCAGTCCTCCAGCTGGGCTTGAAGGATGGCGTGGAATCACGGCTCCTGATCCGTTCTCAAGTCCAGCAGGCCCTGGTGTTGCTCCTGATGTAGGGACACGAGGGATGAAATAATGTCCGCAAATGGCGTAGAGGAGGGACTCTGCATAGTGGCGGCACTCCTTCTTCCTTTCCCGGGTTTCGGCACCAGTGTAGTAAGTTCCTGAGAAGAAAGGAAGAGGACAAAGGGGTCAGCTGGACTGCTGACAAATTTATTATCTTAAATTCAAATTCAAACTTTATAAGCACCAATGGTGACTTTTACTATGACATCAACACAGACACGATCGCACAACACTTCCGGGTTACTCGTTCCGGTTCCGTTTCCGGTTTGCATCAGCAGTCCGTCTCTTTCTCCACTGCTTATGTCTCTCCTGGCATTTTATACTCTCTCCGCGCCAATTACTGAAACAAGAGACAGGTGTTGATAGTTTTCGCCAAACCACTCACTTACCGCTCGTCTCCTGATTCTCTCTCCCGCTGCAGACTTCGCTAAACCACGTCCCCCCTGCCACAGTTATGTTGCCACCTCATCACAAAATGTATATTTACAAATATATTTAAATACATGACACTCAACTTTCTATGGAATATATTTTTAGTTTATCATATCATTTCAGTTTATCATAAATGCATGTCAATACATTCAGCAGTAACTATATTTCAAAAATTAGTAATTTTGAAATCATATTTAATGATACTGAAACCCTACTTACACTGTAAAACCCGACAAGTTAACTTAACTCAAACCGTTTGAGTAAACAGATTGCCTTGATTTAAACCATGTAAGTTTTGAAACTTTGCATTCAAGTAATTAAGTGATTAACTAAGTGCTGATTGAGAATTAGTGATGAACAGCTGCTGTTAACAAACAGAATCACTGAAGAAAAGAGAAACACAAGAACTACTACAACTGACTTCAGACACAGCCTTAGATGAAATCAACTGAAATAAAATACATGAAATCTCTCAAGATCTGATTAAACAACCCCACAAACAGCATCACCAGCTCCACTTATTAATAACCAGACTGACTTTATTTCTGTCAGACGTCTACAGAAGATCTTATTGAGAATGAACTAAGATTTAGATGTTGATTTATTGTTTCATTTGAAGTAACCATGTTAGAGATCAGTGTTTGCTTTAGTTGGGCTCTTGACCCTTGACTTCTGTCTTTGCGTTATCTCTGGCTGTTATAACCATGTGTTTCTACAACACATTTGTTGTAATTCAAAAGCCCAGAAGAAATGCCATCAGGTGATAACCTGTACCTAGGTGTAGGTTGTTATACTTTATATTGGAGATGATAATCATCAATTATTGAACTGTACTGAGTCTAATCTCCGATGAAATAGGTGTTGTGTAATTTGACTGATTATAGTAAATGGATGCTAAGAGCCAGTGGTTCTGTGATAATCAGTTAATACAAAGACTTTCCAAACAGTTTGGACTTCTATGGTGTCAATTAGTCACACACAGACATCAATAATCAGCATATGAACCTCAACAATGGTGACCATAAAAAAAAATGCTGCAGAGCATGCTGGGAGCCATGGATGAGTTTTGTAATACAATAGTACCCAGCATGCATTGCAGCATGTTTTTTTTCATCACCATTGTAGAGGTTCATATTCTGATTATTAATGTCTGTGTTTGACCAACTACTGGCATAGAAGAAAAATGTATGTGTACAAAATGTTTTGAAAGTCATTTTTTTATATTAACTGATTATCACAGAACCACTGGCTCTTAGTGTCATTTTTTACTAGAACCACTTCTACAAATTACACTACACCTACTTCATCAAACATTAGACTCCGTACGGCTCAATAATTGTGAATAATAATGAATAATTATCATCACCAATATAAAGTATAACAACCTACACCTAGATACAGGATAACACCTGATGGCATTTCTTCTGGGCTTTTGAATTACAACAAATGTGTTTTAGAAACACATGGTTATAACAGCCAGAGAAAAGACTAAGACAGAAGTCAAGGGTCAAGAGCCCAACTAAAGCAAACTCTGATCTCTAACATGGTTACTTCAAATGAAACAATAAATCAACATCTAAACCTTAGTTCATTCTCAATAAGATCTTCTGTAGACGTCTGACAGAAATAAAGTCAGTCTGGTTATTAATAAGTGGAGCTGGTGATGCTGTTTGTGGGGTTGTTTAATCAGATCTTGAGAGATTTCATGTATTTTATTTCAGTTGATTTCATCTAAGGCTGTGTCTGAAGTCAGTTGTAGTAGTGCTTGTGTTTCTCTTTTTTTCAGTGATTCTGTTAACAGCAGCTGTTCATCACTAATTAACAATCAGCACTTAGTTAATCTTAATTGCAATGTACATCTTTCAGTGAACTCAACTGAATTAAGTTCAGAGTACTCATAACTGTTAGTTTTTTCAACTTAAATGGTCTAAGGCAATCGGTTTCCTCAAACGGTTTGAGTTAACATAACTTGTCAGGTTTGAGTGAGGCTGTGTCTGAAGTCAGCTGTAGTTCCTTTCTTTTCTTCAGTGATTCTGTTTGTTAACAGCAGGTGTTCATCACTAAACTCAATTATCACTCAATTAATCACGTAATTACTTAATTGCAATGTATATCTTCTTTCAGGGAACTCAACTTAATTAAGTTCAAAGTACTCATAACTGTGAGTTTTTTCAACTTAAACGGTTTAAGGCAATCGGTTTCCTCAAATGGTTTGAGTTAACATAACTTAAGGATATCTGTTTACTCAAACCGTTTGAGTTAAGTTTACTTGTCGGGTATTACAGTCAAGGCAATCGGTTTACTCAAACGATTTGAGTTAAGTTAACTTGTCGGGTTTTACAGTGTAAGTGGGACAAATAAGCAGACTTAAGTTTAACTAACTGCATTTAATGTAAATTTAAAATATAATACACTTTCATTTAATTGTAACATGCAGTTAAGTTAAGAGCTCCTTTTGAAATTATGCAAAAATTAGCTTTTTTTTCACAAGCAAATTGTATTTTTTGAAACTGAAAGGGAAGAAAATTGCTAATATCATCAAAATTGCTCATCACATCCTAAATGCATTTCGTGTATGGCGTGTATTTGCACCTGTGATGCAGGTAAGTTTGCACAGGGTTTTCCTGATGGTCTGACAGTCAGACACTCTTTGTCTACGTGTCAACATTCAGCTGAAGATCTGAATCAGACGTTTATGCAGGCTTCACGAGTGTCCTCAGCAACCGGATTTTGACATCACCTCTTTGATTAGAGCCAGCGGGCTCCTTCTGCTCAGCACGTCTCAGGCTCTCGGGCCCTTATTGGTTTGTTTGTCTTCTTTGGCTGCAGCGTAGCACTGTGACGCTGAACCTAGCTGTTCAGACAAATACCCTCATGTCTTTGTTCAGTACACGTCATTGGTATACACCTGAATGAGAATGCACATTTAAAGAGTGCCACTACCCTTCATCACCACACAGACAGACATGCACAGATCTCATGTACGTGCACGAATTAATGTATGTGAAAATCGTAATTTTCCGGCTATAAATGTGATACAATTGCTTGTCAATTAATCAAAAACTTTGTAACTTTTAGCAAGTGAAGAAGAAATATATTTTCATGTGCATTATGTATTAGGTATGTTATGACCTCTTACACACAGCATGTTGAAGCCACTCAGGCCACCACTTTCTTTTTCTCATAAAGCAATGACGTTGTCAAAACATCCTGTAGTGTAGAATCCAGGAAATTAGTAAACTGCCTTGAATTTTCTGTAGGCTTCTCGTAAAAACTACTGTACCACATATTGTGCAAGGTGTTTTTTTTTTATTGACAGACAAAGTGTTACATTCAGCTGTCATAAATTTTCCTGACTTTTTACAATCAAGTTTAATGCATAGATTTGTTTTTATTGTCTCTTACAACAAAAACTCCTTTATTTAAATCCAGGAAAGTGCAGATCCTGTTGTAAATAAGAGTGAAATATCTGTTTTATTCTCTTGTTTTTAATTTTCTTTTTATTATTACTTCTTAGCAGATTTTGATTCATCTAAAAAAACATTAACATTTATTAGTTGATGAATTTTACTCTTCTGAGTATAATAAATAATAATGCATATAGGATTTAAAAAAATATATATTTATTTATATATTCAAATGTAAAATTTTATTAATTGTATAAAAAATATATTATATATAAAGATATTATATTATATTATATTATATTATATTATATTATATTATATTATATTTATTATATTATATTATATTATATTATATTATATTATATTATATTATATTATATTATATTATGATAACTTGATAACATGCACAAAAAGTCCTCCAAGCAATATTTAACTTATAGAATGAACAAATACAATACATTTTCATATTCCATTTATTGCATTATTGTTAGATTTATTTGACAAACAAACAAAAATATTTAATATAGTGTTTTATTGGCTAAAAGTGACATTTCTAAAAAAGTGCATAACTACTGTATGATGCAATAAATGGGTAAAAGCTGCAGTAAACCTAATATTTCACTTCTGGGGTTTGATCAGGTCAAACAAACATTTCTTTACCAATTAAAAGGAAAACATAAAAAATAATCAAAACATTAAAGAAAAACTATAATAGTATATAAATTATACTATATTTGCACACAAATAAATATAGAATAATATAATATAATATAATATAATATAATATAATATAATATAATATAATATAATATAATATAATATAATATAATATAATATAATATAATATAATATAATATAATAGCTTATTTTGTTAGAGATGTAAATACAGCCTGTTCTCATAGGCATGTGATCCGTAACATCTTCTTTGAAGCACTTTGTGTGTTGCTAAACACAGTGCAAAATATTTACTGTAAATTGATTGGTGCGGCTGATCACAGGCTCTCATCTATCTCACTGTGAGGTTTCTCTGTCATGGCAGTGCCATCGTTCTGACATGATTATGAGCATCCAGCAGGTGATGATGGGTTATCCCGCAACACCAAAGGTGTTCTATATCCAAACATGCTGTGTTCAGTGCAAGTGCAAGACTAAGACAAGGCATTTGAAGGGCGATTCCAGATTGTGCTTTAGATTGTGTGTTCCTCCCTGCCCACACTATATAACACACAGTCTGTGCATGGTCTGCCTGGGATCGAAGCACGCTGACTTGGCTCTCGAGGGAGCCGACTGCCCGCATTGTGTACGATTGCCTATGCGGATGCTTCAATCCCGGAGAGCTCTCTTTGAGGAGAGGTGGAGCGGTGGCTGTATTTGTTGGTTTCGCAGATAGAGCTGCTGGAGAAAATGGAAACAGGCACATCCCTATCTCTTCCTCACCCACCAGATCTGCCGGATTTCTGGGTTCGGAAGCCAGCACTGCAGCTACTTCCTCCCAGGATGAAGGCTCGGTGCTTCTCCTGTCTTCCTCTGAGGTGGTTGATGTGGAGATCGTCGATGATGTCTCGCTCGCGCCCCAGTATGAGGAGCTAGTGGAGGTGGTGACTCAAGCGGTAGCCCAGTTAAATATCGATTTGCCTGCCGACAGTCAGATCGAGCCGCAGCAAAGCAAGTTGGATGAATGCTTCCTGCGGTCAAGGCCACGAGCTCCATGCCGGAGCCTGCCATTTTTTCCCGACCTACACACCGAGATGTTGAGATCGTGGGCTAAGCCATTTTCGAGCCACCTCTTCATCCCTGCTTCCAATTATTATGGAAATGTGACATGACTGAGTGGGCGTGGTTACAGGGCGATGTGCTGGGTTGAACAGATGCTAGCCAGCTATCTGTCCCCAGGTGTGGCATCGTCCCTGAAGGCTCCGGCACTGTCCTCCAAGCTGCTGCATACAACGTCAGCGCAAGGGGTAAGCGGCAGCAGGTCAAGCCGGTGTGTGTCTGCACACAATGGGCCCTATTTTAATGATCTTAATGCAAAGTGTAAAGCGCATGGCAGGTGCACTCAGGGCGTGTCCAAATCCACTTTTGCTATTTTAACGACGGAAAAATGGTCCGTGCGCCGGGGCGCATTTTTGGAATGGGTTGTCCCTAAAGTAATGACCTTAACGTTCAATAAACCAACCAGATTGTCATCTCCCATTCCCTTTAAGAGCGAGATGCGCTCGCGCCATGGCGAATCGTTATTTACATGGCGGAATTTGTTGGTGGAAAAGCTGAACACTTCTCAAGGAAAGAAACCAATCTGCTCGTGCGCGAAGTTAAAGCGCGCGAGCAGATCATCTATGGGATGTGCAGAAATCCACCTACTCTAATGACAGAACAAATGAAAGAAGCTCCGCGCGATGATTCAGTTAATATATATGTGTATTGCCACGATTGTTCAATTAATTAGCCAATTTCAATCATCATTATAAATAGTAATAGACTGAACTGTAAATAGGTAGCCTAATTATAATACATGCAATGACTATCCTTGCCTTCATATGGTGTATGATAGGGCCCTATGTCTGTGTTACAGGCATACCAGGCAGACCTGCTTGAGGAGCTTGATGAAGGTGAGGAGCTCAGCCGTGATAACATCACAGAGCTGAAGAGAACCGCTGATTTCTCTCTCCGCACCACCAAGGAGACTGCCTGTGCCATTAGGTGGTTCATGGCAGCTATGGTGGCAGCGGAGAGACATCTCTGGTTGAACTTGTCCGATATGAAATATAGAGACAAGGTCTTCCTCCTCGATGCCCCGCTTGCGGTCTCTGGCCTGTTCGGTGACACTGTCAACTCAGTCGTTGACAGGTACCAGGAGGCCCGCAAACAAGCTGCAGCATTTCAGTGTTTCCTCCCTCACCGCTCTCTAGCTCCGGGGGATGCTGGGTGTGGGCAGCATTCTCCGTGTATTGGCTCCTCGTACAGGGAGGCGCAGAAACAGAGCATTGCCATCCGCGCTCCCCCTCGTCGGGACCAGAGGCCGAAGCAATGCTCTGGGCCAGGGACTTCCCAGCCTAAGCCGGATCTGAGGGACATACTTCAGGCTTGGAGGTCCTTGACCAAGAAATCCTGATGCAGAGATGTGTATATCAGATTACACGGTGCCCGTCTCTCTTCAAGTGCCCTTGAGAAGTCGATCTGCCAACCATGCCAGAGCTTCAGGGTGCAGCGGCTTTCAGCGAGCGCTGCTCTCCATTTCTTCCGCCCACGAGCATAGAAGAGCTGAGAGGCTCGCTACCCCTTTTGGGGTGTCTAAAACAGTTAAATCGGTTGCTGGGAATGGTGCTCTACTTCAGGCACTGATTTAGCTGCATCAGTTACACCAGTGGTCAGTCTTGAGAGACTGATTCACTTAGTAGATTAATTAGGAGCATGGAAACGACTGACAAATGTATCTCAATGGGTCTTGCATACGGTAGAAAAGGCTATTGCATTCAGTTCGGCTCTCACCGCTGAAATTCAACAGGGTTATCCTGGCGTTGGTCGGACCTGAGCAGGCTCTCGATATGTAACAAGAAGTGAATACCCTATTAAGGAAGGAGGCCATTGTGGTGGTCCCTCCTCAAGACAGGGAATCTGGGTTTTACAGCTGGTTTTTCATAGTTCCAAAGAAGAATGCAGGGTTGAGTCCGATCATAGATCTGCATCAGTTAAACCACTCAGTTATGAGAATAAAGTTCAAAATGCTCATTATCAAGCATGTGGTATCACAAATCAGGTCCGAGGACTGGTTTGTCATGATAGATCTCAAAGACGTGTACTTCCATGTCTACATCCTTCCACAAAACAGGAAGTTTCTGAGGTTCGCTTTTGGGGGCAAAGCGTACCAATATTGTGTACTTCCGTTCGGCCTTGTACTCTCACCCAGCATGCTTACGAAGTGCGTTGATGCTGCTCTGGCTCCACTGCGCATACTAAATCCGCATACTAAATTATATCAATGATTGGTTGATTATAGCTCAATCAGAGCAGATGGCGGCTCGACATGTTGTTCTTGCCCACATGGGTGAGCTGGGTTTGAGAGTGAATGTCAAGAAAAGTGTACTTTCTCCATTACAGAGGACCACTTATCTAGGTGTGGTGTGGGATTCGAACATGATGCAGGCATGTCTGTCCCCTGTTCGTATCGAGTCCATCTTCACGTTAGTCAAGAGAGTCAGAGAAGGCCAGTCACTCACTGTCAAACAGTTTCAGAGATTGTTGGGTCCCTCACCGGCTGGGGTGCGGTCATGAGTGGCCACCCTGCCAACGGTCTGTGGAGTGGTTGCCATCTGGCATGGCATATCAATTGTCTAGAAGATGCTAGCTGTGTATCGAGTATTTAAATATTTCCTCCCAGACCTGATAGGTCACCATGTGTCGGTGGAAACCGACAACACATCTGGGGTCTCTTACAGTATATCAAACACCAGGGAGGTCTGCGTTCGCGACCCCTGTACAAGCTGGTGCAACAGATCCTTGTGTGGTCCCAGGACAAACTCTTCTCACACAGAGCATTATATATTCCTGGAAATCTCAATATAGGATCAGACGTCCTGTTGAGTAGGGGCCGAGGCCCGGGGATTTTATACTTCACCCTGAGGTGGAGAGGATGGAGAGTTTTGGCAAGGCCTAGGTGGACCTTCTTGCGACTCAGGAGACATCATTATGTCACCTTTGGTTCCCTATAATGAGATGCTACGTCTCGATGCCATACTCCCGGGACCCCTGCCAGCACTTGCGTCACTTACGTCACCCTGCCCGTGATGTCACACCCTTCCATTGGACAAATTGCACACGATATTCAGAGTTGCTCACGCAAAAGGCGTTCCCTATAGCGTTTCGATGCAGCCCCTCGAGGAACCATGGTTACATGCCTAACCTGAGATGTTTTTTTGCAACTGTCACTCAGGATTTTTTGTCATGTTTTTGAGATAGGGCCAATTGTAACCAAGGTTATTATAGATAAATAAAATAAAAAAATACAATATAAAAAACCTTGAAACTAAATAAACTTGGTCTGAAATAAAATAAATCTTCAACTAATCTTAATTTGATACTAATCTTAATCTTAAACAAATTTTATTTCTGTTCGTTGCCAAGGCAACATTTCTCATTTTCATTTACCTTGATGAACTAAAATGACTAAAAAACTAATGAAAATTGCAAAAAAATGCACAACAAAATTACTAATTATTAACTAATTAAAAATACATTTGTTAAAAGGCTATAATATTAAAGTACCTGTTATTTACACTAGTTATTAAATAAAAAAATGCATGAGTTGTTTTTATTTTTTTTAAATACATTAATCTTTAAAATGTTTAAATATGTTATCCTTAAAACATTTTTTGAAATATTGAACAGTAATTCACTAAATTGTGTTATGTATGTAAATATGTCATCTATCATTTTTTGTAGCGTTACTCTTCTTTTCCTCTCTCTTGTCACTGAAGTTCTAGGAATAAGAGCCCCAGAGGTTTTCCGTACACTAAAAAGGACAGAGAGAGTCTCTGGGGACATGAGGGTGACCCTGGGGGAAGAGACACTGAGATACAGCTGCAGAACCGAGTCCCTGAGCTTCTGGACTCATTCACACACAAGCTCTCACAGACACATGCTCACAAATTGACATTTATTCTGAATCTAGCTCTTGCTGATACATTGCATCTTATTGATTCTGAATGATTTTACCTATTGAATTCCACTCCATTGTAACTCAAGAGCTTTACAGTCATGTGCAGGAGTGTAGACTCATATAGCAGTTCTGATGCCTTGAGTCTGAGGACAATTGATATAGAGCAAGTTTATATGCATAAAAACGGAAACAGAAATCATACAAATTTATTGAGTTTTGATGAAATTTTCTAACCACCCATTTCTATCAAACAGAGTGCAACAGTTGGGTAATAATCACATTTACTGTCTCCATAGGAAAATAGATTTTTAACAAAAACATATAAACTGTTGAAGACAGACAGTGTGAGCTATTGATGGTATTTGGTTTTGTTGAAGGCCACATTATCTCAACTGTTTTTTTAACAATAACCACACACACACACACACACACACACACACACAGAGATTTTAAACCACTGGTGCATTTTGTCACTTCTCGTGGTATTTTGTCATTTTGTATAACGCTGGAACAAAATCAAATCCTATTTTTCATGAACATGATAAAACAGTAATGCATTTCATTATTGTCACAGAAAATATTCTCCTTACTTTCAAACTACTCAGCAAGGGAGTTATTTGACAGAGAGAGAGAGAGAGAGAGAGAGAGAGAGAGAGAGAGAGAGAGAGAGAGAGATGGAAAGCAGGATGGAAAAAGATGAATGTGAAAAAGAAAAGATGAATGTGGATGAGCAGGTTGTTTCTGGGTTTGTGGCTGAGGGATCGTCCCGGCTGTGACAGTTTCATTCCCCAGACAAAGACCCAGTTCAGCAGCAGCCTGAGAACAGCAAAAATACATTCCCAAATTCTGCTACTTTCTGTAGATCTTTAGATGGTGAGAATAGAGCTGTTGTCTCAAAGTCTGGGTCCCTTCTGTCTGTTAGAAGTGACCCATTGTCACATAATGATTTATTTTATTTTGCCTTTGATATTCATTCCTTTAATTAAGCACTTTGATGAATGTTAGTTTTTATTGTATGGTATTTTTATTTTTATTTATACAGTGCAAAGTAACTTTTTTTTCATCTTTGAAAGTTGATGGAAAATGCAATTGCTTTTGATAACTGTCCCTTAAAATGAGTTACTTCCTACAATTTGGGTGAATTTTGATGAATGGTATTTTATTTTATTTTATTTTATTTGGAAGTGACAAATTATATTTGAAAGCTGAGGGAAATTTTTTATAATCCCTATTTGGCACATTGATGAATTTTATTTTATTATTGGAGCCAATTTATGGATGTTTGTCTTATGAAAGTCTCAGTATGTTTTCATAATAATTATTTATGTTTAAAGGTTCAGGGAAAATGTAATTTATGATGATAATCCTCACTTTAATCCGTCAATTCCAGGGGCGTAGCCATTTTTTAAGAAGTGAGGGGGACAGAAATTACACATATACATATATATATATATATAAATATGAAAATTGTAGAGTCACACTGAAGGCATCAAGGGCTATTTGACCAAGAAGGAGAGTGATGGGGTGCTGCGCCAGATGACCTGGCCTCCACAGTCACCGGACCTGAACCCAATCCAGATGGTTTAGGGGTGAGCTGAACCGCAGACAGAAGGCAAAAGGTCCAACAAGTGCTAAGCATCTCTCGGGGAACTCCTTCAAGACTGTTGGAAGACCATTTCAGGTGACTACCTCTTGAAGCTCATCAAGAGAATGCCAAGAGTGTGCAAAGCAGTAATCAAAGCAAAAGGTGGCTACTTTGAAGAACCTAGAATATGACATATTTTCAGTTGTTTCACACTTTTTTGTTATGTATATAATTTCATATATAATTCCACATGTGTTAATTCATAGTTTTGATGCCTTCAGTGTGAATCTACAATGAGCAGCAAATCAGAATAGCAGAATTATTTCTGAAGGATCGTGTGAATGGAGTAATGATGCTTACAATTCAGCTTTGAAATCTCAATAAATTACATTTTGAAATATATTCAAATAGAAATCAGTTATTTTAAATAGGCTAGTAAAATATTTCAAAATTTTATTGTTTTGCTGTACTTTGGATCAAATAAATGCAGGCTTGGTGAACAGAAGAGACTTCTTTAAAAAATATTAACAAGCTTACTGTACAAAAACTTTTGATTTGGTAGTGTATAGGCAACTGGCAACTTTTTTTCTATAATTTCAAGCTTTGAATTGGCTTAGAAATCTATAACTTCTGGACAATAACAAATAAAAACAATAACATCTCGCCTTCTGGGTCCGAATAAAATATCAGGTCATGCACAGACTGTCCTTTCTCTTTGAGTTCAAATCTATATTTATTCACACCAGCTCTTAAAACCTCTATGCGAACACACTTGATCGAAACGCCCCTGGTCAATTCCTACGATTTGTTTTTTTGATAAAAAAAAATCCTGTAAGTAAACTTGGATGTATGTCAGGAGGAGGTAAATGAATGTGATAGAGGAATGTGGAGTGGGCTCAGATCCATCTATTGATGCTGTAATTAAACTTTAACTAGACCCAGTTTGCCTGCTGAGTGAAATATTTCATGTGTGAGAAGAGGAAAAGGGAATAAGAGATTGAAAGACAATTTCCTGCTCTCTCTCTCGCTTTCTGACAGCAGCACTCATTCTAACTCCAGTCCAGTAGAAATGTAGTTATTAAAACTTTGGCTCCGGTTGAGGTCATGATAAGTTTTGTAACTGCTCACAGTAGTTGTTTTCAGCAGAGCGATGATACTGATGATAGCTTTTCTTCTTCAAACCATGCTGTGAATGTTTCTTCAGTCATTTATATCTCACAGATGATCTCAAACAAGGACAAAGCACCCCACAGAAACATAATGACTTCAAGAGGGAAAGTGAACTGTTTTTTTTTTTATTATTGAATCATATCATTGAAATAAGTAAAAATAAATGGTTTTCTTTTGCACTTTTTCTTTTTCCCTATTTCTGTTCTCTGTGTAACTGTGAATCTTTGGTGGATTGAAGCAGCAGAAGCTGAAGCAAGCTAATGTCTTCAGAGTAAAACAGGCCCAGGGCATTGTCTTTAAGAGAGAGAGATAACAGATAATGATAATAATATGTAACATTACCCTATTGCAATTTACAAGCTTTGAAGAAAAGTAAAATGCAATCAATGTACACATTTTATTGGTTCATGCATTCCCTGGAAAACAAACTCTGGACCTGACAATTGTTAGCATCATGTTCTGAGCATAACATTTTGAATGCATAACTATAAAATGATAGAAAAAATTCAAAGATACTTTTAAATATGAAACTAAACTGCCAGTAGGTGGCGGCAAATCACTGTCTTAATGAGTCATTGAATCATTCATTCAACCTATTCATTCAGGAACGAATCAAGGGGGTGTCTTTATGAATCAGCGAATCATTACTCAAATTATTTCTTCAAAAACATGGATTAATTCAGTGACCAAACGCCACTGCCCAGGGATATATATATATATATATATATATATATATATATATATATATATATATGTGTGTATATATATATATATATATATATATATATATATATATATATATATATATATATATATATATATAACAAGAACTCACTGTGCTGCTTGATGCTTAAAGTTGTAAAATCCATATTTTCCATCAGCAAAAGTGAACAGTTCTCTTACTCTCTAGAGGAAATCTGGCATCTTCTCGTCAGTTCAGTTCAGCGCTTATAGAAGAGAAGGCAGGAATGGCTTATGTTCCATAATCACTCTCTTGGATGAGGCATATGGTATTGCATAATTCAGAAGCCACAGAAGAGATAAGATCAGCCTGTAAAAACTGTAAAAAGAAATGGAGACAAAAGGACTGGCAGCACAACAAAAAATCTATTATTAACAAGGTCTGTTTCCTTTCCTTGTCTTTGTTCATTCATCCCCAATATAAAAACATAAGGTGTCCAGCACCACAAATACGTAACCGCTAGTATGTTTTAAAAATAGTGATCTGTCTGTAAGTGTGGAGCGCAGATGGGGTTTTGAAGACAATGATGATCTCAGTTCAATTTAGTTAGCTTCCTGCCAATGCTGTCTGGTCAAAGATAGTAATAGGTAATCATTTACAGTTTTTAAGAACCTAACAAGACTATTCTGATGTGATGAAATGAGTTAACAGAAATCCATCAGCAGTGTGAGCTCATAGGAAATGCAGCCGGATATTTCTTGATGGAGTGATTTTTTTTAAAAATTAAACCAAACTCCTTTAGCTGTGTGCTCCACTACTGCCTGCCAGACAGCCAGGTAAAGAAAGCCAAGTCTGATTTTCTTTTTCATTTTGAGATGCTCTTTGCCCATATTTCACGTTAATGCTAAAATCTACCAAACATTATTATATTTATATATATAAATATATATATATACAGATATATATATATATATATATATATATATATATATATATATATATATATATATATATACAGAAAGAAAACATGAAAATATAAAATCATATATGCAGGATGTAAGATTTTTCTTTATTGTACAATTGCATGGTTTGTCATGCTTTCTAATGCAAGGAAACCTAATCGTAAGCAATGATCTTTTGTAAATTTCATGGATTCTTATATATAGATAGAGAAGAAATGAGGGGCCACTCGATGATAGAGGCCTTTTAGAGAGATATTTTTATTAATAAACAAGGCTCTTAGTCCCTTTAGCCTAGCTGTACAGGTCTTTCTAACCCACTCCCACATATACTCCAAAACAGCTTTCACAATATAATCACAGTGCCTCATCCAGCCTTGTCAAGCAATGACGCACATACACACACACACACACACACACACACACACACACTCACTCACGCACACACACACACACACACACACACACAGTCTGACTCATGCTCTCTGGGTCCAAACTGCATCTGGTGGAACACAACTTTTGTGTTTATAATAGACTCACAAACACACACACACACACATACACACACACACACACACACACTGAAAACACTCGTATTCTGAGTAACATCTAAGTCAAGCTCTCTGAATCCCCCTGCATGGAGAACTTGCCTCTAATTACAAAGACATGTAATACAAAACCTGACATCTAAAATACAGAGTGAAAAAATTAAAAACAATGAGTCTGAGTTATTGAATGACTAGAAAAGAAGAAACAGTCGAGCAACAGAGAAGAACAGCAGCTTGTGAGTGTTTTGTGTCGTTTTCTCATTAGACTACTGTGTGATCGTCATTGCTAGGAAAGTTTTTGGTTTAAATTGTGTGTGTCTTACCCTGGTAAATACGTGCTGAAAGTGGCGCTTGGTTTTGCGTTTGCCTATCGCACGACTGCACAGTTTCGATCTGCTAAATAGTAAGGCGTGGCCAGCTGACTTCAATCACAAGTAATAAGGCAAATACAAAAGCGTTAGGTTTCACCGCGGCAGTAGTCGTGGCAGCCCTCGTGTGATCCCTCCTAGTGTGAAGAACCTGAAGATACTGCCACCCCTGCAGCCCTCTCCACTTATTTCACTTGTTCCCACACTCCTCGTACCACTGGGAGGGTTGGAGGTACGGGTCTCCTTATATCAAAAGAATGGAAATTTGATCTTCAGCCATCACCTACATGTACTGGTTCATTTGAATCACATGCCATTACTGTAACCCACCCTGTTAATATCCACTTTGTGGTCATTTATCGTCCCCCAGGTCAATTGGGAAACTTCTTGGAGGAGTTGGATGTGCTGCTATCAAACTTTCCTGAAGATGGTACTCCTCTGGTACTGCTTGGTGACTGCTTGGTGACTTCAACATCCACCTAGATAAACCCCAGGCTGCTGACTTCAAAACTCTGCTCACCTCATTTGATCTCAAGCTAGTTTCTACTACAGCGACTCACAAATCAGGCAACCAACTGTACCTCATCTACACGCACTGTTGCTCTGTGGACAACTCTTCAGTTGCTCCACTGCACACCTCAGACCACTTCCTCATTACTGCTAGCCTAGCACTTACTCCTGAAGTTCCTCACACTCCAATGCAGGTCACCTTTCAACAGAACCTACGCTCACTCTCTCCATCTCGCCTATCTTCTGTGGTTTCATCCTCACTTCCTGCACTCTCTCAGTTTTCTGCTCTGGACACGAACAGCACTACAGACACTCTTTGCTCCACTTTAACATCTTGCTTGAAAAACTTTTGCCAACTGTTGTCTAGACCAGCTTGCATCGCCCCATCTGCCCCCTGGCTGTCCGAGGTTCTCTGTGAACATCGCTCTAAACTCAGGGCTGCAGAGAGGAAATGGCAGAAATCAAGAAACTCTACCAACCTCCGTGTGTATCAGTCTCTCCTCTCTTCCTTCTCTGCAAATGTCTTCATGGCTAAAACATCCTACTACCACAACAAAATTAACAACTGTTGTGATGCTCGGACACTTCAAGACTTTCTCTTCTCTTCTTAATCCACCGCCACCACCTCCTCCATCGACTCTTACAGCGGACGACTTTGCAGTTTTCTTCACAAATAAGACAAGATCCATCAGTGACCAATTCTCCACACCGCAGACTGAGGACAACTTCACAATGACCGACGCACACTCTTTCTCCTCCTTCTCCCCACTCTCAGAGATGGACGTCTCCAAACTTCTCCTGTCCAATCATCCTACTACTTGTCCACTTGATCCGATCCCCACTCACCGCCTTCAAGCGATCTCTTCTTCAGTCATACCTTCGCTTACTCACATTATCAACTCCTCACTTCACTCTGGAACATTTCCCTCAGCATTCAAGCAGGCTCGGGTAAGCCCACTGCTCAAGAAACCATCTGTAAATCCATCGCTTCTTGAAAACTACAGACCAGTATCCCTTCTTCCATTCATTGCAAAGACACTTGAGCGAGCTGTGTTCAACCAGCTTTCTATGTTCCTTGTACAGAACAACCTCCTGGACAGCAACCAATCTGGCTTCAAAAGTGGCCACTCAACTGAGACTGCTCTGCTCTCAGTTACTGAAGCCCTGCGACTAGCAAGAGCAGCTTTAAAATCCTCGGTACTCATCTTACTGGACCTGTCTGCTACTTTTGACACCGTTAATCACCAGATTCTCCTGTCCACCCTCAGAAAGATGGGCATCTCTGGAACAGCACTCCTGTGGGTTAAGTCCTACCTCTCTGACAGATCCTTCAGTGTGTCTTGGAGGGGTGATGTTTCAAAGTCACACCACCTTGCTACTGGGGTTCCTCAAGGCTCAGTACTTGGACCACTTATCTTCTCCATCTACATGACATCATTAGGATCTGTCATTCAGAAGCATGGCTTTTCTTATCACTGCTACGCTGATGACACCCAACTCTACTTCTCGTTCCAGCCAGATGACCCGGCGGTAGCTGCTCGCATTTCAGCCTGTCTGAGTGACATTTCTAGCTGGATGAATGACCATTTACCATTTTTTTTGTTAGTTTTACGTCACAAACTAAAACAACTAAAAATTAAACCAAAATAAAAAATTCATAAAAAACTAATAAAAGATAAACGCACAAATAAATAACAACAAACTAAAACTAAAAGTGAGAAATATAAAGATAAAGAGTAATTCAAACTAAAATTAATGTTGAATGTTGTGCAGTAGTGTTTTCTCTCTCTCAGCTCTGCGTGGATCCTGACTCTGTTTAGGCCCTCGGCTCTGATCTTTCATCCATTGCACGTTCTCTCTCTCACCCCTTCCAGCCATGTACCATCAGCTTCAGATCCTTTCGCTTCGCTTCATTCCTTCCCCTCACATTGTTCTGGAGAAAATCCACGAGGCCTATCCAGTAAACACCTCTCCAGGAGCTCCTCAAACCCCACCGCCTGCTCTTCCTCTCTCATCGCTCTGGTTTCTGCTGAGAGATTATTGATTCGCTATTGATGGAGGTTTTCTTTTTCGGTTCAGCCATATGTTCTTGTTCCAAGATTGATGGAGCTGCAAGAAGAACCCTGAAAGTTTCTGTGTAGTGCAGCCATTTTCCACAGATGCTTTAGTCTTCTGCACAGTGTGAAAGCCATTCGATGGAAAAAACGCATGTTATATAATGCTGCGGTGCTTGAAATCCATCTATTTCAGCTGTCAGATTTAAGAGCATCTGTCTCTTTCAACACTCAATTAGCCATAGTGGCTGATCAGATGAAACGCTGAAATCAGCACAGCAGTTTAGCATATCAGTCCAGTCAATTTGTTGTCTGTTAAACAAATGTATTGTTTGCATCTTGCATACTTTCGGTGATCCTGTCAGAATGGACCTAAGACCTATATTTTGGTCTAGTGGAGAAAGGCTCTGCTGTATGCGATAAGGCTGAGAAAACAATGTTCCAGCAGGAAACACTGTGGGCGTCAGATAACTTTTCACTCTGTAGATAATCTTATAAATAACAAACACATCCTCTCTACATCATAATGATGTGTTTGAGATTCACTAACAATAAGCTTAATATATATATATATATTTATAATAAATGGAGTGAAATCAATAACTATGAAAATGCCATGTCATCAGTCAAAATGTAATAACATATTTCTATACGTTTTGTGTAAATGTAGATATATTATTAATTATTTCCAAGTATTTCACACAAACATAAACACACACACACACACACACACACACACACACACACACACACACACACACACTCACACACACACACACACACACACACACACACACACACACACACACACACACACACACACACACACAATTTCCTCTTTTTTATTCTTTATTTCACTCAGAAAATGTTAGTAAACTTCACAAATAATTACAAAAAATGGCAAGAAACACTGAATTAATGGATTCCTTTTTTTAAAATGACAGTCTGATTAATGACTCTTGTGCAGATAGTGGACGATACATTTCAATGGACATCTATACTAACAGACTAAAGGAAGTGAGGTCACGGCTGCTCTGTGACTCTTCGGGGATAACTGTGGTTGCTTTCAGGCTTGCTGTGTGATTCATTTGTAGAAGGCCTGCTTTCTAGTCTGTTTTCTAGACTCTACAGCATGTAAAATGTCTGGAGGACTGCAGAAGAAACTTTCCCAAGTTTTCGATGTGGGAGGGTTAGACTTGGGATTTGATCTAGGACTGTTGTGTAAGTCTAACACATGATAGGCCCATCTGATGACTGATCCTGCAAAGCTCTGATAGTATGGTATACAGCTCATTGAAAGATCAAACCTAAATGACTGGTCATGGTCTGGTCATGAGCTGGTTTAAACAACTAGCTCCTGCTCAGAACCAGCTCAGGACCCACTAAGGACCAGCTCAAACCACCTGCCATGCTTCAAAACATAACCTAACCAGCATATGCAATTTTTTTTTCAACAGGGTAATTGTAAATGCATGTTAATTTCAAGTGTAAGAAAGCATTTTTCATGTCTGTGCAAATGACTCTGAAATCATCCCAGATATTACAGCGTTTCCTCTCACATTCCCATGCAGAAGGCTGTCGGCGGTGGATTTCTCTCTCTTGCCAACTTCAATTTTCACAAACAAACAGCGCTAACAATTCAGCACTCTACATTTCAATGCATTTCTTAATAGTGCAAGATGTCCTCACAGTGCAACATTCTGTGCTCTTTCTGTGCATTGAAATTCACTGACATTGTTTTAAAAAGAAAGTGGTGCGTGTTATGAAAAACGAACATTGACATTGAAAATATTAATTTAAGATGTAATGTTTTGAATTGTTATATGAATGTCACTGTTATTCAGCTGTATTCATTATTCATTTCTCATGACCAAATATGGTAATGAATTGGGAATTGGGAACACCCCTATTCGCTGGTCATTTATATTTGTTTTGAAACAATGAGAAGAGAAAGGAAGCCCGGTGTGTTCTTATGAGCTATAATGCATCCATGTATACAAACCCATATTGACTGTATAAATATGTACATCCTGACATCATTAGACAGCATGTTTTCATATAAATACACACCTGTGAAAGCCAGTGGATCTATGTATACAGCAGGCCTGTCCTCACTAGGGAAGTATAGGATTGTTTGATGAACGTCACTTTCTGAGGACCTGGTCAGTGTGTCAGTGGCTCCACAAGTCACGTTTAAAAACATTGTTACAAAATGTCCAATCAAATCAGGTCAATCATTTTAATTTATTTATATTAATATATGTATGTACTTTTAAGAAACACTTCTTATTTTCAAAAATAAAAATAATAAAAATTATACTGCTTATTTGAGTTTCACAGGCAACATATCTGGTATTATACAGACTGACAAGACATTGTGCTGTTTTATACTCTAAGCCTTCTGACATTTGAAGCACTGCATATTGTTCTTATTGTTTTTATTAAACTCTTTTATTTGTCGTTAAACAACATTCATGGAGCATGAAGACAGGTGATGAGGAATATGCCTTAGTGAGCGTCAGGTAAACTCAGTGGTATCATAAATTGATTTGTGCTCCCAGTCAGCTGGGCCCAGATGTATCTTCCTCACAGGAACTTTACAAAAAAGCATAAGTGGTACGTTAAGAGAAATGTAAGTAACTTGAATGTGCCCCAGTTTCTGCAGATAATTAATTTCTCGTTGTCTTTGAATAATGCACATGCACCGTGGGCAGAAGGAGCTCTGTCTGGTAACATATGGCTGGAACAAAGCATATTGTTTAAGAAAATCATTAGACCTGCACCATTCAGAGCCAAACAAAAAACTTCTCTCAGCATCTGCAACTGTCTGTTTGTCCAGGAACCATTACACATCAATACACATCGATACACACAAAACAAAACACGACAAAACAAAACAAAACAAAACAGTGTTTCAAGTCAGAATAAAATGTATATTTTCTAAATTCACATTTTTCTCAAAGGTTTCACATTTAAATCAAACTGAAATATATGTTTTATATATTTATATATTGTATAAACAATTACCTTAAAGTGCATATAGAACCCAAAATCCCAAAAGACATTGTGTTTGATATGGAAAGACTCATACACTTTAAAGCCACTTTTCTGATGACTTCCTTGTTTACTTACTTGATGACTTTACTTTTCAATGATTTACTTGTCTATAAATTATCATCATCAGCATCTTCATCTTTTTCCCTAATTTAACCACACACTGCTTCGTGCATTTGACATTGCTTTAATTTAGGAATAGATCCCCTTGTACAAAAACAAAACAAACAAAATAACAACAGTAGTCTCTTATATGTTTCTTTGTATATTTTATTTATGTAAATAGCCTGCATATAATATTATTCTATGAAAATGACTTGCCATAGGTGAGTTCCTTCTAAAATGCGTCTTTAAAATACTGCACCGTTGTCTCTGCTGTGAATGAAGCTTTCCTCTCACCTTAACCTATAATTTATTTGTACAATTTTTGTAGAAAGCATTTGTGTTTTTGAAGTCTGCATGCCTTAGAAAATACCCTGTTTAGAAAGTGTATAGAACTTGCCTTAGGGTTCATGCTTTGAAACACAGCTCTTCGGACCGCTAGGAAATGCGACTGACAGTCTCACGCGAGCGGCCTCAAACTTGCACACATATCAAATGTGATAGAAATGAAATACGAGTCCAGGAGTGTGGACTGGCCAGGATTGAACTTCAGAGACAATGCATGTGCAATATTTCCATTCGTTGCCATTATTTTAGTGTACTGCAGGTTTACATACCATATGTCTGCCACTGCAGCGGTTGTGCTTTAATCTGACATTTTCCAGTTGCCATCTTGCATCAAATTCAAACACATGCACTTCAATATGAGGGGGAAATTGATAATTATAATGCATAATTATAATGCAGATAAAACATACAATAGAGTAGCTTAAAGAAACCAACCTCGCAGGCCTTCGCCGTGGCTAAACACGCAAGCGTTGTGCTTTTGCATTGAGATTCTATTAAAGCTGATTTGCTATGGTTAGATTAAGGGGTTTGACCTCTCAGTCATTCATTGTGTACAGTATATGGCTACTATTTCGTCCTTGAGGTACAGGGAGTTGATTGATACCATGAAATTCTATTGAAAATAGAGTATGTGTAGGTGTCAATAATGTATAAATATACAGATTCTCATCTGTTTGTGCGTCTAACCTTGATCTATGCATCAGATCGGCTCTCTAGAGCAATCCGAGGTCGTATTGCATGGGTAATGCAAGGATATCTCGCAAGGGGAAAGAAGCTTGCCAGTCTCTACAAACTGAGTCCTTGAGTCCCTCAAGGATTCTCCTCCAAGCGGTTGGCAGATCCGTTGTTGGTCTCTGCAGGCTTCTCGCCGTCCTTCTCCCGCTCGTCCCGTGTGGTTTGGGTGGAGAAGGGGTCTGTGTGCTGCCTGAGGTCAGGGCTGAGGAGCGGCAGGTGAGGCAGGAGGGGACTCTCTTTTAATCGAGCAGACAGTTCTTTAGCGCTACAGGTTGGGGTGTTGGTCTCGTATATGTCATGGAAGTTGTTGTAGTCGACTTCGTAGAAGCCCTTTTCCAGAGAAAGCACCGGGGTGAAGCGGTAGCCCCACAGCACTTCCGAGTCCAGGTAGGAGCTGCGTGCTTGGCACGTCATGCCTGGATACATGGAGAACAATATGGGCACAGACGCATACACATGCAGGTGCATACAAAAACACATGGACACGTGCACACGGTTATTTACACACACACACACACACACACACACACACACAGAAATGAATGTGGGGAGAGAGGGAGAGAAAGAAATAATTTATGAGACAGGCTCTCAGTGTTTACAGTGCTTTATAGGTCAGATGATATTGGAATCACAAGCTTTTGTGGTAAGATATGGGCTGTATCAGTTTGTGAGCTGCATTCACATTTAAAAGAATAAAATACAATTAATTTAATGGCAGTAATTACATTTCAGAGTATTTGTTATGAATATAAATTTTATATTAAAATACAATTTTTTTCATTTTAATTTTAATATATAATTTATTTGTAATATGTAATATGTCGACGAATGATTAATTTTCCACATGAGTGCTGTATCTGCTTACAGTTTTCAGACACTTCAACAATTGTACATCCCATCTCCAAAAGGGAGATGAATTTGTTTGTAAGGCTGAATGTTTTACATTCCTTTTCTGAGTGGTTTTCGGCATGTGAGCTGGAAGCCAAAGTGATTACAATGATAAAACAGCATATTTCATGTTCTATTGGTTGCAGTGTGTAACTGTGTATCTTGAATTACAGCTATTTAAACAGCTATTTAAACAGCATAGTTGCCCCATGACTTCAAGATGACATGTAGACCTGAGTTAATGTGCTGTGTGCTGCCCACTTCCATATCAATAATGCCCATTTTTCATACGCAGGATGCACAAAGAAAAAAACCTCTCAAGATGATCATTATCTTTTCATGTGAGCCAATTATACACATGCTCTAAAACAGCTAGAGGGCAAAAGGAAATTTACCAAATTTGTATGCAAGTCGCGTCTACTTTGGTACAGCGATTTGTGTTTTGCCTTGAATGGGATCATGGGAATTCTAAATCGTGGAGTAATCTTAGTGTAGACCTAGAATTACGGAAAAGTCCATGTTAATCACTACATTTATGTTTTAGTAAAACATTAAGAACAAAACGAGACTAAAACCTCATGCTTATAGGTATAATAGTCAGTGATGCCATATATTAAAGGTAAAACTGTAATTTCAGATTCTAGATAATTAAGCCAGCATTTAAAGCCAACGGCGTCACAATCTACGTTAGTGCTTCTCAACAGGTGCGTCAATACCCAAATATGTGTGGCTGGATAGTAAAATGCTAATTACAAAAAGCAATCTGCAATTCATAATATAATTATGCACTGGTAGCAAAATAAAAGATGGTTTTAAAAGGTTGGAGACCCTTAAGAGACTATTTACTGTTGATGTCAATATCAAGCATCCAGACACACTCTATGCTATTGCGTTGCAAATTCATCTGTAACTTTATAGAAACCAAAGCAATAAGGCAGATGTTGATATATACAGATTGTGTGGCATGCATGTATCAGGAAATACCATGAATAAAAGTATGCTAGGTAAACAAATTTACAAACCGGATTACAATAAAATCATTTAACGAGGTTAAAGAGGGTTTGTGTCAGTGATAGTGTTTTGTGCAGTTAATTAGTGGACAATATTATATTATATTCAGCTCTTTCAGCAAGCTTTTGCGAAAGCTAGCGGTAGCCCCTGTGTCACAGGCAAGACTTAGTATAAAATGCTAGGTTCTTAGCCGTATCCCTTTAAAGGAATCTTTCCTGATTCAAAGCGTTCAGCTTTACCCTGGGCCGAGCCCCTAATAATTAAATTGGGTATGTAAGCTTAGGCCTTTGGCCGTAAGGGGTACTGTCACAGACAGCCGTCTAAACGCAGAGGTGGGTAGTAACGAGTTACATTTACTTCGTTACATTTACTTGAGTAATTTTTTGGGGTAACTAATACTTTTCGGAGTATATTTTATACTCTTACTTGAGTAAATTTTTGGGGAAAAATCTGTACTTTTACTTCGTTACTGTGGGCGACGCTCCTCTCGTTACTTTATCTTAATGCAATAAATGTTATAAATGCTTCAGTTTATTCCAAACGCGCCGTCTACTTTTCTCTGGGCAATCAGCGATGCCCATTCGCAAATGATTCATTTCTTTTGAGTCAATTCTGTTCAAAGGCTCGATCAAACCAATTGGTAAACGAGTGAATTGGTTCATGAATCAGTTTGAATGAGTCGTTCAGTTCCCTGCCGCACGCGCTGAGAGTCTGAAGTGGTTCACTCGGAGTTGTGACGTTTAACATCAGCAGCGTTGAAAATGTGGCTGTGGAACTGCACTGAATTGAAAGCAGATTTGCAAAGGCTATTATTTGCTAGCGATGGAGATCCTTATTAGATGAACACCGCGTGTGCTGTCTTCTGTTAACAGGTAATAACTTGGGCTACATTCGATTACAGTACACGATACCTCTGACATTTGTTGTACGTGTGTGGCTTATAACAGAGGGGAGTCAAGTTGAATGCAGCTTCCAAAAGACAAAAAATAGCCGATTAAGATTTTATTAATTTTAATACAGTCACACCGGTGCGAATACGTTCAGCAAGTCCAGCTGCTAAATTCAGATCTGTGATTGTTTGCTGGTGCTGAGCCAGAGACAGACGCGTTTTTACAGCACTGCGCATTATAACCAATCACTCATGATTCTTTTGAGCTGATTAAAGCATTAGCCAATCAGAGGCGTTCCGATGAGTCATCGCTAAAATGCCGGTGCTTTCACTCGCTCGCTGACTGAATACCTCTTTCTGGCGAATTCTCTCGTCAGAAACAACAAAGTGCAGATGTGTGTACGAATCTGTAAATAAGATATTGATTTCACAGTGTTAACAGTTTCAGTGATTTTAATGGGAGTTTCTGAGAGTGTTTGAAATCTAGACTGTCAGTGAAAATGATCTTTAATAATGTAAATGTTATTTGCTCTCTTTCTGAACAATGAAAGATTAGTAGCAATATTTATATCACATTAACTTTTAATGTTAAATTCACATTTAATATAAAGTCAGTCGTATTAAAAATATGTTATGTAAGGGTTTTATAATAAATTACATAAATTGGAGTAAAGGCTGATGAAATATATAAATTTATACACGCACACATACATTACATACATTTTATCTATATATCTAAATAAAAATAGGCTCAGTATATATGACCCAAAGTAACTAGTAACTAACTACTTGAGTAGATTTTTTATCCGATACTCTTTTACTCTTACTCAAGTAACTATTCAAGACTAGTACTTTTAATTTCACTTGAGTAAATATTTCTAGAAGTACTTTTACTTTTACTTGAGTACAGTTTTTGGGTACTCTACCCACCTCTGTCTAAACGTCCCAGGGGCAACTCCCATGGAAATGGTAGAGTTGGTACTTAGTGCTCGCCATGATTCTGGCCTGCACTCCCCTCAGCATGGCGGCGTGGGTATACTGTTCCCCATAGCGCCCCCTAGAAAGGGAACATCTCAGGTTACGAATGTAACCATGGTTCCCTGAGCAGGGAACGAGACACTGCGTCCTCTAGCTCCCTGCCATGCTTCAGATGCAAGCTTCAGACGAAAAAGTGGATGACGTGTTCTCCTGGCGCTGATTTATAGTCGCGCTGGTAGTGACGTCAGAGGCTGTCGCCGGCCAACAAGTTGATGTTTTTTCAATGTATGCTTTAGACACGGGTCACGACGAGGTGTTCCCCATAGCACCCCCTAGAGGACACTGTGTCTCGTTCCCTACTCGGGGAACCATGGTAACATTCGTAACCTGAGATGATTTTAATTTCTGTACAGTCTAATCTCTTACTGTCATACAATTCAAACTTCATATTAGTAAACTGTTCATTTAACCCCAAAAGCAAATAATCCCTAGAATCGGTTCTCTTTGAAATACAAATAGGGAATTCAAATATTCCCTATGAAATACAAAAGGGAAGTTGTGGCCTAATGGTTAGAGAGTCGGACTTGTAATCGAAAGATTGTGAGTTTGAGTCTCGGGCTGGCAGGAATTGTGGGTGGGGGGATTGTATGTACAGTTCCCTCTCCACCTTCTGTGTGTGCACTTCGGATGGGTTAAATGCAGGGCATGAATTCTGAGTATGGGTCACCATACTTGGCTGAATGTCAGGTCACTTTAAATCTTGTGTAATCCCACATATCTATAATCAGATGCACATAAACTGGAAAATAATCTTATTTCAGTCACTTACATGTATTTCAATAGAACATTATGCTTTCTGGATTACAATCCACCATCAAAATGATACATTTAATTATTCTAGCTGCTGTGAGAAAAGCCTACACACAATCTGCGATCTGCAGCTGTCACATGTACGATCTGTTTTGGTTTAGTTTTCTGTTTCCTTTCTCCTGCCTTGTTTGTTTCCATTGTTGTTGATTAATTAGCTCCACACCTATTTCAGTTCTCCCAAGTACTTAATACTTAAGTTCTGTGTTTTTCCACTGGTCCTTTGTCGGCTAGTACATTTGTATCTTCATGTTGTGCTACCCCTTGCTCATGGATTCTTTCTGATTCTAGTTTCGATATATCATTAAAGGACTGCTTTTGGGTTATTCCTTAATTGTGCGCTTTTACGAGCACTAAACCATTACAGCAGCATCCTCACATGTGATATAACCTACTAGCCGGGACTCCTTCTTTATTTATATAGATATGATGTAATGACGCAACGACGCACATCGACAAACTCTTATTTTCCGCAGAAACCTACCAGTACCAATCAAATTAGAAAACATTATTACAAGCTTACCATTGTGAATCGGGCTAAAGTAAGGAGCTAGTTTTAAACACTGGCTGATACTTGCTAAAAAATTTATTTTGGATATATATACAGATATATATTTTTTCCAAAAACAGTTATGGACTGCAACTTGGTCTGTTCTGATGGCTCATACTGTACAGCCTCCCCACCACTGACCGCATCAGGAACAATATATATCTGACTGCTCCACAGGGTCGGCGCCAGAGCGCACAATGTGAAGGGGCAAGCACAATTTTTGGGGGCAATGAAAAATAGAATAAAAAAACAGGATGTAACATAAAACTTGTAAATAAAATAATATTGTGTGTGTGTGTGTCTATATATTCAAAGTTGGTGGTTGGAGATTCTGGTGTTTACAGCTCTGAAAAATAACTTACTGAAAGCTCTGTAGGTTTGCTGTATAGGCTTTTAGCTAAAAATATTTCAATTACAAACACACAATAACATTTTAAATTACTTCCATTTCTGAAAAAAAAAAGTAGGCCCAGTAATTGATGTCATAAATACACAAGCCTGATTTTTGTTTTAATTATCCATCGTACATCGAAAAATAAAAATAATACAAAATAAATAAATAAATAAAGACTGAAAAAGCAACAATGTTGAAGCCAGAAGTGAATATAAACCAGGTTTAACCCAGACTCTGTTGCTATGGCAAACCAAGCATATGAACAGCCTAATGTAAATTTGTTAACCCATAATAACAAATTTTAACCAATTAATCTCATATTTTCGTTTGCGGCATGCTTTAAAAAAACACTAAAATAAATGTTTTTTTTGTTTTGTTTTTTTTTAAGTCACATTTTCAGAAATTATAACGGCAGGCCTAATAATGTTATGATGTACCAACATGAACTCTATAGGATATTTTAGCTTCCCTCACTTTAAACAAATCTTTAAAATTTAACCGTATCAGAACAGAAAAAGAACTTAAAAATATATATAATTCTAATTATATATATATAGCCCCCCTTCCCAAAAAAAAAAAAATTCAAATGAAATGTAAGGTAAAGTTAGGCACAAATCCAAACGTGTCAATATTCACCATGTAGCCTATTTGAAGTGAAACTATTATTGTATTTATTAGGTAAAATAGGATTTGTAGTTCACGCGCATTCCAGTATCGACTGGAAAAATATCATAATGAGCAAAAATATGCCACAGTGACTGAGGTAGATGGCGACGAGTGAGTTTTTCTGAGTGAGTCGCACTAAAGACTTTTATATTGAAAGAGAAAGTTTTGTAAACAAGGAAGTTATTTTTTAACAACAGATTGTAAGACGTGGTTAACAAAAACACTGAGCAGTGCTGTCATTACAAATCACCTATAACAGATGATAGAACAGTACGACAAATATATGTGTGGCGAGTGGGGCGGGGCCGAGGGACGTGGGAACAAGGAGGGAGGCCGGCAATGATTGGGAAATCAGTGACACCTGCGACCCACTGCCGGTCTCGAGTCCCATGTAGGAGATGGAAGGATATAAAACTGGAGCGACGACAGTGAAGGACGAGAGAGGACCAGGCCTGGGCTTTTAGTTGTGTTTTGGTTTTATTTTGTGCGCATCAGTCGTCCGTGAGGGGCTGGTGCGCTGTTTTGTGTTTATTTTGTAATTAAAGCTTCATTTTGATTGTCAGCTGGTTCCCGCCTCCTTCTTCCCGATGATTATGAAGGTTTTATTATTACAATATGGCTTTCCTTGGGGAACATTCAAATGAATGTTTTATTGTGAATATTGGATTGAGCTGAAGAACGAATGCTATATCAGATGCAGCTTATCACACTCGTTCAGTCCATCTCTCTCTCATAATATTTGACTCATACATAATACAGTGAGTTTTTAATACAGTATAATACAACAAGCTTTCAGTTGAAGAAACTCAACGTTCCTTCGTTACTAGTTCAAAAGTGACATTTTTTAATTAGTAATGGATCTTGAGTGCAGCTTTTAAACTGTTAAACTAAGATTTGAATCCTTTGTGGAAGGAAGTAGTCCTGCACACACTCAGTGGTTGTTTCTTATTTATTTACACACTTGTGCCGTCAAACTGTTGTATAAATGCAATATCACACTCGTAGCCGTTCAGTATCGCTCTACATCCGAATGGCTATGACTACTTACAGCTGATTCACAGGCATTCTGATATATACAGTATATGTGTGTGTGTGTGTGTGTGTGTGTGTGTGTATACTGTATGAAGAGTTTGGTTCCAAACCGCAATAAATCCATTTTGATTAATTTTAGTAAAAATAAGTTTTCTTTACCAAGAAAGTGGCAAGATGAAAAACACTACACATATAGCATCTTTAGGTTATAATAACATTAAAAATCCAGGTTTTGATTTTCAAAGATTTATTATAAATTTGTATAATTTTTTTTTCACCCAAAATACAATAAATCCATTGAATCAATATGAAAGTTATTTTTTATATAGCAACTTTTGAAAATACACAACATAGTAAGTTGATCCATATATGCCAGCCTCTGAACTTGGTCAATACTAATTATATTATATCATAATCAATACTAATATACAGGCACTGGACTAAAAATACATTCATCAAATGAATTTAACAAGTCATCTTGTTAATGCTATAAATTAATTACAGCAATAAAATAAAATTTTTATAATGAACATCAAGAAAATTAACTATCACATTAGACCACAGAAATTCCAAAATGACATTGACGATTTCCAGAAATGACAAAATGACTAGTGCTATGTGCTGTATTAACAAAAACATAAATGGCATTAATTAAAACACTAACACTGACAAGCTATGCAATAAAGCGTTCATAATCAAATGTGATTTATCTAATGAACTTTATGTAGCGCAGCTTGTCAGTGATCTACGGCTCTGTGTATTAAATGTCACTCCATCCAAAAGCCTGTGATGGAGATTTACCAGTGCTATTTATCACAGAACAGGCACAAAGATGCAGGGTGTATTAAAAGTGCCACCACTTCTGTCTAGAGTGCGTGGAATGGTGTGCTGTGATTGGATATATCACATTCTGCAAAAAAGGGAGGCTGGCGTTTGTTGCGGTTTGGAAAAAAAGGGAGAAAAAAATGACCTAATAACTCTGCCATTAACTCTGATTGATTTCCCAAATCAATCTCCAGATTTAAATCCGACTGAACATTAATTTCACCAGCTGAAGAGGAGACTAAAGACAGAAACTCCCCAAAACAAGCAACAGTTGGAATTGGCTGCATTAAAGGCTGGAGAAAAGCATAAAATTAAGAGTCTGGTGATGTCTATGGGGTGCAGACTCACTGCTCTGATTACATGCAAGGGATCTGCAACTAAATATTAGCTTTTAATCTTTTACAACTGCCTTAAATTCAACTGTTCCAATATTTATGCTCACATCAAATAGTGGAATGAAATCTAAAAGTGCTGTCCTTTTTATTTAGTAAAACGTGTCGAAAGACCTAAAAATAAAACGTGACATTCTGTTATTTTGTCGCAAATTCATCTTTTAATCATATTTGCAAATGTCTTGACTCCACAGCAGAGAAAGCAATTATGTATTTACTGTTCCAATACTTGTGAAGTGCACTGTACACAGCAAATTTGAACATGTTAAAGTAACACTCACAGTGAGAAAATTAACACTTTTTCGGGGTTTATATAGGTCCACACTAAATAGTTAAACTAACACTTTAAATAGTGTTACTTTTTTTACACTTGCATAGAGTAAAAACAACACTGTAAGTGTTCAACATTAACACCATTAGTGTTTTCCCTCCCCCTCATTTACACCAAGTTAGTGTTGAAACTACACTAGTGGTGTCAATAATCTTAACACCAAGAGACTTATTTCCACACTAATGTAGTGTTCATACAAACCCTGATTAAGGAAATTAAAAGTAATCTGTAATCGACTAAAAATAACGGTGCATAAAAAAAAAAAGTCAACACGCTGTATGAATTTGAAATTTTATTTGTAACGCAGATGTAACAAATACACCAACACAAAAGAAGCTGCAATATATTCACCATCATCTGACCATAAAGACACTGCAGATCAAAAGGGGTTTAGAACTTCAAGCTGTTGACACTTTTGAGACCAGGGCTGCCACATAGGACAGGTTGAAGACTATTAAACTTGAAAAAGTTCAAATGCACTCATGGAGCTGCTTCCAACGTAAAGGGATGAGGCGCTTGTCCACAACGACGCAAGTGGTCTCGTCCCCTCAACCCTTGACTGGTGGCCCTCCCTCCCACTTGGATGGCCTTCAATGCTCGTGCAGGACTGAAAAAGAAATTTGATTAAATAAAACCAGAAAAACAAAAAACAAATGTGCAACGATAAATGCACAATAAAACACCTATATAACACACCTTAACCCAATACGTGCCAAAAAACCCAGTTGATTTCACACTTTTTATTATTTGTATTATTTTTTTTTAATTACATTTGCTGATACACCCTCAGCCAAACCAAGATTTATCTAATGACAAACCATATTACAAGATTTCTAAGGTGACTTCATCCTTTACCACCATAATGGATAGTCAAACTTAGTAATTATGCCACAAGAAAGGAGCACAAAATGTCATGTCCAACTAGATTGTGTTACAAGTACATCAACAAAAGATTCTTACATAGCCCTTTGCTGAAAACGGGTCTCTCAGGCTAGGACAGAGAAATAATGGCAGGTGGGAATCCTCCGTCAATGTAAAAAGAAAAAAAATACAGTTAATGCTAAACTTAATATTGTTTTCTACACCAAGTGCAACAGCTGTGTGCATTTCTTGCATCTGTACACTTTAGTCTTACCCATGAATTTCTGTCATGTGACTGACTACATTAACAAGCTGACATCTGGTGCTTTACAATAGGGTTTCATTTGTTAACATGGACTTAGAATGCACAATACTTCTACAGCATTTAATAATCTTATTTAATGTTCATCTCAACATTTCCTTTTACATTATAAAAATCAGAAGTTGTATCTGTTAACATGAATGCACTATGAACTAAAATGAACAAAGTTATACTTTTATTGACTAATACTAAATTTAGTAATAGTTAGCTTGCACATTAATGTTAACAAATTAAACCTCATTGTAACGAATTTACATATACAATCCCTATATCTCAAGCATAGTTCCTATATGACTAAAACAATTCTAGGCAGTAGCACAAGATTCTTCGCTTACCTTCAGTGAGAAAGTCTTGGAAAGTGCCATCGCTGTGCAGTTTTAATAATTTCTTCACTCCTTGATGAACATGACGAAAACTGTTGGTCAAGAAAAATGCTAATTATGACGTTGTTAATGTTAAAGAAAATTCACCGAGCCGCTCGCAAGAAGCCCCATTTGTCACCCCACAAATCTTAACGTAACATTAAAGTGAAATTGCAGCAAATTAATTGTAAACTAATGCATCTACTATTGCAGATGAAGCGCGCGCACATCAAACACGTGTTTCATTTAATGAGAGATTTCTTATTAGTTCATAGTCATATGCTGGCAGTTCAGCAAAACGCGTCTTGCTTTATTATCTGATGATTTATCTAAGCTGCCTTTTACTTTGCAGACGAGAGTAACCGCAATATATTTAAATTCCTCGGACTATCCGAAGCTGTGCGTTAGGGGTGGGCGGATCGATCTAAATATCGATAGTATCGATGCCAACACTGGTATTGGTATCGGATCGATACAATTGTAATTGAATCGATATTTTAATTTAAATATCTCTCATCTACGTTCATTATACTTTGCTCGTGTCTTCTACCTCTACAATCCTGAGCAAACGCTGCTTTCACATCCAGAGATTATTTGTGGAACAATGCAGAGTTATACTAAGATATTGGAGACAAAAATTCATTACAATGTCTTTTGGCAACACAAACGTGAGCCCTAAGAAGGGGAAAATGGATGCTGCATTAATTTAACTCATTAAACGGTTACACAAATCACAGAAAATATGTTATCTTCCCCAGATTCTAAAATAAGAACACTTACGTTTAAAACTGCTAACAAACAAACATTGCCATTCTTACCTCAGTTTGCTAGCTAAGTGGTGCAGCTAAATGGCCTCGAAATTCTGTCAGTAGTCTGTCGCGTTATCTGAAAATAAATAATGTTAGCACTCTGGCAATGTTGAGAAACGTACTAATATTATTCTGAATGGTGAGAAACATACACAAAACACGAAAATTGGTCAGTTTAAATGGTTATAAAATATTATACCTGTTTGAACACTGTCTTCTCCTCGTGGTCGTCCACCATTAAATAAAAAAGGAAATAGTGTGCAAGGACCGGAAATTGGATCAACTCATCACCAGTGTCAGTTATGTCAACTCGCTGTAATTACAGTACACTGACTCCGACCACTGATTTACACTGCAAGTGTTAATGCCATTCAAATCAACACCAGAATCAACACTTTTTAACTCAGAATTAGTTAAACAGAATTAACACCATAAAAACAACACTAAACAACACTGGATATTTTGCTGTGTATATATAAAGACTACAAGTACATTTTTGCTTGAACTTGGTACAGTGTTGGTTCACTACTTGATGTAAAATCTGGGTCCTGTAACAAAACCAACTGAAAACCACTGATCTACATTGTAGCACTGATTGAAACTGAAATGAACTCAATGCTCTGAAAGTCTCTTTGACTCCCTCTGCTTTTGTGTAACATGTTTTAGAGCAGAAGAGTGTGTAGGTTTGAGTATGGCATATTTGGCTCTCTCTCTTTCTCTCTCTCTCTCTATTTGTGTGTGTGTGTGTGTGAGCACGTTTGATTTAAAGGCAAAGGCATGGAGAGGGTATGTTGATCCCAATAACCTAGCAATGGCCGGTTTCATGCACAGATGCTTTTCAAATCTATAAATAAAGGGCACAGCACCTCAAGGCCAGGGCTTCCCAAGTCTATTTGTGGAGAACAATGGTGACACTGAAATCTGCTGACACATATGAGTACTATCATTTCTCCTACGATAAGAAGCACCATCATAGGAACTGCTGTGTTCCCATGCAGGAAAACCTTGCATGATTCTGTGTTCCTTGTCATTGTTAGTTTTATAATTTAGCTTTAACATACAGTACATCATTAAGCATTATGTGTGTTGAAGTGGGGAAGTCGGGGAAGTGTGGGGAAGTTGTGGCCTAATGGTTAGAGAGTTTGACTGCTAACCCTAATGTTTAGGGTTTGAGTCTCGGGCCGGCAATACCACACTGAGGTGCCCTTGATCAAGGCACCAAACCCCCAACTCCTCCCTGGGCACCGCAGCATAAATCAACGTGATCTCATGAGAATACGTGTGTATTTTTACATTAAATGTGGTTCTACCACACGTACATTTACTTACGTTTTCATGCACATAAAAACGTACAACTTAGACATATTTATAGCAGTAAAACGTACAAATACTTACGTTTTAGCAGCTAAAAAAACGTAAATAATCGAACGTAAAGTGTGAATTTATATGAATTCCCATGTATTAATATTCAAATCGTGGCTTTAATGATTTAAATCTGTTGTATTTAATTGTCATATTAATACATTTATTTATTGAATTTATTGAAAGCAGTTTACTCATCTACTTAATAGGAAATAACATTTCTGTGCATGCTGCAAACCATAGATACACAAAAGCACAGAATAAAATTACAAATCACATCCATTTTATTTGTTTGCTGTACTCCATATCTTTAGAATCCAGATGTTTGCAAGGAACATATCCATATCAATCGATCTTCATCTTCATTCTCAGCAAAGCGTCCGTCACAGTCAAAGCCCGCGTTCGTTATGATTCGAATTTGAAAATAGCGCCTGTGCGCCACAGGAACGTTACGACATGGTTTACGGCACTAATATCGAACTCTCATTGGTTCTCACATAATTCGTCACAGATTGCGACATGTCGTGTTTCAGTTGATAGACATTTGAAATCAGCAGTACTGCTACTGCGCCAGTGCGCCTTCATGGAGAGAAGACAGATTCATAATTTCTCGGATTAATAAATTAAATTCTGCTCTGTACCCTATAAAAACTATTACCTCCAGAGAGGACTGCGACTGGAACTCATTTTCATTTGAACTACTTTTGGTACCACTTTTGATATTTTTTCGCAAAAAATAAATGATTAACATTATGTTTGTTTGTCTGTTATTTGTTTATTTATAACAGTAACGTTATGTATTTTTAAGAAATGGTTATGGGTAGGTTTAGGGGTAGGTGTAAGATTAACGTTAGTGGCTCAAAATAACGTTTTAATGTTATATTTTTACTAAAATTGTGTTTTATTATGTTTTATTCTTTTAACATTCTGTATAAAATGGGTAGGTTTAGGTTCGGGTGAGGTATAGGGATCTTACATTTATCAAAAAAAAATTATAAAAAGGGAAAATATACATAAATATTTAAAAAATTAGTCCGCTACGCATTGAAAAGCAGCTTCATGAGCAAATTTCTATGGATAACTGACTGGTCAGAGAACACGTTCTATCTGTACATATTTGAGGTTGTTTTTACGTAAATTTCGATACGTATCGAACCTGTAATTACGTCCAGATAATACGTAAATGACACTGTAAATACGTAAAGGCACATACGTATTGGACAGTTTTAATTTACGTCTAAATATGTACGTTTTGATTGTGAGATCAGGCTGCATAAATGGCTGCCCACTGCTCCGAGTGTGTGTTCACAGCTGTGTGTGTGCACTTTGGATGGGTTAAATGCAGAGCATGAATTCCAAGTATGGGTCACCATACTTGGCTATATGTCACATAAGTCTTTGTCTCAGTGTGCATGGATAATTATACTTTAAAAGTGCAGTTTTATGACAAATCATTCACAAATCACCACTCGCCTGGATTATTGTAATGCTTTATATATAGGAGTTAACCAGGCCTCTCTCTCTAGGTTGCAAATAGTTCAGAATGCTGCCGCTCGACTCCTTACAGGAACCCGTAAACGAGAGCACATTATGCCTGTTCTTGCCTCTCTTCATTGGCTACCTGTTTGTTTTAGAATACAGTTTAAGATTTTATTGTTTGTTTTTAAATCTCTTCATGGTCAAGCCCCAGCTTACATAGATGATCTACTGAAGATGCATGCTCCTCTAAGGTCATTGAGGTCTGCTGACCAACTACTCTTATATGTTCCTAGAACAAGACTTAAACATAGGGGAGATCGAGCTTTTTCAGTCGTGGCCCCTAGGCTGTGGAATGATCTGCCTATGCATGTCAGAGTGGCTCCCAGCCTTGACAGTTTTAAATCACGACTTAAAACTCACTTTTATTCATTGGCCTTTAAACCAGCCTGAGAGTTCATCTCTGCATTTTATTATTTTAGTTTGTCACTTGTTTAAACTGTGTATTGTGCTCATGTTATGTGTTTTTAAAATCTGTTGCAATTATGTCATTGTACAGCACTTTGGCTAACCTCGGTTGTTTTAAATGTGCTTAACAAATAAAATTGTATTGTATTGTAATTGTAAATGAAAAGCCTGGGTAATAAAAAACATCTGAAATAATGAATAATAATCCACTAATTATATTGTTACTGTATAAACACTTATCTAGTAGTTCATGTGTGGCAAAGAGACAAGACCTGAAAATCACTGCCTTCAGAGGATGCCAGAACTTTAAATGAAAATTCTACACTAATAGTCGGTGGTAAAATTTAAACCACTCAAGCACATATCAATAACCTTCAAACTGCTTCCACAGTTCCTCTCTTAATTTAAACTCCACCTCATAAAGTTGGCATTTAAAAATCTATTTTAGTTATAGAACATTAATTCAAAGCAAGGTGTGGGTTTCAATCTATGGGTTTGAGACTCATTAATAACAAAATGAATGAAAAGTTAATGGACGCTACCTAAAAACAGAGATAAGCTTATCTTAATGCCACCGGACATATTTAGTAGATGCCGCTGGTTATGGGCACTCAGTGGGCTGCTGTGTTTCAGTTATTCATTATGTTGACAAGAAGACAAGCATTCAGGACAGGTTATTTGTCTCTAATATGATCCAGAAATTTGATTACTAACACCAATTGATTTAAAACCAAAAATATTCATAGACTTTTTGCCCTGTGCTGCTAAAGTTTCAGCGTTAATTGTACTACATAATAGCTAGTTTGGAAGTATTACAGATGCATCGTACTTAGTGCAGATTCATGTGAAATGCACCAGAGACTTGACTTTCTCTCTCTCTCTCTCTCTCTCTCCATATATATATATATAGTTTTTTTTTTTGTAAAATAGTCGTTTTTAACTATTTGATTCTTTCCAAATAATTATTTTTATAATCAATATTTTTTTGCACTGCATTTTGCAAAGTGGCTTAGTTTCAGAAGCTTGCCTGTGATGCTTTGCAATTATTCCTATTTAGTCAGCTCACCTGTATTTAGAAAAGAGTGGATCAAATATATCATGTTCTGCAGTGGCATGAACCTTTCACTAGGGGAAAGCTGTTGTTTGTGGTCATATCACTCAAGATCACTATTATGCTGATGACTCAAATCTACCTCTCATTCCATCCTGATGATCCGATGGTAGCTGCTCACATCTCACAGCAAACCCATTGTTTCATCACAATTTCACCATCAAGTTAGGCACATCAACCATAACTCCTTCAAAAACAGCTAGAAGCCTTGGAGTTATGATTGATGATCAGCTGACTTTCTCAGACCACATTGCTAAAACTGTCCGATCCTGCAGATTTGCTTTATTAAACATCAAGAAGACAAGCCCTTTCTTTCGGAACATGCTGCACAACTCCTTGTTCAAGCTCTTGTACTGTCCAGGCTGGACTATTGCAATGCCCTCTTGGCAGGTCTTCCAGTCAATTCTATGGCCCTGTCCACATGGACACGGGTATTTTTATAACCGTGACTTTTTTTACGCGGTTCGGCCTTTCGTCCACACGAAAACGCAGTTTCAGGCCACCGAAACCGAACATTTTTGAAAACTACGGCCAGGGTGAGCATTTTCAGAAACGCCGGTTGCAGTGTTGTCGTGTGGACAGTATAACCGGGGTTTTTGCCTTGCGACGTCAGAGTGTGCGCCGTTATCCGCTGTGTTTGACGTCAGATTGTGCGCTGCTTACTGCTTCTGATTGGCCAAGGTGACTTTACAATTTGGGTTATATCGCCGCCTGCTGGTGTGGCATGCTCTTGACAGCGCTTGATAGCATGTTTTTGCGTTTTCATGTGGACGGGATTTTTTTTTTAACGCAGGAGGAAAAACTCCGGTTATAATAATACCCGTGTCCGTGTGGACTAGGCCTATCAAACCTTTACAATTAATTCAGAATGCGGCAGCAAGATTAATTTTTAATGAGCTGAAAAGAATACACGTCACACCTCTGTTTATCAATTTGCACTGGGTACCAATAGCTGCTCGCATAAAATGATGTGATGTGTGATGTGAAGTGACATTCATCCAAGTATGGTGACCCATACTCAGAATTTGTGCTCTGCATTTAACCCATCCGAAGTGCACACACACAGAGCAGTGAACACACACACACACTCTGAACACACACCCGGAGCAGTGGGCAGCCATTTATGCTGCGGCGCCCGGGGAGCAGTTGGGGGTTCGATGCCTTGCTCAAGGGCACCTAAGTCGTGGTATTCAATTCAAAGCATTGATGCTTGTCTACAAAACTACAACTGGCTCTGCACCCATTTACCTAAATTCATTACTTCAGACTTATGTGCCCTCTAGAAGCTTGCATTCTGCAGTTGAACGTCGCTTGATTGTGCCATCCCAAAGAAGCACAAAACCATTTTCACAGACTTTAACATTAACCGTTCCCTCCTGGTGGAATGACCTGCCCAACTCAATCCCAGCAGTCCTTAGCCGTCTTCAAGAATTGGCTTAAAACACATCTCTTCCATCTTTATTTGACCCTCTGACTTTAGCACTCACTATTCTAATTCTACCCTTAAAAAAATAAAATCTAACTACCTTTCTAATCTTTTTGTATTATATCTATTTTTTTATTTATTATACATCTTTATATATAGAAAAAGACCTCTAAAACTAGCTTGCTCTATTATTTTTCTATTCTATATATTTTCTTGTTATTTATTATATCATTTAAAAGCCCTTAAAAGCAACATATACTGCATTAAGCTAACTGAGACTTGTTATACCACTTATATATCATTGCTCTTTTGTTGTTTTTGATTGCTTCCATTGTCCTCATTTGTAAGTTGCTTTGAAAAAAAAAACATCTGCTAAATGACTAAATGTAAATGTAAGATCAGGCATTTCTAAAATGAAAACCCCTTATGTTGCACAATTAAATGATGCAAATTACATCAGACTAACAATCATTAGACTCCCATCAGGTTCATGCAAATTGCAAGCAGTACTCAAGAGAATCACTATAGATCTTCTGTCCCTCGGTACTGGAAAAACAATGGACTAGACCAAAGCGGCTATCCATCATCTCTGACACATGCCAGGGCTAAATTAAAACATTTCTGTATTCTACAAATAATGCATCAGGTTGATTGTGGACTTATTGGACTCACCAGGTCATTAGCGCTCTACTGCACATCAAAAGGAAGCCATCATCCCTCATTAGCAAGTGGGAGTAGACTTCGATCTGAGAGAGGCCAGCGAGCCTATTTGTAGGTTTATCCTGGACTGTGGCACCCTAATCTATACCTGGTAATCTGTCAAAGTCATCATTTACACAGACTTCTGTAGATCTGTCACATCATAGCCCTTAGCTATTGACATGTATGCACATCTATACAGTGGAAAGTGGAAAACATTTCAAAGTGATAGGAAGGTTGAGGAGACTGCTGCTATGTCATATGGCATAAGCCATATTGTCTAGGGCCCAGAGCAAGGTTAGTGTAAAATTAAATTCTCTCCATTAGGTCCTTGGATATTTCAGTCAATAACAAATGAATGTTCATGTTACAAAAACTTCCAAACATGCAAATTTTTGCATTATGAATGCATTACAATTTCATCATACGATTCACCTTTTCTTTGTTGATACCTCATTTGTATTCACTGCAAAATAAGCACAAAACACGATGCCTTCACAGGGAAGCATGTATAATGAATTGGATTTAGATTAGCAGTGCAAGTTCTCTTTGGACAAACGCCCAATACATAATTTGAATAGCAAACATTCACCTAAAATATCTGATAAACCATGGGAAATGTTTCAGACTGGGAATGAATCTGCAATTAGTGTAGATACATTAGGCAATCGAGGCCTCTTTATTCCCTAAACAGCCCTGAGAATAAGGATATCTATTCAGATCAATATTGCACACAGTTTTCTGCAAGGTCAACCAAACAGTAGCCGAGAATAGGATATCTATATAATCCATTCACTTTCATATATTCAGATTGCAATTTTGTTGCTGAAGACCATGTATCAAAATCGTATTGGTTAAATTTGTACGGACCATGCTTAAATGTATTTGCATTTGATTATGTTAAGCGGAATATGACCAATTTTTAAGGTAACAGATTTAAAATTAGATGCAGACAGAACAAACTATACAAGAACTGCCACAGTAACTCCACATCAACAGCATTATTAATAAGCAGTTTGAATGCCAAAATACTTTGGGCTCTCTGTTTTGTTTTGGATTGTGTATTAGTCCAAATGTCTAAAACTATAATACCGAATCTGTGGTCTCAAAGATATTTTACAAACAGTTTTCTCATTGAACTGCCTGACTGTTATTGAGTATCAATGACCTGAGAACTGGAACAATGTTCATTAAAATGAAGAGTGGAAAAATAAACTTTTTTTTTGCTCCAATAAGCTTTCCAAAGGACCCCCTCCAGCAGAGTGGAACATACCCGGAGTACTTTCATCACCTTTCACCTCTTTCCACGACTCCAGCCTGGACAGGTTTGCAAAGACATGGCTAGCCGGAAAACAAGAGGCTCTCAAATCCACCCTCACTCACATGTTGGAAATATAGCCTTAGCATCAATACTGAAACATTTATCTTCTTGTCAGTTCTTGAATGTTATTTTGTGCAGTCAGCATGCTTTTGGAAGGGATGACTCAGCATTATCAGCAAATGATTAATGTGTTGCAGTTTTGTATATATTTAAATGACCGACCTTCTCTTACCGCAAAATAAATCATGGAAAATTCATTGAGGTCAGCTGCTCTACAGAGCTTGGCAGTTAATATCCAGCTTGCTCCTTGATGTCATTTTGAAAGACTGATGGTTTCTAGGTTTAATGTAAAGCTTTAAACTGTCATTTCTTACTCACGGAGACAATAAAACCTTCAGGTCAACAGTTTGCTTGATGTGAAGGAGAACATACCTGTAGCTTCGACCATGCCCTCCAAGATGACGACAATCTCAAACTCTTCCTTCTCCATCTGTGCCCGTGACATCTCCCAGAAGGGACTCTTCTCATTGATCTCATGGGAGATAATGAGAGGCGATACTAAAAAGAGGCGATCGTCTCCTGTGTCAAAGCCTATGTTGATGTCTGTCTGGTTGAGAGGTATAAATTCACCCTCCTTCGTCTGCTGTGAACGAATGAGTTTTGCACGGATTGAGGCTTCCACGATGTGCGAATTCCGCAGGTCACCCACTCTGAACATCAGGCACATCTTGCTGTCTCTCACTGAGATCACGGCCTTGTGGGAGAACATCAGTGTCTCTGCTCGGTTCTTGGGCTGTGAGATCTTTACAAACATGCAGCCTACCATCATGGCATTTACAATGGAGCCCAAGATGGCCTGCACCAGTAGAAGTATAATCCCTTCTGGGCACTTCTCTGTGATGACACGATAGCCATAGCCAATGGTAGTCTCTGTTTCTATCGAAAAGAGAAACGCAGAGACAAAACTGTTGAGGTTTTCGACACAAGGGGTCCAGCCCTCCTCATCAGAGTGTAGAAGATCTCCTCGTATTAGTGCAATGAGCCACCACAAAACCCCAAAAAAGAGCCAGTTGACCACGTAGACCAAGGTGAAAATGAAGAAACTGAGGCGCCAACGTAGATCAACCAATGTTGTGAAGAGGTCGCTGAGATAGCGATAGGTCTCTTGAACGTTTCCGTGATGAACATTGCACTTGCCGTCTTTCTGTACGTAGCGCTGGCGGGGTTTCTTAACAGGATCAGAGATGAGGTGGGTGCGATCTGTGGGGATTTGTGATTCCCTCAGATGCTTGGGGAGTTTCTTCACCTGCTGCAAGGAGGTAGAGAGATAAGGAACAAATTCATCCTTCGTTTACAATATCAGTGTGATATAGAATTCTTTGCAGAGCTCTGTCTCAATTCAAAATACTGATGATGATGATGATAAAACAGGCTACAATATCAGAAACCCTGAACCTGTAGACCTATATTAAGCATCAGTGTAAGGGAGATTGCTAGGGAGGCATAATTGCTAGGGAGGTTGCTGGAGGCATAATACTGTACATGCAGGATGTGATGCTTCCTACAGGTCCTCTGGTGTTGCAATCATTCAACATATTTTGCAAGCCAGATCAATAGCTCCCATCTGCCTCTTCTATCTCTTCGCTTAGATGCTGTAATCCAGACAATGACAGTGTGGATGGCACAGTTGCCAACATCAAGCATTCATACTGCATACTCTTCCTTTCTAACAATGTAAGTGCTCTGATATCTTTTGTAACTGTCTTGAAATTGTTATGGTATGTTTCTGCACAAACAGAACATTCAGATTACTGCAACATAACATAACTGATGGGTTTTTCTGTTTTCTATTGCTGCTCTTTTTTCTCTCCTCTTGCACTCTCTATCATATGTTCTCTCTATCTTGGCACAAGTCCATTTTTCTGATTCCATGTTCTACATCAGCTCCATGGGACACTTCCCCTATTACCTTCCTCTTCCCCATGGGACACTGGCAAGCCCAGATAAGAATCTTTGCCCCCTCCAAAGTCCATAACACCATGGCCTCCACATGAGACAAGAACGCAATGGCATGTTATCTTTCCTTTTGTGGAAGAGTGTGCTTGGTTGTTAATTGAAACGTGGTATCATGGTGGTGGTGGCAGTCAATTATAGGAAGGTCTTGAAGTGCTTATGAGAAACCGAAACACACAGAGACCTCCTGCTGTGTAAACACCTGCGGCCCCTTATTTTCTGTCAGATAAAGCCAAATATTGGCCAAAAAAATTGCAAACAAACATCTACAACTAGAGCCAAATTCCAGCATTTGGTGTGACTCCTACTTTGTAGATCAAGTTAGCTAATATATTCACTAGTCCTCATCATTTAAGTCATAAATGAAATATGCATTTAGCATAAATTAAATAAATTATTTAAATTTAAATAAATTAGACATAACAAATTCAGCTTTATAAATATATGTCTTTATATATAGATTATTGCACAACTCCCTGAAATACTTGATTGAGCTTTGTGTAATCACCTATTTTGCATATTGTCCCTAACAATTTATTGGCAGCTATACAATGTACTGTCATTGAGAATATAATAAAATATATATAAGGCCTCTAATAATAGTTTGATGTTTTATTAAAAATGGTAAATAATTACAATTATTGTCCAAATGTCTTGGTTAATTAATCCATTCACATCATCACCCATTACTTTTGTTCCTTGTGTTTTGACTGCCCCCATTGTGATTTATTTGAAGCCCACTGGACTGAACTGCTATTTAGATGGGTTAATATATTAAAAACATGAAATAAATCAATTAATTTATAATTTGTAGTCGTATTCTAAATGCTGAAGCTTTGTTTTTCTATTCCTTGGTTACAGTATATTCCTTATTACTGAAAATTACTGAAGTTTAAAGGGATATTGGGGACAACTGACCTCTCTTGGAGTCACTCCTATTTCCATGTCGTGGTCCATGTGGACGCGAGAATCTCCTGCCATCCTCAGCTTCGACTGCAAACCTGAAATGGACAGATAACACAAAAGAAGAAATTAAAACAAACATTTGAACATTTTATGATTTTAAACATGTTTCCAAAAGTAGTACTTTTAATGAGGGGGAAATACTGAATGATCTTTAATGAATGCTCATTCAGTCAACCTTGGGATTTACCACTTTAAGCCTTGATACATTACCATTATCCAGTTCAGATGGATAAATGTCATTACATGGATTTATTGTGCCCTATCCGAATATTAAATGTTTTTTTTTAGGATTACTACGGTTTACAGATTCACTCGAGCAAACAAGGTGCATTCAAAATCAGGGTTCATCTGACCAGCTAATATTTCACTCACTGTCTCACCCTCCCAATTAGGTGAGTAAACATATTTATTATGTCAGACACCATGGGGAATGCTGTTCAACCATTGTTGTCTGACTCTCTAATGGACAAACAGGAAAACTAAACCTGACTCAGGTTCTCACATTAAATAGAATGTCTTTTTACATGTGACATAACATGACTTTGCGATGGAGCAAGCCACACACACTCAGACACTTTTAGGGGAACATCTTTGATGGTTACTTGAAGGATTAAATCAAAGCTCACAAGGGAAATGCACTTTCTGAGTGTGTGGATTGAGTTTAATTTGTGCCTAAAACAGACTGGCAGTCTCAGCTGTTCCCTGCTCCCTAAAGACTAACTGCATCAGCACCGTCAGGCCATGAAAGCTGCTGCTGCTGTCTCCATCATCCAGTCAAACCTTCCCTCATACACATAGAAGAAACGCCAACCTGGGTGAGCACCTCTGTGCACTCCTCGCTGCCTCCGGCAGCTCACTATCTCCATTCTGACACATTTAGTGTTCACCTGTCAAATCTATCGAGCCAGCCTCTGAGCAGGTAGGGCCTGAACAGAAAGTACTGCTGTAGCGTAGGACAAAAAGAAGCACATAGGCTCGGTTTCAAAACCTACTGAGCTGTCTTGCGGTTTACAACATCCAAACTGAAATGGAATCTCATAAGTAACTGATTTGCAAAGGTCTGTTGAGGGCAGCATCTCTCATAATTGACTTCAACAGTGTCTGCTGTTAGCATGTCGCTAGGCTAGCGATAAGATGTTACAAGCCTAAAAAATAGACTCACACAAATATACTAGAATTGGAAATAGTCCATTTTAAATTAATTCTAACTATTTTATTGAAACCTTTCTGCATTTCAAAAGAGTTGCAATAAAGAGTTTCTCAACTCTGGATAAATTAAATAAAATAGAAAACAAATGAAAGAAAAATACAAATTAGACAAATGAAATGTTGATGGTGTCCCAACAAGTTCCTATATTCACTAGATTTTGGAGGAGAGCTGTAGACTACATCTTACTGTACCTATGTTTTGTTTCCATTAACGGATCTTAGGTGTGGAAAACTGGATTTTGGTTCGTTTAATTTCAGATGTCATGACATGGTGCATTAAGCAATGATTCAGCTCCAGATCCTAGTCACTCCCACACTGCACCTGTGCAGCTGTTGGTAATGTCATCATCTATGCTAATCGCTTACATAAGGTGCCTAATGACAGTGATAAAACTCCCATGATCCCAAACAGCTCATCTGCAATTTGCTAGGCATGTGCACTCCTGTGTTCTGAAAGCTGCTTAAGATAATAGTTTAATAACTTTCATACAAATAATGGCAGATTTTCCTCTAAAATATAGTGTAAAAAGAAAGAGAGTAAAACCCAGAAAGAGAGAGTGAAGCCTATTTAGATGGATATTTTACAAATCCCCCACTGCTTTTTCCATTAAAAAAAGTCCTTAAAATAGGCATTGATCAGTTAGGAGGGTAAATCAATGTAGAGTAATCAGGTGAACTGATTACCACAAATGCTGTTGCATATTTCTATTCCATGCCTAGCAATGGCCACACACATTTTCAGGGCAGAGAAAATAACCCTCATGGTGGGGGAATGAGATAATCATCACCTTGTAGAGTTAAACACACAAAACCTGCTGCTGTATTGGGCAACAGCTGATCTCTGGATAATTAGTGCATCCTAGAAAGAATCCCTGTTGCAAAACAGCTAAACTCAACAGTAGCGAAGATTTCACAGGAATTGGAGTCCAGCCTCACTGGAGATTCGAGTCCTTTGTTTGACCCGTGTTCTTATTTGTCTAATTCCACTCTACTGCAGTGACATCACTCATCCCTATTTGCATGGCCCTGCTTGCACGCAGATGGCGCGTCAGAGCTGCTATCCACTCAGGAATACAGTGTTGACTGACAGGTCTGCAGTGAAAGGGCACACTGACGTGACCTGCATCCGAGATGCACATGGAGAATACATCACAGACAGACAGCAGGCCTCCTCAATGTCCCCTCCTCTGCCATTTCCACATTTTATGACAAAACGGTCCCTGTTACATTTGACTTTGATGGTTGCATGCTGGTGAGGTGAGCCAGAGCAGAGTCTGTTCCCTCCTGCTTATCATGCAGTTCTGAAGAGGTAACAAGCTCCTTATCAAGCTTTTAGAGTAGCATGCTTTTTTGTGATTTTGGAATCTGGTTGCTAGCCAGACAGGGGACACAGCAGAGAGAGCGAGAGAGAGAGAGAGAGAGAGAGAGAGAGACAAAGACACAAGCTTGCATTCAATGATTTTGGTTCTGGTTCCTTAATCTCATCAATGATTCCATCAATACTTTTGAGTAAGAAATGTCTGGGGGAAAATGCATAAGAGATAAATTTAAAGCAATATAATTTATGCACTTCAAAATGTCAAAATTATGCATTTACTTTTATTGACTTTTAACAGCATAGATGCACACAAATAAATACAGCCTAGCAATAAATAGAACATGGATAAAGCTAACAAAGATAATTAATAATTTTAAACCAAAACTATGGTAACATTTAATTGATTTTATTTTTATAAAACATTTTAAACTACACGTAATTGTGAGTTTTATGATCCTTAAGTTCTACATAACACATCTGTGTGCTGTGGGTCTATACATTTTATAAATTCACTAAAAAGAACCAAATCATAAGTAATTCATTTGGGAATCAGCAAAGCGCATTTGCTTTTGATTCACTAAAAAGAACCAGTTTATATGAGTCATTTGTTAAATTATCAGACTACTCTGGTCACAATGAGAACTGACTCCTCAGAGTCGTAAGTTTGGGAATCTGACTTACACTAGTTATGCTGTAGGTGTTTTTTTTTGACTCACTAAAATGAACCAACTGATGAACCAATTGAATCATTTGTTTGGGAATCATACATTCAGTATGACTCAGTAGCGGTAATCAGTCAAGGTTTCTTATACGGTGTGCTGTTTAAATGAATGGATTAATGCATGCATGAGAATTGTTAACAGAGCATAATTCTGGCGCAATATTTTAATGGTGGAGAATGCAGGCATCAGGTTTGTATAGTGACGTGTGGCTGTCAGACTGCTGTAATTGCGTAATTGCACTGTAAAAATTCTACTCTATAATTTGCTGAATTCAGCCTCTTTTCACAGACATAAGTGATCTCTTTTCAATGAGAAAGACACTACAGGCGTGCACTTGTATCAATACTAATTAGTGTTTTAATGGAACGTTTGGTGCGGGGTTCAGCTGCTGTCAGAGTTCCTCGCACATGATCTTACCCCTACATTATTGCCTCAGAGCAGATCAGCGCAGCGATCAGGGAGACACTTAAACTGCTAAACCTGCACATTTTAACCCCCCAATAAATAGGAACGGCTGGTTTATTGAAAAGAGAGACATTTCCTGCAGTGTCTAGGGAATTGCCCATGTGTTGTGTCAACACACTGCGGTACCAGTGATGTCCAACAACTCGATCTACTCAAACACATGGGAAAGTAATGACTGGTGGGGGAGGAAAAGAGCACACACTGCAGCAATGCATTTTACTACTCAGATACGAGTCCATTCATCCATGTCCTGCAGTCATGGGTCGTGATTTTACCTCTCTTCCCTTTTTCTATTGTAGGAGTAAGCAATTCTCAAGAGTCATCAAAACAAACTCAGGCAGACTTTTGAATAGTGAAGACATACCGGAGCTTTCTCCTTAGACTTTCCACCTTAGAATTTCTGTAGCTGTGTAAAATTCACACAGTCAATGCAGTTTTCACAGCTGCCTACACTCTGAACACACTCTGAAGCTGAAAAGTAAAAAATAAATAGTTCATATGGAATACCCTGCAACATTATGGTGAATTTATAACATGTACTGTATCTGTTTCACTGTAACAGACACATTTTATGTTTTTCACAGGTCCTTAAACATTTTGCCACAAGTTTTGCCAGTTTTTCATATAGCATACTTGTCAACGCTTTTTTTCGTACTTTGCGCTTATGGAGCATTAATCTTCGAAAAGTGCACATGAAAATAATTAAGTTTCATGAAAATCCGGACACACCACTTACTCTCACCACATTTAGTTTTGCTATATTTTGTGTGCAAAGACTTGTGGGTGAATTTCCCTCTGTACTCCCGATGAAATATCAACACACTCTTTACTGATGCTTTCTGCACATGCACTGCACATATACGCTTTCTATTTAAAGGGATAGCTCAGTGAAGGATGAAAAACTGTCATCATTTACTCTTCCTTGTGTCCTTCAAAGCCCACATGATTTACTTACATCTGCTAAACATAGAATGAAAGATTATGAAGGCTGTTTTCCATGCAATTACCATGAATGGGAACTGAAGCTGTCAAGCTTTTAAAGGGCACCATGGAAGTATTAAAAAAAGTCATCCTTTTGACTTGTGTGCTGCATTCATAATTTTCAAAAGCCAAATGATACATGTATGTGGAACAGACAAAAGTCATTATATTTAGTGTAAAATATAATACACAAACCAGGGACAAGTTTTATAACACTTTCGCATCCTTTTGAAGCTTGAGAGCATTCACTTTAGTTGCAAGGAAAATAACAACCACATATTTTTTTTAATGCCTTCTTTTGCATTTAAAAAAAAAACATACTGGGAATTAGATGAAGGTGAGTAAATCATGTTAAATTGTATATTTTCCTGTGCAATATCCCTCCCAAACTGGAGGGACTTTCAGGTGTATAGTAATATTTATAGTGCATAGTCATAATGTATACAATTTTAAATAAAAACTATGGAAAAAAAACACTTATTTGAAAAATGATATATTTTATTTGTTTACCTGTGTGTTGTGTTACCATTAACTCAAATCAGAGAGCTGTAAACATTCAATCTAAGGACTAGAGTTTACTTTATAAGAGATTTGAATATACAGTACTCTCCGTTCAGCATCAATGTCGTCGCTGCAGCATCGTCTCTGGTGTAATTGTGAGTGTGAATGTGTGCGGACGTGCATGTACGCACAGCAGAGAGAGCGGGATGATGGCTCGGCCGTCTATATCTGAAACTGTTATGGCACTTTGAGGTTAGTCGGGGCAAATGAGTTAAAATGCCCCTGGAATGAACAGCATCCAGCACGGCTCGCTGCCAGCATTGCATTCACTCGCCTGCGTGTTTGTTCAGGCATTCAAGTGTGTATTAACATCCCTATCACTCTGAATGACACCAAGCCTTCAAGCAGACATCCTGACCACACTAAGAACAGTTAGCCTAATGAAAGGAGTGCATCTCATCCTATCAGTGACAGGAATAGCAGTGGCTGAAACTAAGTCTTTGGAGCATTGGCGCCATGACAGCGACATTCCTCATAGTCCTACACCAACACAAGTGATGCTTCAGGAAGTTCACATGGGCAGCCAAATCACACCCACTCCAAAAGGCTTTATAGGGTGTGTGTGAATGCATACATCCCTGGTCCAATGAAACTCAGTAAAGAGCGCTAACAAGGCCGTGCACTCTAGGCTGTCCTTACTGGATGTGTATGTGTGTGTTTGCGGGGGTGTGTTTGTGTTAAGTAGAGAATAAGCTCTTCAACACCCTCTCCTGTGTTTATCAGATGGCCTGTCAGCTTCCTGAAGTGATTTGAAGCATCGAGTCTGCCAAAGCAGCCATCGTGTTCGAAGTGCCCTAATTAGCATTACAGAATCACTGCCTCAACATGACCACTTAAAACACCTTAAGTCAGGGTCTGTCAATATAGTGGAGCACAAGCAGAAAATGCTAAATCTTTGATATCTAGATCTGATATCTGGGGAATCTCTGGAAATAATCAAAATGTCAGCACACGGGAGATGATGACTGCGCAGGAGAATCGAGCGCGTTCACTTGCAGGCAGATCCTCCTGAAGACAGGCCATCTGTTCTGCACAAACACTCGATACTGGAAATTCAAATCCTTATTCACTTTATTGAGCAAGGAGGTTTATGCTATGTATATGATACAATTTGTTTGCATTTCCATTGATGGGTTAATAAAAAGGAAAAAGTGGTAAGAATTAGGTTCTATGTGTTAAGATTAGCTTAACTTAGCTATCTATCTATCTATCTATGTGAATTCTGTGTTTCATACATTGCTACACTATTATAAAAGAGGCAATGGAGCTTTTTGACATGCACAATTTCGTTGTGATCATACCGTAAGACTTTTATTGACCTTGACACAAAATTTGCATGTTTGCTGCACCGCTTGAGTCTTAAAAGGTTTTTACAAGAAGGTTTAGAAAAATTGGATCAAACAGGTCTGAACCAAAAAAGTTCAGTTGTTGCTTGACTGACACAGGAGATACCCTAGTGGAATTGAAAAAAGCACTTTAAATACTTATAAGTAATGAAAAGGGCCAGGTGGTATGATGCTCCATTGACTTCGAAAGCACCACAGAAAAAACACATCTGATATTTGTAATTTTGCAGCAGTGGCCTGAGTATGTAGTGCTTCATCAATCTGAAATTGATCACCTTCTTGACTTCTGAATGACAGAGATGCAAACTCACACACACATACACACTGCAGTCTTTCACACTTCTCCTTGTCTCTTTGCTTAACAGTCAGAGACGTCCTATTTATTGAGTTGATTCGATGCTACTAAACAAAGTGGCTGGAATATTTTTATGGTGTTTGCTGAGATGTTTCTCCAAGCTCAAACTTTTGAACTTATAAATCAATGTATGCTATATTTAGCAAAGGCTTGTGCTTGTTTCTTTCAGATAAACATCAGATGTTCTCTTATTTGTTGCAAATGCAAAATCAAGGCCTGAATGTAACTACAAATCTGCCATTTAGCCACGCCTCTCGTTCCTTCATCTTCCCTTTTCATTATCTGTTGTCGGCTTTTATTGCACACCGTCAGACACCCACCCACACACACACACACACACACACACACAGCCCGTAAGGCGTGCTGTGTTTATGAGGCAGAAGGTAAAGGAAGGATTCTTCATTACAGAGTGGATCGGAGGATTTGTTTTACGAGAGCTGGTTTAAAAGATGTGGCAGCATTACTTTCCGCTGTATTGCTATTGTCAGCTCTATATGTCACAGAACTGTGGTCACATTCGGTGACAGGCTGGAGTGTAAAAAGACGATCTACATTCAAATGTGATGCTGCATTCACGTATTTGAGAATTATCATAACTCAGGGATTCAACACTGAGCTCTTCACATCCTTAGACTCACAAATGATTGGTTTCTATGGCAACACTCGTAACACCGAAAGGCTTCAAAATACCAAATTACTAAATGAAATCTATGTTAATGAATACCTTGATACTTCATTGCGAAAAATCTAAGAACGAACAGTGTACAAATTTTTTGCCGTTTGAATACCTTTAACCGTTGGAGCTGCTGTCATTGGGGTTTAACAAACATATCCAACATGCCATGTCTAACAAATATGTGCATGGTTAATATCCATAAACTTCTGTAATTGAACTTATCAAAGCTGTTTAATGAGTTATATTTTGTATCTTTTATTTTGTAATGTCTTAAAGGTCTAGTTCTTGTCTTTTATTTCCTGATTTAGTTTCCTTTGAAAGGTCTTTAGTCTTGTCTTATGATTGGTTCATGGTTTGTATATACATTATAACGCTCATGTTTGATGTGTAATGATCATGATTATGTTTCTGTGGCTCTTCTGATTGTCTTTATGTTTCTAGTTTTTAGGTATTTAATGTACTGTATTATTAAGACCGTTTCTTGTTCTTCTTTTTTATCACAACATCACAGTTGGTCAGCAGTAAATAAAAATACAAAAAAAGTTAATATTAAACGATTTCACTACTTTGGTTTGAGCGCCTTTTTTGTCTCTGGCTAATATTTGCTAAAATTCTCAAAAACTATCAATATATTCCAGGTGTTTGTTTTTACAAATGTTGCATGCAAAAAAATTGTTATGACAATATTGTTAGTATACTGTAACAACAACAACAACAACAACAATAATAATATTAATAATAATAATTATATATATATATATATATATATATATATATATATATATAATATTTTGCAATATTTCTTTACCAAAAGGTAGTTCCTCAATGGCATCATCTTTCAGGAAGCGATATCAGTTGATGGGAAAACAACAGAAAAAACATCAATAACTGCAACATATTATATGAATTCTATGATTTTTAAAGGTATTAGTAAGTATTACTGCTAAACATTCTGTACTGTTTGATAATATTATAAATTTTACAATTATGATTGTATATTTTGACTGACAACTCAAGCTATTTATTTATTTTGTTAGTCATCTTTTTTTCCCTCTCCTATAAATAATAAACTTTACCTTAAATCTTAATATAAATTAATATTAAACAAATATGTTTTAATTAATATATTACTATTGAAAAAAATAGTATACATCATATCATGAATGACCAAGCATAAGATATAATCTCAGACCTGTCCTTTAAACCACACAGACATTCAAAGCGTACAGATCAATGCAGCAGGAAATAGAATTCCTCTCAAACCGCAGCTGACAAGACAATATTCTGAATGTATTAGACTGAAGTTTTATCTAATTATGACTGAGCAGATGGATTGCGCTCGAGGACTTTCCGGCTTGGATCTTACCTAACACAGTGCAAATGGAACCTGCACTTTGGGAGCAAATGAGGTGCAACTTACTTCCATCTGATGCACGTCCACACGCACTTTCACGCAAACACAGTTATGTGTGCACATCATACAAAATCTATTTCTTTAAGGTAACCCACTATCAAATTATGTGGGGGAACTTCACATCATGAGATCAACTAATAATTGAGTCTTCAAAAATGATTAGCCTATAGAATTATTGCTTGTGCTAAACCATGACTTCAGAGAAACATATTTTTGCTGCACGACCAGGCCTGCATGTGTGTTTTTTTTTTTTTTTTGTGTTGTCTTTGCTTAATGTGTCTAGTGCTTAAGCGATAGTTTAGTCAAACATTTCAAATCTGTCATCATGTAATCATACTTGTGTCATTCTTAGTACAAATATGAACTTATTTCTTATGTGGAACACCAAATTAAACTTTTAAATAATGTACTGGTCGCTCTTGTCCATGCAGTTACAATGATTAAGAGGATTTCAAGCTTCAAAAAGAACAAAAGTATAATAGAAAAGTTCATTTCAAAATGCACTATATTCTGAAGTCATCAAATTAATATGAGTAAGTAACAGAATAAACTGTAATTCCACTTTAATTGTAATTGTATTGACAATAGCAGCAAAAACCTTCCCAATTTATTATTTTTCATATATTCCATAGACAAATTCCAGTTTAAGGGGGTACATAATTTGCATTTTGGCTAAACGATACATTTAGTAAGTCACACTGATTTATAACTTCTATTGCTGAGTGCATGACAGAACTGGCAGTTGGTAATTGAGAAAGGCCTATGGTGTGACGCAGTTGTTTTGCTCCGAGTTAAGAGAATTGTCATGAAGTTAATGGAGTCAAAGGTCACTCCATCAGAATCAGCCGTGCCATGGTGACCAGAGACTTGAATGACGTGTATATTTGGACAATTCTGCAAATTAATTAGGCTAAATGCTTTGCCTGCATTTAAGATGTATGTGTGCAGGTCAGGCTTTGCCTATATTGTAGGGAACAAATATCACCAAACGGATAGTAAAACCTGAAAATCACCTCCATTGCAGCAGCAAACAATCCCAACGAGGAAAAAACGTTTAGTAAACATACTAAAATATATTAGGGAAACTCTAAAAGGCTGAGAGTTAAGTTTAAACACAGGGTTAAATGATATAAAATATAATTAGCTCAGTATAGTGCATGCATTTGCATATTGTTTTTAGTTGCAACTGCATGTATATTTAAACATAACATGACTGTATGTAAAGTGAAACCATACAGCAAATTTCTTACATTTTCCATTATGTATGCAAGCTGCAAGCAAACTATATGAAAAATTCACACTCATTCCCTCTCCTTGAAGCAACGATTGAGCTAGCTTTTATTATTTCCCCCTTTATCAAGCAGTTACTGATTTGTTCTGTGCTTTTCAGCAAAGAGTTATCTGGAGACCCAAAGTATGACAGGACAAGAGAGGCTAGACGGAGGAAAATCTCTCTATGTGAGCGGTTTGTAGCTGCAGCTCCAGGCGAGATAACTGATACCCCTATAACGAAGACTCAGAGAGAATCGATATGACTCCCACCAAACACCAATGACTTTTCTCTCTGAAAGTGTGCACCCGATAACATTCGATTGCCACATACACTCCTGCACATGAAAGCACATGCAAACTCTCTCCTGCACACACGTGCATGCACACATGCAACCAACAGGCTTGCGAAACTGCGATGCACTAAAACACGTGTCCGCTCTTTAACCCGGGAAGGCTGACAAAAATGCCACCTCACATGCTGGAAGGCATTTAAGATCCATGGCAGCGTTTGCTGTCTCAATGGGACAAGGGTTGCCTTTGGGGTAATCCTCTCTCTCCCTCTCAGAAGGCTCCTTCTCATGAGTGACGGATGATATAAAGACCACCGTTCGATGTTGATTGCATGACACAATCGCACTCAGCCGGGTAACGGATATTCTAACCCCCATTCCTCCCTCCCATCAGACTTACCTTCATTCGAGCGCAGAGGTAGCTGTGCAGTGTCAAGGGAAGCATGTTAGGGCAGCTGCGCTCTCTTCTGAGTCCAGCTTTGATGTGCTCATCTCAGCTGCCTCACTGACTTTGTTCACACAGTGCTCCTCCACCTCCTTACCTCGCTCTCTTGGAAGATGCGAGTGAGTGAGAGAAAGAGAGAGAGGGAGGGATGTGAAAGTGAGCATGAGAGGATGTTTCCTCCCCCACAGCCCCCGCTTCTCCGTCTCCCCTCGCAGGATTTGTCCTTTTCGTACTTGCATGTGCGTGGAAGCATCCTAGTGCGTACTGAGGTTTATGCAACTGCATGAAAAGATTTGACGAGAGAGAGAGAAGGAATCTAGACATGCCTGATAATCAATTTCTCTCATTTGAAAGCATAAGAATAGCCTGGGGGTGAGATACACCACAGTGCAGTAGGGAAACTGGAAGATACTGTATGTACTGAAGCAGAGAGGAGGCACAGGGGGACTGAGTGAGATAAAGTTGGACATTTGCTTGTTGCCCCTCTGCAAGGTCATCAAAACAGTGAGCAGATGTTTCGGGAGCATTGCATCAAGGTTAAACATGTGTCCGTCTACCCACACACTTCCAACATGCGAATAAACACTGATTCATGACTCTGCAGTCTCCCCACACATGAGCATATGTAGTCGCACATGATGTTAATACACATTATCTGCCCAACTGCAGAAGATTCTGCAGCTTCTGTTGTATCTCCTGACTACCAGCCTACATTTCAGTGTAGGCATGATATGGACTTGAGGTTTGGGTCCCAAATGGGATCCATATCAGTTAATCTTCCCCTGTCAGATGCATATAAGATATTCACATGGACCGATTCAAATAGACATGTCAGTTTGGGGTCCAAACTTTAAGGCCATTTCCTGACCTTGATTGGACCTACCATGAAATGTTAGCTGGGAATGTCAAACCTACAGATGCAGTAATTGATTATAGTTGCCATTGGTGTAAAAGTCATCATAATGGTGCAGGGGGCCCTGAGACTTATGCATGGGCCCCTTCTTGAGATATAATCCATCCCCCTTGAAAAGAAGCATGCTGAGAGGGACAGAGAGCTGGCGGGGATCGCAGGATTACCCCATCAGTGTCCTCTGTCCAAATGAGATGACAAGCATCTGCTCCTTTTCCATGATGCCATGGATCTAAAATATGTGAATAAACTCGGATTTGCAGTCTCCCCGCACATAGTCACTTACAATTTGTTGTAAAATGCATAATCTGCCCATCCTCAGGAGATTCTGCGGGTTCTATCTGTTGACTCCCAGCCCACATTTCAGTGTTGGCATGATTTTGGATTGAGTTTCGGGCCCCAAATAGGATCTGTATCAGTTAATTGTCCTCTGTCAGATTCTATAAGAGATACATGGTTCAATTCAGATGGACAAACCCATTTGAGGCCCAAACCTTAAGCCCATATTGTGCCTACATTGAACCCACCATGAAATGTTGGCTGAGAATGTCAAACCAATGAGTCCAATATTGGATTACGATGGCCATAAAGGGCATCCCAATGGTGCAGGGGGCCCTGAAAACCTATGCCCCCCTGACTTACCATCCATCCCCTTTGAGCAGGAGCATGCTGAGAAGGATGGAGAGTGGGTTTACACCTGTACCAGCATGTGTCTGCTGCTTATATTGCCATGAATCTAAAATGGCTTCCAGCTTGAGAATAAACTCTGATTTATGACTCTGCAGTCTCCCCACACACAAACGCACGCAGTCACCTTTGTTGTAATACACATCATCTGCCCAACGGCAGTAGATTCTGTAGCTTCTATTGGATCTATTGACTCCCAGCCCACATTTCAGTGTAGACAAGATATGGGCTTGAGGTCTGGGCCCAAAATAAGTAGACAGGATTGGTATCAGTGAATTAGCCCTAGTCAGATTAATTTGGGCTAATTCAAAAAGTATCGACATGGATCCCATGGACAAGCCCGTTTTGGGTCCAAACCCCAATAATTTATCATGCCCATATTGGCCCCACAATGTAAAACCACTGAGTTTAGTAAAATATCACAATGGCGTAAAGAGTGTCTCTCTAGCGCTGGGGCCCCCAAAGTTTATTTGTGGGCCCGGTCCTGAATATCCTGACTTAATTTGTGCTGTTTTACTCTTCATAGAAGCAGCAAATATTCACTTTTTACACACCTTTTAATGTTGCACACTGTTGCATAAATTCATTTACACAGGAATCCAACTGCAGAAAACAATATACCACATCTTTTTAGTAGTGAAAAGAATGTTCTTAGGAATGAGACAACGTGTAATATGGAGTCTACATTTTTTTTATCAGGATGATGTTATACAAGGTTTTAAAAAGAGCAAGGTGGGAAAAGCCTCTGTACCAGATAAGATAGGGGGACGTTTACTAAAGACTTGTGCAGATCAGTTGGGCCCTGTATTTTACAACACATTCCAAATGTCAATTCATCTTCAAAAAATACCTAAGCTTAGGAGAAAAGCTATAACTGTGCGTGCCTGTAGGGAAGACAAGTTATCCTAAGAGTCTAAATGATTTTAGAACTGTCGCCTTGACATCATTGGTGATGAAATGCTTTGAGAAATTGGTCAGGGATGAACTTGTATTGAAAACTCAAAGTCTTTTAGATCCATGGCAGTTTGCTTATCAGGCCAGAAGAAGAGTTGAGGATGATTCATCCACCCTGTAAAATATGATTATCAAACATCTGGAGGGACCAAAAACCCATGTTAGACTTCTTTTTGTAGATATTTCATCAGCTTTTAATACTATTCAGCCCCACGTTTTAATAAAGAAGTAATTTCAGAGTTTAAATTAGATTATAAGATAGTGGGGTGCTTATTCGATTTTCTAAGTCACAGAAGGCAGAGGGTGAGAGTAAATAGCACATTTTCAGATGCCCTTATAACGTCTACAGGTTATCCGCAGGGATGTGTTCTCTCACCCTTGCTTTACATTTTGTACACTAATGACTGTACACACAGACAGGTCCATTTTAAAATTTGCGGATGACACTGTTATTGTCAGTTTCCTGTGAAAGGATGAGAACTGTCATGGTCCAGTAGTGAACAATTTTAATATATGGTGTGATAGTGCCTCTTTGCGATTGAATATAAAGAAGACCAGATATATGGCTATTGTCTTTAGATCTAGTCATTCATTATCAGCTCAACCGACTATAGTTAAAGGTGTAACGGTGGAATGGGCTAGCACTTATAAGTATCTTTAGCTTATTATTGACAACAAACTGCATTATGATTCTCATGCCGATGCACTCTGCAAAAAAGCCTAGTCTTCGGAGGCTTTCTACTTTTAATATTAGCAGGACTCTTATGAGCATGTATTACAGATCTTATATTGAATCTGTACTTTGTTTCTCTATGTGTTGTTGGTATGGTAATCTAAATGTGAAGCATCGGAACTCATTGAATGCTGTTGTTAACCAAGGAAGTAAGATTATTGGTTTTAAGCAGACTGGGTAGTTTCAGATAGTTTCGAGCGGTTCGTCTTACAGAAAGCTAAAACTATTCTTGGAGATCATACTCATCCGCTGTTCCATGAGTTTAAAATGCTTCCTTCTGGGTTACGTTAGTATGCCTAAACTTAAGAGTATTCGGTATGGATTTTCTTTTATTCCTACTGCTGTTAGACTCTTAAACCTGTGAGAGTGTTGTTTGTATTGTTTATGGACTGTTTTTAGTATGATGGTTGTGTGATGTTTACAGATTTTATGCTGGATTAAAAATTGCCCCTTGGGCTTACAATAAACTTGAACCTTGAACCTTGACTTTTCACTCACTTGTTTGTTAAATTGTCTATTGTATGCTTTAAGAAACAGTACAGTATATACAAATATAACATTTATATAATAATGTAATGTCTGTGCCTATGAGCAAGAATGGTAAAATGTAGGATGCTTACTTTTGAGGATTCTGTGTCAGTTGAGGAGCTTTGAAGTGAACAAAAATGCTAGCAGACAATTATAGCCCTCCTAGTACTGGTTGGGATGCTCAAATGAACAGAGCAATGTTATAGTGCATATATAGTGATACACTTAGCAAGAACACTTACAGTATGTTGTGTGTGCATTGCATTTAAGAGACTTGTAAACTCAAAATAGTTTGGTTTCAATCAGAAGCTATGCTTTGAGGACAAACAGTGGATGAAGACACATCAGAGTGCTTCATTTACTTGTCTCTTTTTAATTTGTGATAAAACATTACTTGAATGCCGCATCAATCAGCTGAACCTGTAATTGTAAAATCAATAAACATTTTCAACGGGTTATCAATCCTCTCAGTGTAATCAAGAGCATGGTGCTTCTTTATTCCATGCGTGTTATTTATTTATTTACTTTTCTTCACTGAATCACTAGAGATTTGAGAGTAACAGACATGTGAGAACAGTCGAAGCAAAGCCAGTATGCCATACATCATTTCATCAGGTTAGGTCAGGCCAGTTTTAATCAATGCAGTCTCTATCAGTGTAAAAGGGTTTAGTAAATCTCTTTTTTTTATGACTAAGCCAGCATTTGGTTTAAATGTATATTCTGATCCATTTCTTTCTTTCTCTCTGCTTTGGCTGTCAGGTATAAATTAGCATGAATTGACCCTGTCAGTGCAGATTTGATCAGTTTGAACTGGAATATTGTGACCTGACAAAACTACAGAATAGATAATAAGATAATAAAGACAAAGCATTAAATTAAAAAATTAAATTCTTACTAAATTCTTCTTCTTATTATTATTATTCAAAATATTTCATTTGAGGTGTACAGTTTAGGCGAATTATACAGTCATTATACATGCATATACAGATATCAGATAGACAGACAAACGATAAATAAATACAATTTTACACAAGTTTGGAAATCAGGGTTGATAAATATAAACTATACATACGAGATGGCAAAATAAATTCAAATAATTCATTCAAATTATCAAAGGCATAGTCGGGAATTTCGTGGATTTGTCAATGAGAAAAGCACTACAGGGACATATGCACATATGCATCTGATTGGTAATTTTGTGTAACTAGATCAGATGGAGGCTCCAGGCTAAAAAATGAAAAAATAAGTAAAAATCACATGATCAGATATACTAAATCAAAGCACATTAATTGGGCAAATACATCAAATAAGTATAAATTACATTAATAATTTGTTAAAAATGAATCGTATGGTTTATCTATTTGAAGAAACATGTGGAATATTACAATGTGGTGATACTGGCGGGTCAAAATCCAGTGAATTTGTCTTCCAGGGCTCAAGTTCATCCTGTAGGTCGTTTCTCAAAGTGTCTCAAGCAGACATTGGTTGATGAGAATATTTTTCTCAAGCATTTTTCTGCGGTTGCTCAGAGCACTTTTCTGAAAAGATGATGTATGGTCTTCAACCCTGGACCTAATACAGTTTTACAAGACTTGTTGAACTAGGAAAAGCCTTTAAAAAACCTTTATGAAAATAATTACAATTTGCAAATTTATTCACACATTTGAGAGAAATACACAAGCACCTTATTTTGATATTACAGTGGAGTGAAGGGTGGAAATTGTAATTTTTTTATTTTATTATTTTTTATTTTATTTTTTATTTTTCATGGGATAATTAATGCAAATGTCATTACATTGTGGAATTTATGATTGTATGCGTACCTATCAGTAATATTTACAGACATTGCAAACTCCACATGACTAGATCAGTGATGTTTTAGTATCAATGAGATAATATAAATACTATTTTTTATTATTTTATTTTTTTTAATACAAATATTATATTTCAACTTTAGTTTTGATTTTAAAATAAAAAAAAAGATATGATATGAAATGATATATATATATATGACAATATATAATGTTATAACCTCTTTTAGGTCATGCTGTGTATTTTCTCTTTTTTTTTCTCCTCAAAAGGAAAATGCATCATATTTAATGTTAGATCTTGTAATAACTATAACTATAAATAATGAGTTTTTGTCAAGTTTGCATGTTTATTGCACTTGCACTTTTATTTCTGTACCTTTCTGCCTGTTTGCTGTGAAGTCAAAACATAAAGCACAGTTTGAACTCCAGTTCAGGGACATTTCTAAAGGTCCTTCGTAAGGTCCTCTGTACAACACCTCAGTACTAGCAGATATCATGGAGCAGGTGGAGGAGAGCAAAGATATATACATTAAATTAATTCGATTGGATCCTAAATCTATCTAACTGGAAATGTTGTAGGTGACCTGGAGCTTCGGCCCCCTAAAATCCCCAAACCATTCCCAGGTTTAACTCCATTAGTGACGTCTGGTTGCAGTCTTGAGGGTACAGTTTTTCATTTGTAGACAGGATGCTATGACGGTTATTAAATCTATCGCTCTCTAACTTTGTGAGTTGTTTTCCAGGTTAAAGTATAGATATGACACCTAGAAGATAAAGATGTACTACTAAGAAATCAATTTAGATGGGTTTATCAGATCCCAACCCAGCAGACCATAAACTCTCACAAAAAGTTGTCACTAGCCAGTGTCCTTTCAAAGTCCTAATATGTAGCTTTAAGGAACTATAATATGTAACATTTAGGATAAAATTGGTACAAATATGTACCTTTCCGTTTATTTAACTTGGAGTGTAAAATCATTGAATAAAAGTATTAATTTCAAATAAATAAATAATTTAATAAATAAATGAATAACTTTAATTATTCATTAACTTATTCATTCTTGAGTATATTATTTATTATTAAATATTAGAATGATTTCTAAAGGATAATGCAACACTGAAGACTGGAGTAATGACGCTGAAAATACAGCTTTTAATCGCAGGAGTAAATTACATTTATATAGATCTACTAATTTGTTAATTGTAACATTAATAAAGACTTGTTTTTACAATGCCTTTTAACAATACATGAAAACAAAGAGAACAGATTCGATGAAGTTCAACATGACATAAATCTTGACATCACCAGTGGATGTTAAATCTTGCAATAAATGATTGCAACATTGTTTAAAAGACCACATTATTAAATCTGGCTGTTCCTGTAGCTAAAACAGTGTTATGCTAGAGATACTGAAGTCATGGCTCCAAATTTAGAGTTATTTTGGATATATATAAATAAAAAAATTAGTAATAATGCAGCTGAAATGGCAGCCTGAGGTGGGATTGATTGCTGTGTTTTGTTTAATTATCTTCTGTGTTACAGCTAATATACATGGCCTGACATGGACTGACGTGTGATTTTCTCTTTTATCCTCTTTAACGGGAAATGTGCGTCATAGTTGATGTGACAACAAAAGCTTGTAGGCTGGGTAATTTCTGTCCCTTTTTTGTCTGTGTCCGTAGGAAAAGCTGCATCATATTTGATGTTATAACATGCCTTTGAAATTGAGTTTTGTGTTCACTGCAGTGATTGTTTGCAGTGTTGAACCAATTTGCAAGGTTTATTGTAATCACAGTTTCGTTACCATTTCAATTCTGTAAGGTTTATTATTTTGTAAAAAAAAAAAAAAAAAAATGCAGAGCAGAGCCCAGTGTTATCTCGAGTGCATCATTGGTGGTTTCAGTGAGTTGCTCGAGTACTGAGGTGGATAATACTGCCTTGCATGTTCCATGTCCAATTACCATAATTATCAGTTGCAAACTTTGAACAGCCCTTCAAATCATAATTACAACTGAGAACTTCAGGAATAATTTGATACTTGAGTATATAAATATACATTAGGGTATTGCTGTTGACATGAGTGTCTTTCACTAAACACAGAAATGTTTTATCGTACAGTAACAGAAAGTAAATAAAATAAAAATATTTTGTTTTGTCGAGATACAATTATTTGTGATTTAATAAAAATAAAATAAATAATGACACTGAATGTCATTTGTGAACCATGCCAGGAACCATGCAGTTGGTTAATATTATTAAAATAAATAAATTATTATAATAGTTTATTATATTATTATTATTATTATTATATTGTCTATATTTTTTTTTTTCAGTTTTCATTGATTTAATTTGTAGTTGCTGTTATTGTTGTTGTTGTTTTAATAAGATGTTGTGCCAATTATATCTGAAATAAAATGTGTGTGTGTGTGTGTGTGTGTGTGTGTGTGTGTGTGTGTGTGTGTGTGATGTTAACATACACAAAGTTATAAATGTTTAAAAGTATATTAACGTGTTTGATGACCATCATCAGACAAGTATTTTGTCTAATAAATTAATTGTACAGTGGAGTAAGGTAAGTGAACGTTTATCAATTACGTACTACATGTGCCACACAATGAGCAATCCTGTGCCAAGACTGTAGCTAGACTACAAACCTTTTATTTTAAGTGTATTCTTCCTCGTGTCAGATGAGTTTCAGGCAGGCGACCTGCTGCTTTCCACAAGATACTTGCAGCTTTGTAAGTAAGCAGGAATGAGAATAATTAGGTTAAGGATAGGATATTAGGTAATTGGGATGGGATGTAGAGGATGTGGGTGAAGACTAACTATATGAAATAAGTTGTTTTAAATCAGTTGTGTTAAACAAGAGACAGACTGTGATTTGTTTTTTAGAACATGGATTATTTAATATAAGTTAAGCTAGTATTTGTGACTAGCTTAGGTACGTTACGTCTGGTCCCTCAGCCGGAAGTAAGATGACAAAACGAGCGCAATGGCGGCACTGTTGTTGCCATTGAAAATAAGGTGAATAGTCAGGCTATATATGCTCTGTTCAATAGTTCAGTGTGCTTTACTGACCTGCTGAGCTGAGTTTCATAATAAATCACACTGGACGGTCTCATTTTAGCTTGGAGTGGTGTTCAGCCCACATACGAGAGTTTAACCTCAGCGCTCGTCATGTGGATCAGTTCTCCAGACTTTACAGCTCATTTCAGCTCTGATAACACAGGTTTCATTTGCATCTCTGAAGTCTTGATGAAGTTGATTATTCATGGCTACAATGTGTTTGTGTTCTTGCTCAGCAGCGACACCTTTCAGAAAGCAGTGGAACTGCAATGGTCCCACTTGCAGGTCCCATATATATTCTTTTTTTTTTTCTTTCAGACGCTTTCCTTCCTGCACTAAACAAGGAGCTGTTGGCTAACATACAGCGCTGTGTGCCAGCAGTCCTTGGCCTTGTCTTTCTGCTGGCTAGACACCAGCTCTGACCGGCGTGGTTTATCAAGTCAAACGAGAATCTAGAGAGGATCTGACACATTATTAAGTACCATGTATAGATTTTATGAACTCCCAGAAAGTCAGTGAATAAAATGAGGCTTGAAATGCAGAATCAGCTCATTCTAGATGAAGAAGGAAATGCCAAAAGGCACTGTATTGAGCAGCTGATCGAGGTTTGTTTTCAAGACTAAAGGAAGGTGAGGTGCAGTTTTTACCTCTAATTTTTTTTTTCTCCACAGCTGAGATATCAGATTTGTTAGATCTGTAAATCAGAGAAAAGGAAGCTACAAACATCATTTAAAGTAGTTCAGCTACACTCAAGGTAAACTAACAAAAAATAATCTAACTGCCTGGTTATTCAGACGAATATATCTTCACTATCTTTAAAAAAAAAGTATTTATGAGGCAAAAACAATTATCATCAAAACAAAATACACATTTATAATTAAGCAACTAATGAGTTATGATTCAAATCAATCTGTGAATAATTTTTTAATCAGTTCAGTTGTAAAGAAGACTTTGACATTTTAGGAGAAGTTTTTACACATGACACCAAAACTGAAAACCATTCAGAAAGTCTTTTTTCTATTCAAAACAACACAACATTGGCGTTTTAGGGGCCTGGCATGCATGGTGCCAGTGTGACAACATTGCATTTTTTGAAAGCTTTTTCTAAAAGTTTTGTGTACAGATGACAAAGGAAAAACGTTTCTGTGTTGTAGTGCGTTGATGTTATGTTTGATTATTGCATTCCGTAAATAAATAAATAAATCTATAAAGATACATAAGGTTTTCTGTAAAAACAAAACAACACAAAAATATTGATGCACATTCGATGTTGAATTCACTGGATCTGAAGTAGCTCAAAAGGAAGTTTGATGTATCGGCAAATTCTGTTCTGTTCCCAGGAAATGCACTAACAGATGAAATCTGCACCTTTAGTGCACTGTAACTTGCTTTAGATAATTGTCTCTGCCAAATGTTTCATGTTTTGTAGTTTAACAGTATATAGATTATCGGGCCCATGTCAACAGCTAGCTTCAGCCTCAGTGTCCTAAATCTGGATGCGGGTCTGTTCAGGAACAAATGAGGTCTGCGGATTCAGAAAATTTGATGGGTTTTGACTCATTTTGCTTAAAGCCTCTTACACCTTACACCCCACAGCTACATGATCTTCATTGCATTGCAAGACAATACTGTAGCACATACACAACTCTATGCAGAACAATGAGCTTTAATCTGCATTTTAAACAAAGTCATTTGTTTGAGATACTATATAAGCAAGGCAAACTGAGTAAAACACCAAAATGGAGTTTCCTCAGATCCCCTGGTGTCATGTCAAGGTTGGTTTATGCAGTCAATTCTGATTGATATACTGCCCATGAATGATAATGACTTCCAGGACTTGAAGTAAATGATACATGAACCGTGTTATTAAATTTATTTTAATGAAAAAGCTTTTAAATAGATTCTAGCTTAGAAAATAATGCTCATGACATTTGGCTCCAAACACTGCTCGACTATTTGATTTGGGAGTCAAAAAGCAGGCAACAAAAGCATAAAATATGGGTGTCAGTGTGGCCTGGAGCGTGTGACTCATTGGAGTCGTTCAGTGGAACTAAGTTGGTCATTAACGTTTACACTTCAACAGTGAAATCACCCCTCAGTCACCTGGCACAGTCATCATTATGATCAGAAGGGTGAAGAGAAACTTTACTGTGCCACCTCGACTGAGAAGTCAACGCTTCTGTGAATTGTTTGGATGAGGGGAAAGTTCAAGAGTCAGGCATTTTCCAGTTTAGAGTATGTCATTTATATGTAACATTTTATATACGCTGTGAGTTTTTCATAAAATCGTCTCCTAAAGGCCGTTTACTGCACGAAAAGGATCATTTGTGAAGTAGAAAACATCCAGGTCATGGAGACTCAGTGTTTTCTTGACAGAATGACAGCCGTTTTGTTGTATAAATTGGATTTGACACTTACAACTGTTGCCGTTCGCACAAATACACAAATGAGTTCACAGCACAGCAGAAAAGTCAGTGTGGAAAAACTTCTTTGGATCAGTGGTCTTGAATGGCAGCCTAAGGCAACATTTCGTGGTTTGGTATTATTGAAAAGCTAATTATGGATTTTCCATTGAAAGCTTGACTGAGTTAAATGGACTTCAGCATGTCAAAGTGCACGAAGGTATTGGACTGAATGAAGATTATAGCTGAATGACTGACAGGAGAACCAGGGTACCATATATATGCAGTGACTTCATGCTGCGCACCTGAAAGGTAAAGGTTAGGTTCTTACTCGTCAGAATAGTGATTTAAACAACAGCTGGATAGTGTGAGCATCCAGTTCAGACTCTAACACTTTGTAATTTGGTCACTAAAGGAAGTGAAAATTCTCTCAGTTCTTCCCAAAGTAATTCGGATGCAAGCTTTGGTACTTCAGCAACATTTCTCTGGTTTAGCTCAAGGCTCTTTGAATTCTCAAACACCATCACTTTAAATTGATTCAGTTAACCAATAAACACAAGGCCATCACGAAAGAAAACTGCACTGTGATGACAAATGGAAACTCGCATTGCATGATAATCAAAGCATTTAGCATTGCTTTGAATGTCTAAAGTGTTTCTTGGCTAGTTTTATGATTGAAGTGGAAGATTACTCAAAATAAATAATTAAATAAATAAATAAATCTGTTATATTTTCTCACCTTGTATGACTTAATTTCTACTTCTGTGGAAAACAAAATAAGATACTTCAAGACATGTCCATGCAGTAAAACTACTACTAACATTCTTCAAATCTTCTTTTGTGTTGCACTTAAGAAAAGAAAGTCATACAGGTGTGATGCGACATGAGAGTGAGTGCGTGATGACAGAATTTAGATTTCTGGGGAATGTATTATTTTCAGTATCATTATATCGCAGTTTATTAAAATAATGTTGATACTCCGACTAACAGCACAATTGTGAGTGTGATATTGCTCAAATATAAAACTTTATTAAAACATTTTTATTTTTTTCAAAATATTATTTCTTAGAAACATGCATTTTCGACACAATATGGCAGGTTATTAAGCTCCAAATGATGCAGTACAGGAGCAGAACTAACTTTTGTGTAAATAACATGTAACAGAAAATTGTATCAAATGATGATTTCCAGAAAGCGATTTCAGCGATTTCGACAGCCCTGATTACACCCGTCCCTGATTACAATGACAAAGGACGTTATCAGTGTCAGCAGACTCGGAGAATCAGTCTCCGTGGAAAGAGAACGGCTTTGAGCTCTCAGGTTGAAATCCCTGTCATTTTCACTCTCTGTCCAAAGAATAAAAGATCAGAGAAAGAAAGATGAGCGATTCCTCGTCCCGGAACTCGTCATCTTCTGTATCACATCACTGACGACTAACATCTAGAAGAAACAGGCTGATATACAGTATCTGATTAATCATAAACGCAATGATTTCTTTTTGCTCTAGACTTTGAACTAGATCATGTACAATACTAATGTGATCTCATTAATGCTTGCAGAATTCATAAGTAAAGTCTAGTACACTTACATTAATGCATTTTCAGATAGACACTGAAGTGAACATTCCTCATCATTTACTATCAAATGAAGGTCTTGCTATGGGATTGTGTCTGAATATTAAACTTTGAGTAACATTATATTTCAACAACCAATTTGCACTATTAACTAGCATGCATATTACTAGCATATTGGCTATAAAGCCTATATGAATGCCTTATTGTACTTGACTTTATTTTAAATCCCCTAATCCTACCTAAACTTAACAACTTTTGTACTAATAAATTGAGACAAAAGTCATAGTTAACAGTTAGTGAGAACTGGACCTTAAAATAAAGTGTGACCGAACTTTATTATATTGAAAAAAAAATGATGTCTGTCAAAACATACAGAAATGCAAACACACACAGAAGATATTCCTCTATAGATCCCACATATCAAAACCACTCGAGTTTGTGACTTTGTGGATTGCAGCCTACTGGTGACCCGAAACTTTCACAGAAGGTGCATGCATCGCTTAATACAACATGAACATCACTGCTGACGAGTATTTATGGCAAAGCAGTAAGTGCTAAGTGATTCTGTGGGGGTGCCTTTAACAGTTCAGTGGTATCAGCATGGCGTGCGGGATGTGTTCGTGTGTTGATAAGTACTTCCGTCTTGAGTTTGCAAGATTAAATGCACCCTGCACGGTCCCCTTGTGTAAAACATTTCTGTGTATACATAAACAAGGGATAAACACGGGATGACTGTGTTGAGTAGGAGGGAAGCCTACAAAAGGGAAGAGTCTGGCATGAGTTGTCAGAGACAACTGGCTAGAAAGAGAGAGAAAGAGAGAACAGCGAAGTGTGAAAGACTTAAGGAGGGACACAACTTATTAATGAGTAACATTTCCTGCTTTAGCTCTCATTTAAAAGACGGGAAAGAGCGGACGAAAAGACACAAGCAAGTGAACCGGAGAGCGAGTGACGTTTTCGCACCTCGACTTCTGTAACAGGTAAGCTGAACATCTCTACATCTGTGATGCTTTCTTACATCTGCAGTGTAAATCTCTGCTCATCTGATGTGCAGTCTGGTCACTCATCAGCCCCGATATCCCTCATGGTATTTTGGGAACATTAAAATCATAAATCTGCACAGCAGATGATTGGTGGTGGATGGGAACTGCGGGTTCCTCTGGCTGGGCTGAACAGTCGCTATTCTGTGCTGTAATTGAGCTTCAGAACAGATTTGATGTGTATTCTAATAGACTCTGCATTAAACATTAAGCACACTCCAGAGATGGAACAAATGGATCTGGAGCGAACCGAGCAGCACTGAGCCACAGATAAGCAGAGATCACCCGCAGCTAACTGCCCTGACACCTGCATTTTTAAACGCTTTTATTTATTGTTGTAATTAAGTACAAAGACACATTCAGAATGTGTCAAGTGGAGTAAAATGATCGTGAATCAAAGCCTGCAGAGAAACCATAGGCCTGACGAACATTCAGGTGCAGCTTAAGGATTATTGATTAAAGCATTTTGCACTTCTATGCATAGCTAAAAAAAAACTGAATCTTTTTTTTTTTTTTTTTTTGATAGTCATATTTCAAGTTTGTACACCAAATTAAATGTGAAATGTTTTTTCATTTGACTTTTAAACTAAATATTTAAACCAATCTCATTAAAAAAAAATACTTCTACATACATTGCACTGCAATTTCCTAATTTAATAAATACTAGATGCAGTAAAACATCATAATTTGTATGAAAAGTAATAAAGGTGTTTGGTAACAGCACCAGCTTATGATTCATTAAAGCAGTTCCTTGCACAAAACTATGAACTCAACACACTTTATAATAAATCTGAAATATTGATGCCATTAGAAATAAGAGGTTGGTTAATGGCTAATGAACAATAACACGCTCACTCATGCATTGCTTCTTGCACTAAGCACAGCTATAACTAGTTTCAAATGAGCTCTCATAAAATCCCAGAGAAAAAAAAATGCACTTTTTTCTGTCTTTATCTGATATCTGTGATGTAACAACAAATATCATCAGCAACTAATAACATTGCAGCTGTAACGTGTTTCCCAAATATATTGGGTATGTTATCTGAAATGGCCCAGTTTCAAAAGAATTGTTTACTGTTTTCAAAATGTGAAATCACGTCAGGTGGTCATGCACGTACAGTGTGTGCTTTGTATCTTATCTCATGCATAACAATAGCCAGTGTTTATCCCTAAATACTCCAGTCTGTTGGACAACATGTTCTCTGTCCCTGTTTGAAACGCTGTAGCCGAGAGTTTCAGCGTCAACGGTTTGCTATTTTGTTATTCATTGGGTCTTGGTTTGGTTCTAACAGATATCACTGCATTATCTTTCCAGGCAAGCCTTCAAAATGACTCGTTCCTTGAGAGAGCTGGTGAAGGAGTACATAACAGAGCGGCGAGTTCGCAAATATCGCCTGGTGACCAGAGATGGACGCTGCAACATTGAGTTCGGCAACGTGATGCACCGAAACCGCTTCGCCTACGTCCTGGACATATGGACCACCTTCGTCGAGACCCGATGGCGGTTTGTCATCTTGCATTTTGTGGCGTCCTTCACCCTCAGCTGGTTCATCTTCGGCCTCCTCTGGTACTGGATCGCCAGAGACCACGGTGACTTGAAGTGGCAGAATCCCCCCAGTAATCGCACGGCTTGCGTCAATAGTGTCAACACCCTGACTTATGCCTTCCTCTTCTCGCTGGAGACCCAGTCCACCATTGGTTATGGAGATGTGTACATCACCGACGTCTGTCCGGGAGCCGTGGCTCTGCTTATAATTCAGAGTCTTATGGGCACCATAATCAACTGCTTCTGGTGCGGCGTGGTTATGGCAAAAATCGCTCTTCCCAAGAAGAGAGCCAAGACCATAACCTTCAGCGACTCTGCAGTTATCTGCCCCAAAAAGGGCACCCTTTGCCTTCAAATCCGTGTGGCTAACCTGCGCAAGACCTTGATGATTGGTAGTCAGATTTACGGCAAGCTCCTGAGGACCACAATCACCCCCGAAGGTGAGACCATCATCTTGGACCAGGTCAGCATTGAGTTCATGGTGGACGCCGGCAAGGACAACCTGTTTTTCGTGTGTCCAATGACACTATACCACATCATCGACAAAACCAGCCCGTTCTTTGAAATGGCGGTGGACACTCTGCATCAGCAGGAGTTTGAGCTCGTGGTGTTTCTGGACGGCACGGCCGAATCCACCAGCTCCTCCTGCCAGGTCAGGACCTCCTACATCCCTCAGGAGATCATGTGGGGCTACGACTTCCTCCCGATCATCTCCCGCAGCAAAGAGGGAAAATACCGCGTGGACTTCTCCAACTTCGCCAAGGCGGTGCCTGTACCGACCGCTCATTGTGCCTACTGCTACCACAACGAGGCGGGACACCATCACCACTCCATCAATGGCATTGATAACCAGGGTTTTGTGGTGATCGACATCCAGACGCCCAACATCACCAAAATGTAAAGCTTTTTGCCTGACATGTCTTGCACTATACTAGAAACACTGGACATAAATGCGTTTGGTCTCTCATAGTGAGCACAAGAGCCAAGACGAGTGTTTTATCTTTTGAAATTCCCCCATCTTCCCACTGAAAAATGAAGTGCAGTGGTAAGACTGCAGGAATCCATTTCCATGAAAAGTATTTATTATTATAAAGAGCAGCTAGCATTCAAAACTCTCTGACAAGATTGGAAATATGAGAGTGCGAACTGTCTTTGAAGTAACAGTAGAACTGTCTTCTGTTACATGTTAATTAGGAGAGAGATTATTAACTGAAAGTTCATCAATACGAGACTGACTTTTAGTATTGTCAAGCATTTCAAATACCTGCGAACAAGCTGATGCTTTTATGTCCCGAATCACTCTGTGACGGTGTTTTTTTTTTGTAAGTTAGTAGATTTTGTTAATAATGTATTATTGAATGTGTACTGTAAATGTCATTTTTATTTTGTAAATACCAATTTTTTTTATATATATATATATATATATATATATAAAATAAAATCAGAAAATTAAATAAAAGAAAATAATTGGAAATGGAGGGTTAGTTCATTGGAAATGGCATTCTAAAAATCAACCTGCAATTCCCAGCATCTACAGTAAAAACATGACCAGATGAGGGCATACAAGACAAAGCAATAGATAGACAAATTGTCAGCTTGACAACCTTTTGGTGTGTGTTCATGTGCATTTTGATAATTTATGATATAATCAATTACCGGATTAAAAAAACAAACAAAACTAAATGACTTTGTGCATAAGGCAGGGTGGTGTGTGATCGAGTCCTGCTGTCTGAGGCTGTGGCCCGCTGACTCACTACATGACACATCAAATAATAAAGAGGCTTTAAAATATATCAGACATGGAATGAAGATAATACCCTTAAGAGCTTTCACTGCCAAACGCTTAGAATTAATACATCGACCCATAGACATCATGTGTTTACAATCCTTTAGCACTGACATTACATCAGTGAATTATTTCTTTTTTATTATTTCATGTTAGTCATCTCAGAATTTCCAGTGTTTATTTATTTATTTATTTATAAAAACAGTGGATCAAAATCCAAATAAATGAATACTCACCAGATTGAATGTGTCATCACGATCCTCGGATTTGCTTACGGTTGTCTTTGATCAATGGATTAGATGAAACATCACACAGTCTAGACCATAAGATTGATTCATAAACACTAACAGCAGTTAGATTGATGCCAGACACAGATTTTCCTATCGGTCTGTTTATAAGAGTGATTCAATAATTGACTGACTACAGCTGAGAAAAAGATGACATTATTTTTATGTGATCATATGAATGTAAGCCAATACATGATTAGTTTAGCGGTTTAGTACACCACCCTTTTAACAAATTCAATCAAAATATCATTTCAAATTACACGTTGCCCAAATGACACACAGTAAAGGTTATATGGAGAGATTTTTTTAATGTAAAAACATTTATTTTGTCACATTTTACCTATACAACAGACCCTTTTACAAAAGGTAGTAATAAACTGCAGAAACAGCAAAATTAACAAAAAGATTAATTGCAATATTTCTTATATATTTATATAGTAATAAATTTAATATCCAAAACACTTGCATATATAAAATAGCACAGTTCCTTCATATCTGAGAGTGATCCCTTAAAGAGATGAAAAGCTGGCAATTTTCAATCATATCTTTTTTCTTAATGCTACAAAAATACACAAGGGGAAAAGCTTGTATAACACTGTCCAAACACTTTTTTTAGGCACAGTAACACAATTTGGCTTTAAGGAATTCTTATGGCACTTTGGGAACCATTGCTTACGTAGAACAGATTGTCTCTAGGCATGTTTGGTAAGGCATTTGCAATATCAACTACTTATCAAAATAACTTTCTTATGGTCATGACAATGCACCAAGAACTTTAGAAAAGCATTTTCTGAAAAATACAAGAACACATTCATAAACTTATTGCCCATATGTACAGATACAAAACACCTACGTAGTACAAACTACCTTCAGTAACTGATAAAAAAGTTTGCATTTTGACCGAGGTCAACTCGTATTTACGTATGATTCTTAACACTGTCACATATGAAAATAGCTCTGCATAATTTATACAGTAAGATGCTTTTAATGCCTAGTAGACCTTTGTTCAAAAAAAATAATAATAAAGTACTAGCAAATAGGTCTGACAAACGCACAGCGTTCGCGAATCTCTGGTTTAACTGTTATTATGTTTTCTTTTCTTTCGAAGAGGTACTTCATGGTGCCCACATTCAGTTTTTTTAAGACAAAAATCTCATGTGAAATCAACACTTTGGCTGTTTTGAGATGAAATCGAGTTGATTTTCACAGGCCAATGAATCGGGACACCATGCATCAGAAATATAAAGCAGGTTTCAATCCTTTCACATCAACGCCATCAGCATAGAGGAGTGCTAAAGAAGAGTTAGAGAGTTTAGCTTGAGCCAGCTAGCCTGAGAAGCTCCTAATAAACAATCAGACGCCACGTCCTCCAGCGAGGAGGAGAAACGGCGCTTGAATGCCAACATTTTTTCCAGTTGCCAGATTTGCTTTAGAAAAGAGAGTTTCAGTCATGACTTAAGAAGAGAAGATAAACTCGTCTAACCAAGGTGGGTTTAGATAAAATCCAAAGGGAAGCAGGAACTAGGTCCAAAAATATAAACACTGGGATCACAATTGCATTAAAAACACAGGGTGAGTTTACAGTGATTCTTTTTTCGGTCGTTCACCGACTTCTACAAAATCGAGGTGGTCTTTATTGGCTAGAAGGGACTCTAGCCCATCGGTGCAGCTTTCGGATGTAGAAAGGCACAAGAAACATGCACACGCTCGCCAAAACACACAGCAACCCAACATCCTCCAATAAGTAGTACTCCATTTGAAAGAGGATCAGCCATTATTTGGTCCATTTTGGTCTACTTTCTCTTTCTTTTCCAACTTTTCGGCCAAAATCCCTCCAATTCCAGCTTCCTGTTTATGTCTTTGCTTTGAGTACAGTTCAAGTTTTGGCATACGGACAGCGGGGTGAAAGGTGAAGGTTTTAGTAGTAACTGCCTAGGTGGGGAGGCACATGTGAATTGGTGTGACGCGGCATGCTGGGATTGGGATAAATCCCTCCTGTCGGAGAGCTCCAGTATGGGTTGGTGTGCCCAAAGAAACTGGAGGATGTAACAGGCATGGAGGGAGGATGGGGTGAAACAAAGTTGACCTTCTGCTGGTGAGCGTGGTAGCTTTGCACATAGGGCAGGTCGGTTGGGTATTTGTACATGGTGGCCTCGGTGGGATGGGGCTGCAGGGCTTGAGCGATGCCGTGGAAATCAAACTTGTAGGCGTAACGCTTGCCGTGCACTTTGGTCATGATGTTTTTGTCGTAGTAGTAGCGCAGGGCACGGCTCAGTTTGTCGTAGTTCATGTTGGGCTTGCTCTTGCGCTCGCCCCAGCGACGTGCTACTTCGTCAGGGTCCGTCATCTTGAACTCTCCATTGGTCCCTTCCCAGGTGATGCAGCCGGCGTTGGCGCTGTCCGAGAGGAGCTCGAGCAGGAACTGCCACAGCTGGATCTGACCTGAACCTGGACAAACACACAGACACAGTTTTACTAGAGTCTAACAATAGATCCTCAAAGCATGGTGCTGGCAACACCAAGGTCATGGGTTCGATTCCCAGGCAAAGTGATAAACTGGTAAAATGCGTACTTTAAATAAAGTGTCTGCCAAATGCATAAATGTAAAATGTAATTATATAATATATCACTAAAATTTTTTCTTCTGATATTAGACTTAGAGTTAGATATTAGAGTTAGAGGTTAATGAAAAATAACATTTTACTTTAAACATTTTACATTTAATTCAAATTGTGACATGGTAATGGTGTTTAATTTACTAATAATTTCTGAGCAGTTTTATTTTATTATAGTGTATATACTATTATAGTTTTTTATTAGTTTATTTTAATTATGATTTAGTTTTTTGTAATTCTGTGCTGCTTATGTAAGTTAAACTAAAATAACCAACCAGCTGAAATTATTATTGTTTCTTTAATTTAACATTTATTTTATTATTTAATTATTATTATTTTTTTTTGCTTTGTTTTTTCAGGTTTTAATTTTAGTTTATTAACGAACCCATTTTCTTTTCAGTGTAGATGTGGATTTCATTTGCAGTGATTTAACTATCAACAAAAGCCATTTTAAGCAAAAATAACAATGGATATCCATTTTTATAAATGATGAGTGCCTAAATTCACATTTAAAATTATTGATTTAATTGTTTAGTTTTTTTTTAGTTTATTTGGACCAAATATTATAGAACAGAAATAGTATAGAATCAACCAATTCCTCATTATTGACCATAACATGAAAATAACCATTGCCAGAGTTTTTATGAAATATTAATATTTTAATACAATAAGTCCCTACATTTAAAAGGTGTTTCCAGATTGTAGTTTAAAATAGCAAGATTTCATGTTTTTACCTGGGTTGGCAAGTCGACTGCTAGTGGGTCCTAATATCTGGTAAGGATCTGAAAGGAGAGAGAAATTAATCTAGATGTGACCTTTGAACTGGACAAATTCCACAATTTAAAAGTCTTGAACCCGAGTTCCAGACAGTAGCTGAACTGGTCTTTCCAAATGCATACTGCACATATGATGATGGTGGCAGAGCGCTGCTGCTTACCGGGCTGAGGCCGAGTCTGTTCAGCGTTCTTGGACACGTTCTGAGACACCACTGTAGGAGAGCCTGAGAAATGGAAAGAAAGAGCGCCGCAGCAAGAAAGAAACAGAGAAAAAAAGTTAAGCACATTCGTCTGGGCGAGCAGACACACAAGTCTTCATCCAAAGAAAACACGGGCAATATCTGGCCCAAATGCTAAGCACTTAATGGGCCTCTTCAGTGTCCCTAAACCAAAGACGCTCAGTATTACTGTCCAGAAGAAAGCCTCAGAATCAAACACACTGTCTGATGGACGTCTGTCACTCACCTTTGCCGCTGTGCATGTTGTTTGACCAGCCTGCCCTCCGTACAGCATCATAAGACGCATCTGGAGAGAAGAGAAAAGAATATAAGGGACTTTCATAACCTGCTATTGTTTTCCTAAAGCTTTGGAAAATGTATTAATGTTCCTGAGACATTTTATTTGTACTGATTATAGTGGTTTATTATATCCCACTCAAAGTCCTCGCTCATATTCACTTTTTTTTTTTTTAAGGAACTCTCTCAAGCTGTCTGTGTGTGTATGAAAACATGAAGATGTGCTCCATCTGCTGGGTTTGACCTGACTGACTCGTGCAACATACTCGTGCAAGCACACAGAGACACTGAGAAACTTGCAGGAGAATCTGTTTGGATGTAAGAACTATATGATCGTAAGACTGTCTCTGTTTTTAGAGATCTCACAGAAACACAGATTGCAAGCACATTTTGAACACTAAGGTATATAACAGACTAAACTATATATATATATATATAGTTTGCAATCTGTTTATATATTTGCTTAAATATCTGCTTGCAATCTGTGTTTCATTCAATGCAACGCTGTTGTGGTATAGAGCAGGTCTTTTATCGTTAAAACTAAAACCATAATATATATATATATATATATATTAAACAAATATTATTCACAATATTACCAAAAACTATACTAGTATATCAATGATAATTATATAACACTGGCACTGAGAGTTTCTTTTTATTCTATTTTATTATCAAGTTTCATTAATATTATTATTATTATTATTATTATTATTGAAATTAAATGTAAATTTTTACTCTATTTTTTAAAATAATAACTTTTCATATTTAAGTTACTAATAGTCATTATTTTTTCTGTCAGATGTAGTTGATTTGTTACAATGCAGAATGTATGAATGAATATCCTCTTGAGCAAATTTATTAAAATGTCTTTTAAAATGGCAATATGAAAAGCATGCGTGCTTCCTCGAAGTTTTTTTTTTTTTAACTCTGAAAAGGCAACACTGTCTTCTTCATTCTCAAACATACTCTTAAAACATTCCCATCATGCCTTGCAGCACTGCAGTGATCCCTCTTTCACAAACGGAAATTAAGCAATGACTGGCACGAATCAAGTCTCTATATGCTGTAGATGGACGTTTGTCCTTGGCTCCGGAGTGAGTGTTTCCTCTAGGGCTTACAGGGGCTCTGTGTATGACCATATGAGAACGTAAGGGACCGGATCGGATCAAAACCCAAGAGACGGCCAAAAAATGTTGGCCCAATGCTAGTAAACTGAAATGATGTCTTTGAAAGTAACCTTTATGGAATGACTGTCCTTAGGGTTAAAGCTTTAGTACTGTACACAACTCCACCTGAACAGAGCCAAAGCGTTTGCAATGGTGACATAACACCGCCCTCTTCTGGTCACTGCACTGGAGATCTCCTCCAAGCTTTGGGTGGAACTATGAGACACTAACCTCTGAAGACAAAGAAAATGTTTGGTTTGGAAATAGCTGATAAAACTACATGGCCCACGTTTCAGAATCGAAACAGGATCTGCAGCCAGCGTTTCTCAGCAAAAGCAGAATCCAAGAGAAAGGAAGATGCTAATCTCTAAAAGCAGAGAGAGAGAGAGAGAGCATGACTTTCCCTGCTCCTGTTTCTAACTGAATCCACAGCCCAACCTGACTGAGAAGACAGAAGTACTACACCACAGACATTACTCTTAAAATACTGTAAAACAGTTTCATCTGCCATCTGTTCTGAGGCTTTTCAACATTATCCAGACCAAAGGAATGAGTCGCCAAATAGTGAAGAAAAGACAATACAGATTTGTCCACACAATACATATCGAGCAAATAAAATAAATAAATGAATCAATAAAATAAATGAATGGATAAATAGATAGACAGACATGCAGATAGATAGATAGAGCCGGAGAGAAGAGAAAACGAGAGAGAAAGAGAGAGAGAGAGAGTCCTGAGAGAGTTACGTTTCCTGCCTGCCGAGTCTCTCACACAACCTCTCTTTGTTTTACTGGCCTTTTTTTCCCTCGTTTTTTCATCCCCCTCCACCATGAAAAAACACACAGCGGCCAGGAGAGAAGAAGAGGGGTCAGGCCGCGATGAGGAGAACAGAGAGAGATGGAGAGCAGACCATACACATCATCGGACTTCACAAAGAAAACAGCGGCGGTGGCCATCGCTACTGTCTGACAGAGCGAAGAGAAAGACAGCTGGATGCGACTGCGAGATCTGAACTCCGGAGGAGCAGCGAGGCCCGTGTCCCTAATTCAATCACATCAGAGCTCAACTGTGAAACAAGAGACAGACGTGCATCTGGGCGACCGCTCCTGATTCAGGGCCATACATTTAGATCTGCTTCACTAATGAATGCTTTAGCATCGTGTGCTGTTCTGGGAACGCAGAAGGTGTATGAGGCAGCGAGAAGAGAGTTGAGTGTTGTTGGTGTGCTGTGTTTGGGTGTGGCGTCTCCTCAAGAGACCAGACTGCTGCTCTCTAGTCAAAACAAGGGAGCCGTCTAGACTAGCTCAGCTTTTAAACAGCACTGAAAAAATCCAATGTATGTGGCCATTTTTAACCAAACCAGCATCTATAATGCGATTCTATTTTTTGTCCATGTAGTGGTTTATAAAGGACGCACTCTTGCACTCATGCTTAACAGAAGAGAGAACGCAGTGCAACTCACAGGCTCTGTTCCAGAAATCTAGTGAGCTGCCCTGTTGTCTATGCCCTACAGACAGTTTCCCAAATGAAATGAAACCTCAGAAAGTGTGTTACTGAACTTACACTTCAGCAATACTGAAATTACTATAAAAACACATAGTAGTACTCAAAAATAATGAGAAAAACGGTACTGTAATTCAAATATTTTGTCTGTATATATATAGACGTTTTTAGCTAAATGTTAATTTATTCAGAAATGACACTTTGCATTTTTCAGAAGTGACAATAAAAAACTTCAACTTTCTCTTCATCCAAAAATCCTTAAAAAAGTATAAATTTCCTCGAAAATATAAAGCAGCACAACTGTTTTCAACATTGATGATAAATAGAAATGTTTCTTGAGCAGCAAATCAGCATTTTAGAATGATTTCTGAAGGAGCATGTGACACTGAAGTAATGACACTGAAAATATGGCTTTGATCACAGGAATAAATTACATTTGAACCGATATTCATGTAGAAAATAACTATTTTAAATTGTAATAATATTTCACAATATTACTTTTTTTTGGTTTTCTGTATTTTTGATCAAATAATTGCAAACTGTGTGGGCAGAAGAGACTTTCAAATCTTTAAAAAAATCTCACTGAACCTACATTTCTGAATGATAGTATGAAAAATCGAATACATACATACATAGGCATCATAATCATGCTTGATGATTACCTTTAGGAACAGGCTTTGGATGCCTTAAAATGCTCACTTAGATTGAAGCTGGGCCATTTAGGACACTAAAACCGAAGACCAGTACTTGAGATCAGTGTAGTATGGCATTAACTGCTCTAAGTGTTAAGACTATTAATCAGGATTTATCTTTAACTACCCGTGAGAAATTGGCTTAGATAAAACTGGCCTGAGATGAAAGGCTAAGTGAAAATAAATCCAGCCCATAAATCTTGCTATCAAACATTTAATCATCAGCTGATAAATGGAGACCTGTTCAATTGCCACTTTTTGAGGAGTTTATCATTTTTATGCCTTGGATTAAACGCACAGCTCAAGGGAAGGTTTATGGATCACTACATTTCAAATTCAGAGATATTTAAGAATTGTAGAAAGGACGCTCAAGAAGTTTTCTCATGAAACACAGTCACTTTGATTGACAGCTGTGAGAAGAAGGTCCCAACCGTCTCAGCATTATCTTATCTTCAAGCTCACTGTGCTAATGACCCTAATATGAGTAGAGAACAGGTGGTCTGTCTTCTGGCTTCTATCAGGCCAGCCGGTCCTCTGCTGTGCTCTCAGGACTATCTCTGTTATTGCAGTCAAAGCGGACCGTTCTCCAGAGACACTGTCAAATGTTTACTTGAATGGTTTATGCAAACTGATTTCCTTGATGAGTTTGAGAGTCTGATTTCATTTGGAAGTGTATCTTGTGTTTTCATTGGAAAGTACACAAGTAAATTACATAAATGAAGTGTAATTTCTCTCTACTCTTTCTCTGTGTGTGTTCATGTCTCTCTCTTTCCTGCTCGTGGCTTTTGTCTTACTAATTGTCTCTGTGCTCTGAGAGCCTGTGCTGTCCATGCTCAGGTGGAAATTGAATGGTTGACTCTTTTTATTTGTGGCACACAAAGACAGCACCTGCTTGGTGCTTCGCCTCGGCCTTGGGCCCTGCTCTGATACAAACTAGAAAAAGATGGAAAGAGGGGACAGATGAAAGGATAAGACTCACTTCCTCATGTCTTATCCATATGCACTGTTTACCTAAAGCACCTTTTGTTTTTATTATTATTATTATTATTTTTTTTTTTCAGGACAATCAGTGTGTCATACCGTCTTTGGCAGCCAAGCGAGGAGACTGGTCGTTATGAGATGCTGTGTTGTATGATATGGATGAGCTGCCTGCAACACATAAAAAAAATAAAATAATAATAATAATAAATAAAGATGTTAGAATAATATAGATAGATAGATAGATAGATCGATAGATCGATAGATAGATAGATAGATAGATAGATAGATAGATAGATAGATAGATATGGACTAACCTAACTTTTGGATTAAAAATGTAATTAAAAAAATGAACCCAACAGCTGGGTTAGTCAATGTTTGACCCATGGACATGTGAACAGTTTTTTTTAGAGTGTGTGTATTTCATACTGTTGCATAAACAACAATTTTAGCATTTGCCATTTTGGCCATGAAATTTGTACCTATTGGACTTTCTTTGTGTTGCTTGTATCACACAAAAGAGAGCATCTTTTATAACAAGGCACTTCATCATGCATCAACCATTTCTGGCTGATTCTCAACATTCATTTCTCTTCACACAAGCTGCTCCGTTTTGTCATTACAATCCAAACACAATCTACACTTTGCACAGAGAGAGGCATTCATGTGCAGTCAGACAGTGTTTTCAGTCAGCCGTCCCTGAAGCGCTCTCTTAATTTTAGCTGCTTTAACTCATAAATCAGCGCAAAGGAAAACAGAAGGAAAATTGCACTGGCAAAACACTAGTCTCCCTACTGTGGACGGAGGGCTGATGGTTACAATGGTGGGATTTCAGCAGATGCAGAAGGGAACGAGGAACGGGAAGGGGTGACATTTGGCATTTTTGTGATCTTTGAGTGTTTTATCATACATGTGTCAGTATTCGTGTATGGAATTTTTAAAGACAAATATATATTTTTGTGTATGAGTGTGTGTGCGATTTATTCCTTTAATCTACATGAAGTTAAATAGATCGGAACAATCATGGACAAGCGTGGACAGTCTATGTATCGTTTTATACAGTATATTGTTTCATATATCAATCTCTCATAAACATTTTTCAAAACTTTCAAAATGACACACTTTGCTTTTCTAGTTAAAAAAATGTTGAATACATTTCTTTGGATTTTAGCTCATACTTTTGGATTGCTTCAGACCAAATTTTGAATTTGAAAGTTGAATTAGACTTTAACCATTATTCTTAATTCAGATCTAAATGGTGCAGAAGCCTTCCATGAATATCATGAGGACTGCATGCCATTAAAAACACAATAGTTTAAAAAAAGCTATTTTTTCCAAGAATTTTAGCCTTATAATGAGGTCATGAAACTTTAGTTTTTATTACAACCACCAGACAGTTTTTTTTTTTTTTTTACTTGAAGCACTAAAAATAAAATACATTTAATAGAATTCAGAAACTGGAAACAGTTCATCACAGAAGAGTAAGCACTTATTTTCTGTGCATATCCAAACTCACTCCTAGAAACGTTCTTGCACACACACACACACAGAGCTCTGCTCCACTCCTGCAATGAAATTCCAACAAATTCTCAAACTGCAGCCAAATTGAAAGCAGATTGGTGAGTGGGCGGCAATCACTAATAAAATCTGAATAACTGACCAACAGCAAAGTCAAAACAAGACCTCCTCCAGTACCACTGAGCTCCTGCATCACCGGACACTGCACCCGCCGTTCACATTCACCAGCTCTGCATCTATGTGCTGTATGAATGTGTATGAAATGATTACACTGCGGACTGTCACACCGGAAACAGTCTGCGGGATGATGGAGGCATGTGGCTTCACAGGCAAGGATATTGTGGCTACTAAGATTGCACCTAAATCAACAATTTATAGGATCATCAAGAACTTCAAGGAAAGAGGATCAATTCTTGTAAAGAAGGCTTCAGGGCGTCCAAGAAAGTCCAGCAAGCGCCAGGATGGTCTCCTAAAGAGGATTCAGCTGCGGGATCGGAGTGCCACCAGTGCAGAGCTTGCTCAGGAATGGCAGCAGGCAGGTGTGAGCGCATCTGCACGCACAGCGAGGCGAAGACTTTTGGAAGATGGCCTGGTGTCAAGAAGGGCAGCAAAGAAGCCACTTCTCTCCAAAAAAACCATCAGGGACAGATTGATCTTCTGCAGAAAGTATAGTGAATGGACTGCTGAGGACTGGGGCAAAGTCATATTCTCCGATGAAGCCCCTTTCCGATTGTTTGGGGCATCTGGAAAAAGGCTTGTCCGGAGAAGAAAAGGTGAGCACTACGATCAGTCCTGTGTCATGCCAACAGTAAAGCATCCTGACACCATTCATGTGTGGGGTTGCTTCTCATCCAAGGGAGTGGGCTCACTCACAATTCTGCCAAAAACACAGCCATGAATAAAGAATGGTACCAAAACACCCTCCAACAGCAACTTCTTCCAGCAATCCAACAACAGTTTGGTGAAGAACAATGCATTTTCCAGCACGATGAAGCACCGTGTCATAAGGCAAAAGTGATAACTAAGTGGCTCGGGGACCAGAATGTTGAAATTTTGGGTCCATGGCCTGGAAACTCCCCAGATCTTAATCCCATTGAGAGCTTGTGGTCAATCCTCAAGAGGCGGGTGGACAAACAAAAACCCACTAATTCTGACAAACTCCAAGAAGTGATTATGAAAGAATGGGTTGCTATCAGTCAGGATTTGGCCCAGAAGTTGATTGAGAGCATGCCCAGTCGAATTGCAGACGTCCTGAAAAAGAAGGGCCGACACTGCAAATACTGACTCTTTGCATAAATGTCATTTAATTGTTGATAAAAGCCTTTGAAACGTATGAAGTGCTTGTAATTATATTTCAGTACATCACAGAAACAACTGAAACAAAGATCTAAAAGCAGTTTAGCAGCAAACTTTTTGAAAACTAATATTTATGTAATTCTCAAAACTTTTGGCCACGACTGTACATACATGTACACACACACACACATATATATATATATATATATATATATATATATATATATATATATATATATAATATAGCTAAAATATTTAATTTTGTTTTACAGTAAAATACTTTTAAATGTACTTCTTAATGTAAATGTACACATTTGTTTGTTTGTTTGTTTTATTAAAATTACAGTACTTTTTTATTTTTTAAGTTAGGGTTTTGTTTTTGTGGTCTTTAAATTTAAAAGTCATGTTTGTTTTCATAACAGTGTTTTATATTTGTGTGTATGACACTATGTGCACATCTATATATTAGTATTTACCTCAGCTTGTAGAAAAGCTAAACTTTTGTTCTTTAGTACCTGTCTTTTTAAGGTCATTGACAGTATGTAATAAAATTAAAAACTATATTTTTGTAATTTGGTATATTACCATATTTAAGTTAAATATTCAGTCATGTATACTTTTTTTTTCTCCCACTCATCTGTACACTCATAAAGATTCAGAAAGTTTCATTTCAGTGATCAGTTCTTGGAAAAAAACAATTTTGTGTGTGAAGAACATTTAAAAATTCCACTTTAAAGAACCTTTAGTGGAATGAAAGATTCTGTGGAGGTTAAATACAACCAACAATGACAATAAAGAACTTTTATTTAGAAGAGTGTGAAGCATGGAATTGTCACTTTCATATTTTATTTATTTATTTTTTTCACTACAAATTCACATTTAGTAATTTTTTGTATTTTTTTTTTATAAAAAGTGCATAATTTAATTCAACGGGGTCCAATCTGTTGCTTTGGACCTGTGTTTTGGAACATTGACTTTAATTTTACGAAAAAAAAAAAATCATTGAGACATTTTTGAAAATATCTCCTTTTGTGTTTCAGAGAAGAATAAAAAGTAGTTACATGATATGAGGGTGAGTAAATGATTTATGGTGGGGAGAACTAGGTCTATTCATTTAAAGTCAAAAACAGTTTTCTTTTTTTCTTTTTTTTGGCTGAGAGTAAGTAGCCTCTGGTAGATGGGACCATCTCTTTTATTATTATTTGATTTTGACTCGGGACATGTTCCAAGGCAATACAAATGGTGGAGTGAAGGATTAGGAACCATTTCTTCTGTTTCCAAAACACACAGGCTAAATCAAAGAAAGAGCGGAAGGCAGATCCACAATGCCTTGGCGCGTAAGCTCCGGCTCAGTCCCGGGGCAATCCTCCCTAATGAAAACTCCAAAACCAAGTTCTCTTCAAAAAAACAACACCTGACAGCTCGCAGAAAGGCTGGGCTCTGCCCTGCGACGCACAAAGGCTCTCTGTTATACCCCGAGTCTGTATGCAGGCCCACAGTCTGGCCACCAGCACAAAACCGTTGACACCCACGGAATAAAGTTCCCATTACCTCACAGCAGAATCCATCACTATTTTTTAAGGAGGACCGTTTTAACCGCTGTTGGGACTCCACCCACCTCAGTAGCGGGCTGTTGTCATAATGTTTAGATGGCCCAGCTGAACTCGACATCCCAGCAAATTGCATCTAAATGCGACCCTTCGGAGAAAACGTAGCTTTGTTTATCGATGCAATTCTCGTGCAAACAATTCGCACACAGCATGTCCTCCCGACATTTCACTTACAGATGGCACTGATGTTTTAAAGTGGATGAGTGGACTTGAAGCTGTGGGATTCTTGCCAAAACATGCGGGGAAATAACATAAGAAATGCTCTGGAAGAGAAATGGGCCAAGATGGCTCTGTTGTAAATTAGGGATAAACTTTCCCGTGCAGTGTGTAGGCAGGGGCCTCGCTGGCCGTCTCCTGAGGCCATGCACCTGGGCTTCATCTCTCTGAGTCTGGGGCCGAGAGCGCTCAGGGGGAGATGCTCTGGATGGGATAGTTGCTGAAATTCCGAATCATTGTGACTCTGCCAAACCAAATGCGTCCGGTAAAAGTCAAGCAGGTGGTGCGAGATAGGAGCCCTCCCTACTAAAGCATTCAAGTGAAATAAGGGAGCATACTGTTCAAACTATTAAAAAAGTATTTTATAAAAAATAGCTGTAAACTTGATCTCAGTGTGGTTTGAGTGACTGTGCCACGGCGTGGCTAAAAACAATGACAGCAGCCATGTGGAATAAACTAGGCTCCATTTCTTGCATGGATAGTCATGCATTAAACAGTTACAATTACTTCCAAACGTTTCACTGTTGTGGTACAATTATTACAAGCTTTTCTAAAAAGTTTGGGAACTATTTATCGGTCAGTTGCTTGGCACCTCATAAATAGTCATAAACAGTGTTCGAATTTTGTCAAAGCTCTTGGGGGGTCCCCCCCCCCACCCCACCCAAAAAAACAACAACAACAACAACAATAAAAAAAAACGAATAATATATTTGTATTTATTTATTTCATATAATAATATAATTTCATTTACTTGTGAATTTCATTTACTTTGTGTTTCAGAACATGATTTTTTTTTACAGCGGAGCATTTACTATATGTAAAATTAAATAAAAATCTATATACTTTGAACAGTGCACATGTAGGCATTTTATTTCATTAAAAAAACTAATTTATCTTGAATCTAGTTATATAACCCTTTCATATTTTCAAGCGGAAGTTGACATAGTTGGGTAAACTTCTATAGGAGTGAATGAGAGACTACATTAAATATATTTTGTCACAATAGTGTTTCTAAGAGGGAAAAAATAGAAAGAATTTAATATGATTACGATGCTGATGACCATTAATCAATTTCGATCTCTTGATTCACTATCAATTCACATGAATAGGCCTACTGTACTTACTTTTCTTGGGTTAAATTCCGTATTTTCTTGCATGAATTAATATTCACTTGTGTGTGCTTATACGAGTATCTTTTCAAAATGTATCACTTGAAAATGTAGTGTTTGATCATGTCTAAATATTTATTCGAATGCAAAACTAAAATAAAAAAAATAAGCAGTTAGGACCTGCAATACTCTTTTGAGCAACTAGACTAGATACATGAATATTTATTAGAGTGGGTAAAAAATGGAATTGCAAATGGAAATTATTATTTTCTGAAAATAAAAATATTTTCTCTGCTGAAAACACCCAGCCGTGAGCGCTTGAGGGCGCTTTTTGTGGGCTGCGTTTTTTTTTTTCCAGTTTAGAGCTTTGGTTGCTACGATACGGAATAACCGCTAAACTGTTACTTGTATCTGATTTGGTAGATAATTTTTTTCTTACTTAAATGCTCTGGATGCTCAGGAACCAGCAATATTAATTCCTATTTCATTTTTCTTGTTGCGCTTGTTTGACACGTCATTGTAACAAAATAACAGTTGTGACAGTTGATTGGTGTGGAATTTGGCCCGCCCCTCCTGCGCTCTGATTGGTCAGCTGACTAGAAAGTGACAGTGATGCGCGTAGCGTTTTATCCAAAGTTGAACATTCTTCATCTCTCGGCGTGAGAAAAAACGCCCGAATGCTCAGCACGCTCCTGGCGTTTAAAAAAACGCTGCATCTGAAAAAATACGCTATCTGCGGGGAAAACGCTTTGGTGGACACGCGGCCTTAAGGTTACTAGATTTAAAATTATTTGTTTAATTCAGAATGGGTGCATTGCTAGCTTTATCCAATAGTGAGCTAGCGTCATAAGATTAAAAAAAAAAAACTATTGACAGACCAAGATTATAATAAAAGTGAATGTCCAATTCTAAGATAAATTCTTATTCAGTATCAGTAAATTAGGTGTACCAAACAATCATAAAACAAAGAAATATTATCTTACCCTCATCGTGAGGTAAAATAATGAGAAGGATCACTCTGTCAGCCAATCACACAGCGATGTCGCGCCGACAGTCTGTAAATTCCTTCAGAAAACAGCGTGTGCCGCACTTGAGCGTATTTTCAGACGCACAACTAATTTGAAGTAGCTTTTTATGGGAGCGGCAGCACAATACTTTGATAAAAAATATAGATAAGGCTATGTCAAATATTGTTTCTATTTTAGTTTTAATGAAAAACCAGGGAACCCTCCAAGGTCATTTTTTTGGGCCTTATGGGGTGTCCCTTGATGCTTATGGGGGGTCCCGGACCCCCCCAGCCCCCCCTCAATTCGAACACTGGTCATAAAGAAAATATAAACAATGCTCTAGAATGTCTTCGGAGTGTGAGATTAGTTATTTTATTATTTTCTATGTCTTATACACTATCAGAAAAAAAGAAAAAAAGATACAAAAGCTGTCACTAGTGCAGTCTCCTTTCAAAAGTACACTTGTGTATCTTATTTACCTCTAAATGGTGCAAATTAGTACCTTAAAGGTACATATTTTTATCTTTTGAAAGGGTACACTCTCAGAAAAAAGGGTACAAAAGCTGTAAATGTAATGGTACACTTTCAAAATGTACACTTGTGTACCTTATTTATCCCCATAATTAGCATTTTTTTGTGCCTAAAAGGTACATATTAGTAAATAAATGGTGCATATTAGTGGCTACCGTTCCAGTGACTGCTTTTATATATTTAGTTTTTTCTTAAAGTGTATCACCCCAGTGATAGTTATTCCACCAATTATTTTCTGAGAGTGTAACACAAATAGTAAAATGTTAGGGTTTCAATAAATTCTGACATCATAAAGTGTCACATAGAAAAACAGTGTGCTAGTCTCACAGGAACACAAAGAGGTGGTGGACTTACTTTCCCTGAGGTAATTGAGATGTGAGAGCAGGACCTCCGTGTTATAGCCGCTGGTTAGTCTCAGGAAGTCCTCTTTGCTCATCTTGCACAGTTCTTTTCCATCTGTGTTGTGGAACATGGCTGTGTCCATCTCCTGAAGACCATACTCTTTAATGGCCCAGTCTAACCATTGCCGCACATGGTCTGGAGACCAGAGAGAAGGGTCTGAGAAGGAAGTAAAGACAACGTAGGGTAGAATCAGGGATTAGATCGCTAACAAGCAGCTTTCATTGGTTTAGGTGTGAAAATTTACTCTAATATCACCATTACGATTTGGGACAATTTGAGGTTGACTAAATTATGACTTTTTTTTTTGTCAAATATTATTATTTATTATTTTAAAATCAAATATTATTTTGGTCTTTCCACTTTAACGTTTCTCTTTTAATATAATGTGTTACTTGCTCTTTCTTTGCAATTAATTGTGAAATTGAATAGCAATTTCTGAGAGGATTCATGCCTGTATTTATTAAAGCTGTGTGCCGTATAAATGCAGCATTCAGTACACAGTCATGTGAATACCTGCTGGGACGATAACTCTCCTCTCATTGGTTGTCATGTTTGGGGGCGGAGCACACTTCTCATCCATGTAGCCAGTATAGTTCATCTGAGATGCGTCGGTCCCACCCACCATTTTATTGCATTTACCCACACTACAGTCCACCGGGGACTCTCTGCTAGAAAGAGAAAATACAAAAATTGCTTAATAATGCTTATTTCAGACGAAACAAATCACCAATACAGAATAATGGTTTCAAATGAGACTTTTAAGCCCTACCTGGATCCATTAATGTGGTCATACTCTCGTTTGACGTGAACCCGGCCGGGCTGGCTGATCCACTCCTGCTGAGGGGCGATAGGGTTGATCTTGTGAGGCTGACCGTAGTCCTGTGCGCCGGACGCAGTCATGTCTGTCTTGGGTAAGGGAGCAGCAGCAGCGTACGGAGGCTCAAACAGAGACTGGTCTTCACTCACCACTGATAGCGCCTCCTGGAGGAGACAACGGGCCCAACACTGTATCACTGTTTCTCATTAAAGAACAGAGCAAATGATAAAAATGACTTTCAGTTGATCATGTGAAACCAGAATTAAGCTGAACAAATTGTAAATTGTTTTAGCTGAAGGGCAGAATCGCAGATGCTGGGTTCAAATGAAGCAGTGCAATTGATTGCTAACACATCGCTACACCACTGCGACGGATACGGGAGGAACGGCTTGAAGTCAACATGAAATGCAACACGTTTTACGTTTTTAGAAAAAAAAAGTAGAGAAGGATTTTTCCATTGAATTACAAAGCAGAATGAGGTCAGTTGGTTGAAGGGGAGGAGCTAAAAACAGGGATTTGTGATGTCAGCAGAAAGGAAATTTGTTTCAGAGCTGAAGGAAGTTATTGTGTTTTGATAAAAGATTATGAATCGATTATTTTTCTTGGAATAATGTGCACCTGAAAAGAGCATTATGAAAGTGAATAGGGTAGTACATATCGATTTCATGTGGACCTTAATGTATCAGGTGGTTTTTAGAAAGTACTGCTACTACTGCTAATAAAAATAATTTAGTCACATGCTTTAGTGTTATGACTGTCTACACTCAAAAATAATAATAATAATGGTGTAGAAAAGAGCTCATTGAGAAAATGCCAGTAAATTTAAAATAAATAAATATATAAATAGCAAATTTCATATTTTTTTTTTGTTTCATTAAAAAGACTGAAATAGTATTTTCTTGTAAAACATACTCCGATAATCTTTATGTTTATTCACAACTTTGACAACTATTTTTTTACAGTGTACACTGAAACACTTTTTATTCAGAAATTGCTAGAAAATTTCACAGTTACAAAGAAACTGCAAGTAACAAATTAAATTAAATATGAACAGTTTTAGTGAACATTTTGAGGGAAAAATAGTCATTAAGCTCAATTCTGACTGTTAAACCTTAAAAAGCATTTCAGAACCTGGTTTTCAGTAAGTAAACATTTTTTTTCTACTTCATTTCAGTTCATTTAATTTCATATTTCCATGTGATATTCAATAAGAAAACAAACATGTAGAGTACGTCTTGGTTTAATCCAGTGGGAATCACAAAGCAGAATGAAGTCAAGAGGTTGAAGGGGGAGGACTTGAAGAAAGTAGAAAGGAAAGTCATGTAGGAGGTGAAGTTGTTGTGTTTTGGTCAAATATAGGCTTTAATCCCGCCCCTCCCCAGCTGTTGTTATTGAGAAAATAATAATACTAATAGTTAACGTATAACAACCGTTAACGTCACATTGACCACAAAACCTTTTGTTTTGGAGAAGCATTTCAAGATGTGACTCTCAATTAGTACAAGATCTCTTAGTCTTGCTCATGACTCATATATGAGACAGAACAGAGGCAGACAGATCTGTCCAGGGTCACTTCTACATTTGCTCTCATTGCAGGCGCTCAGCTGGGGTGATGTCGTTTTATTAAAGAAAACAAACGCGGCAGACTGGCCCCTCTGGAGATAGCAGCATCTACATGTGTCTCAGTCAAACCTTTCTTTCGCTTTCTAAAAACTTGAACCAATCGCCTAGATTTCCAGCTGTTATTTCAGTTACAAACATCTGTGAAACCCTTAACATGCAGTCACCAATGCATAGATTCATCACACACACACACACACACAAAATACTGAAGATGAACAATCACAAGCCATTGAAAGATGTTAATTGTTGAGTGAGTTTAGAACTTTGATACGGTTTGATACCAAAGGAACGATTTCTTCTTTGCATCTTTTATAGAAATACTTTTCATGAAGCATACAGCATCCAAATATCAATCTGAGAGCATTTGACAATTCATATTGCAGTTTTTTACAGATTAAGGGGATCATGGGACACTCTCTTAGCTATTCTTTTTCGATCTTTGGGTTTTGAACTTTGGTGACAGTCGTCATCAATTTGACCAGCGTCCCGCGGACAGTATCGGGGCGACCCACAGCAGCAGCCTGTGTCATGATAAGTATTGCAGAGCTAAGGAATGCCTTCATGGTGCCAGATAAGACCAGAGCTGCTATTATGACTGTTACACGTTACTTACACGCAGACATATCAGCCTCCACCATATAATTCATGATTGGCAGTCAGTCGTTCCCAAGATTACAGAGGGTTATAAAAATAGAAAAAATCTAATTCCACACTCATGCTCATACATACGTACAGACAGGCCTGTCAAAAGGCGAAATTCATAATCTCTATGAAACAGAGAGCTAGGCGATGGTCAGAGTACAAGTGTGAGCTTCTCGTTACAATGAGGCTAAAATACTCACAAAGGTGCTATTTTCCTTAGGCTATAAATTGGCCGTGGCTTCATGGCTGGCTTAAACCGTCCAGAACCACAGGCTGTAGACTTATGGTGAGGTACGCCAACAACTGAACACACTGCATAAATAATACATTATGCAACCGTATGTTATGATTCTCACTGGAAAGGAAATTTCGGGAAATTTCATATTCATAAAATGTCATCATCACTGCTCGTCCCCGAGAGGATGCGTCATTCATTCAGGATATGCCTTCAGGACTTAAGAGCACAGTGCTATTTTATACAGAGTGCATTCCTGTCTTTTGTTTCAGGAGGAAAAGGAAACCTGACAGGAAACCAGACTGTGTGGAACAGGAAATACCCATGGACTGAGACGCCCTCGTCGTCGGCGACTAAAGTGTACAGTTACACCTACATCAAGAAAGCTATACGTGTCAAATTCCAGCGAAATAACACACAGATTCCTCTAGATTACATTAATGCTACAGTAGATACAGTACACTTATAAAAACTAATATATGATGACTTTTCAAGTGGGTTGCACTTTCATATTAGGAGTATTTTATACACTATGTTCTTACATTAAACTTTAAAGCATGTCAGGTTATGGTTATGGTCATACAAAATAATAAATAAACAATAAAGATCATAAATGAAACAGAAAACAGAAGATAGGGTTCACAGAACAAGGGTTAGCTAGGGTTTTGTGTGTGTGTGTGTGTGTGTGTAACTTAGAAATTATTTATGAATTAATTATCGATTTAATTATGCATGCAATTATGTATAATTATATTACTACTACTACTAATAGTTTGTAACAGTAATACGAATATGGTTTGTTTATATTTAACAGCCAATCACAACAGTACTGATCATATAATAATAACAAACACTAGATTTGCATTTTTCAGACCATCAATTCTACAAGGATTTGCATATGATGCTGCTGCATTAAAATCATTCTTCTTCTGTCCCCAGTCATCCCAGTGGAATCTAAACAGTCTATTTAACATGATAACATCTAACACAAGCATGGTGTCTACGACCCCAAACATATACCACACCCAAAACCACTTATATGACCGCAAAATGAGGAGGGTTTGAATCTGCAGCCCTCCCCTCCACACAAGAGTCAACAATCAGTCAGAGATCTTCACCTTATTTGATGCTCAGAAATATTTATTTCAAATAGCCTAGCCTACTGTTTTTAATCAAAGATGCGGATTATTATTATTATTATTATTGTGATTTTAAATATAAAACTATCGAAAACGCAGAGTAACGGTGTGGACCACACACACAACTAATTATTCTAAGTAGAGCGCGTTTCCTTAAGTGTTAACAACCCATTCAGTATACTGTATAGCAATTATTATTAGTTATCAGAAGAAGGAAGTTGTGGAGTAACATTTTATTGTGGGTGGGCTCGGCGTTTAAACTATATGAATGTTTGGAAAACCTCGGCACGGTGCCACTCCAATTGCGCAGTCACATCTCCAGCCTAAAGCTGTATGATTTACACACACCACTGCACTGCATTCACACGCGCGCGTCACGGTACACTGGAGAGCATCGTCGAGCGCCGGACTTTCGCGGTTCTAACCCCCTTTTTTTTTTTCTTGGCGAAGCAGCTTAACTCCATCACAAACAGCGGATCTAGCCGTGCGTCCTCACGAGCGCTCTGAACGCTCGTATCCTCCGCGATAGTTTTCAACTTTCAACAAAAGTTTCGACGAAAAGGAAAAGGAAATTTGGAGAGAGAGAGAGAGAGAGAGAGAGAGAGAGAGAGAGAGGAGGAAAAGCGCAGCTCGGAGCGCCTGAAAAGTCCCAGACAGGCAGAAATACAGGCGTCTAAGAAAAAAGAATAGAAAGATCCCTCTCCTCATCTCTTACCTTAATAGTTCCGTCCATTTTGCGCAATTTTCAGTGGAGCCCGACAATATTCCAAACATGACACGCGTCTGAATTAATTCCAGCTCTCGATGTGGCGGAGAGACAGAGACCGTTTCGCCGGATGGTTTTTTCTTCTAAATTTGGGAAGTGAAGTCACTGCGCTTGAGAAGGAAGCCGTGTGTGTGTGTGCGTGTGTGTGTGTGTGTCACTGGCCCTGCCTTCATTACGGCAGCCAAAGCAGGATATTTGTCCCGAGAAGATAAGACACCAAAACAATAGTGTTTCTTTCCTTTGCACATGTTTTTGCCTGGGAATATTTACAGAACGCCTGCCAGCTCTTTACATTTGTTGCGCTTTTTCCGACATTAAGGTACGCGGTTCGGTAGAAATTGGTAGAATCTCTGTTAATAATAATAAATAATGCATTTCAAATAAAAATGTACATGAAGCTGATAAAAAAAAAAGATACATCTTATCGACTTTTTACATTAACGCGGGTTTATAGCTTACAAGATCGAATAAGCGTCTAAACTATAAAATAAATGTCATCATATTAGGAGCCGTGTTCTGCGACAACGGGAAGCGCGAACTGGATCTACCTATGGTGAAGTGAAGGATGTGACGAGTCTGTCCGAACTTCTTTCGCTTCAATAACGTTTTTCGTGAATAAAACCGAAGCGCGCGGAGTCGGTCTGCTCCACACGTGTGCGCGCCTCTGAATGCACATGAACAGAATATCTCCAGCATAAATCTCCGGCTGGATATGGATCATATAGAGGCTGATACCTCTCGTGTGCTTGCTGTTCGGCATTTCGCAAAATCAATAACATATGGCCTCACATTTTTTCATGTCTTCATGGGAAATGATGGGAATCGTCTCTATTCTAGACTACATTTACTGTACATTAAATATTTACCATCGTCCCGAAAAAGTACTCAAACTCTATAAAACATTATATAAAACACGGATTTTGCAGTGTCAAAATTTTGCATCAGTATAATATTCCAATAATACCATTATATGTCTTTAAATACACTGCTTGTGATTCCCTTTACCAAATGCAGAGTCTCCACCCCTACTGCCCTCCTCTCTATTACCGAGCGCACTCTAGACGCGCACCCATCCCAAACCGTGACCAGACACCCGGATCCCGAGACCCCCTGACCGAGAGGACCACGCCTAGGGGAGCGAGACTGAGTCTGCGCCGGCTGGCTTGCACGGATCGCGACAAGGGGGTCTAGAGGGGGAGAGGTCCCCTCGAGAGCGCCACATCTGGATCCTGCTAGGGGTCAAGGCTTCTCCTGCCTGAGGCCTGCACAGTAATTAACGGAGACACCTTGTTTAACCATTTCGAGTCACGGCCCCTCTCTCGTGCACAGAACAACACTGGCTTTTATTTCACTCAAATACAATATATTAATCAATTCCTGCGTTCTGCATTCTTGTGGAAGGTGGAGGAAGCTACTGTAGCTGACAAAGCGGAAAGATGGTATTTGTGTTTTAGTTCGAATTATCCGTTTACCCATATTTAAACTTATTTATGGCTAAGTAATACAGATTTGGATCATCAAATCAGGTTTGGGACGTGTATGCGAGCTGCAGTGCAAGGGTGGACATCATTTTCAGAGAACGTGGGACTTAATAGCTGAAACATATGTTTCTCTAGAGGGGCCGCTTAGACTCTACCATTCTTTTAATTAAAACACCATTCTCTCTGAGCGCATGACGAGACGGAGATCTGCCGGAGAGGGTCACTAATGACAGTATAATTATGTTTTATGGTCTCTATATCAATTACTATAAATGAGACGTCCCTTAACTTGAGACTAAACTATATATCAGATAAATAGTGAACACAAGCATTTAATTCAAAGTCATGAACTGCGAGTTAAAGCAAAGTAGCCCATATTGATATCGTAGATCAGTATTCGTGATGACAACAATCTTGTCTTGCTCTGTTTAGACATCATCTGCTTATCTAAACCAAGGCTTTTTCCAGAAACAGTGTGTAGCCTATTCAACTCTCAAAATGTAATGATAACTTGAAATGTAGTTTTATTTATGGCGCAAACATCTTCGTGAAGTGCATCATTAAACCTAGGAAAATCAGCCTCTTTTCCCGCGTGGAACTAGCCCAGGTCATTACGAGTCCAGCGGTAACAAACATTTTGGAAGGCCAATAAACAGATGCATGTTGGTTTATGTAGTGAGCCGCGGAACATCTGGCTCGACGCTGGAGCTTGACAGCCAGGCATTTCTCCCAACCACGACCTGTGGGAAGCAGTGGCCGACGCTACTGGAAAAACCCTGAAGTGCTGGAGTAAGACTAACCCAGACAGAGACCAGAGGCTTCCTCATCTTCAAAAGGAAGAAAGAAGAAAAATGGTGTGGGAACAACATGGTAAATGGACTTTCGACCATACAATTACATAACGGGCTACTGGACTCTCCATCCATCCATCCATCTATTGTATGGTTCTACGAGAAATACTCTTCTCATCTTGTCCTGACAGTCACGAACCGCTGTCCTCACGAATCACACGAACAAGTAAAAAAAAAAAAAAATGAGAGAGAGAGAAATACTGCAGCACACAACAGCAAACTGTCTGGCCTCCTGCTCCGGGCCATAATTAATTTGAGATTTATTTTTATTGGAAAGCTCCAGTCTCAACCGGCCTTAACCAAACAAAAACCTTAACCTGTGGCTTCGCCTGAATGAAGCTGAATATTTCTCTCAAACTGGCCTTTCTTGAGGCGTGCTGAGGTAAATCCCCTTTCCCGCTCAAATTCTGCCTGCCAGCAACAACACCCAGATATGATCGTTTAAACCCAGTCTCATGAAAGTGCCTATCAATGCCACGACTTTCTATTTCTATTTGGCGTGCTATTTACTCGCCGAACTGATTGGCCTGCATATGAAGCGCAATGGTTAGGATTGGGGGTGGGGTGTGGGGTAGGTGCGTCTTATACAGGCGTAACTACGTATCATATGCACGCCAAAGTCAATTCCTGCGTATAAAAAGCACGCCAAATACAACAGCTTGATTTTGGATGTATTAGAAGAATTGTCTAATGCAGACACACCACGAGAGTGTTTATAAATAAGAATAGATAGAAATCATAAAACATAATAACAATAAAAAACAAAATATTCCCAGAGACTTCTATTGCTCCATTTTAGTGTTGTTTATACGTGGCCCAGCTCCACTGCCACGCAGCGCACTATTTATTATTCAGTCTGTGGAGAGAAAAAAAAGCTGGATTTCAAAGAGAAGGTTTTCCCTCTACATTCCTTCGCTGCTAATGTCTCGAAACAAATCGAGGACTGTTCGTGGGACTGTGAAACGCAGCCCCTCTGTGGAGGAACACAAACTATAGCGTCTGCATGAAAAGCTCCCTTATGCAGGGGGCAATAAGTCTCCATAACATAACAACTCGGCTCTGGAAAGTATGCTGATTGTAAAGATATAATGAATGACTTTAGCAGGCACAATACTTCATTTTCATAACTCTGTCTGTGCGCTCTGCACTAAGCCTTTTGATATAATAAAGTTATTGCCGTGGCACTTTGCCATAGATAACCATCCAGATATGCCAATGTACATTTCAGCCTCTGAAAGAATGAACAGTGATAAAAACAACATACCGTTCATAAACTAGTAGCCTATATTTCTTCATGTTAGTTTCAGAAAGTGAGCTTTTCAGTCTAGGTGACATAATCAATGTAGACCCAGGACCCATCTGTTGGAGATATTCCTGAAACAGTTCGAGCTCTGGAAACTTCCCTATGCATGGATGGTCGAACTTAGTTCTTGCAAAAACAGATGTCTGCCATTTGCAATGTTTACATTCTTAAAGACCATGTCGAGAGAGAGATAGAGAAAGAAAGAAAGCACCAGTCAAATAAAATAATATGCAATAAGTAATATTTGTGAAGGTCAGAGATGGCCTGTCCATTCGTTCAATGGCCGGATGAAATGTAAGACTAAGCTATACAGACAGTGTAGTAAACTCTACCAGATGTTTTGCAAACCAATTAACCAATTCGTCAAACTAAACGTCCTTCATGCATCATTCATTTTAAGTCAAATATGACGAGAGGTGATTTTTTTTTCAAGCTGTTTACATCAGTCATCTATGAAACTGGAAAGAGGAAAAAGGCAATTTAGAAGTTCCACTCTGTTTCCTCCGACATTACCTGCTCGTAGTGATGATGTTGTCTTACCTTGACGTAAGACGACGTGTCGGGGACGGTCTGAAACATTTTCACTGGACAGAGAGCCCGGAAATGTGGGATGTTCACTTCACGGCCCCTTTAAAAAACACAAATCCACGGGTCACCTTAGAGGAAACTAGTTTAATTAGTCAAAACTAACAAATAAATATACCAGAGTTAAACGTCTATAACAATAATGCTAATTATTATTAGTAGCCTATTATTATCATTATTTTTTTTTAGAAAAAGAGCAAATTTAACCAAATTAGGCCTATTTCTTAATTCTGATTTAATTCCGACTGCAGGCCTTAAGACAACTGTCCCACATTAAGCTCGGAAATGTAACTTAATTCCATCTGCTAAATTCCGAACATTTCCGAAAGCAAACGATTGCATTAATTATTTTTGAGCAATTCCTTGATTTCCGTCTCTCACAAATCTGCACAAAAAAAGAAGAAAAAAAACTTTTTATTTATTTGTATTATTATTATTTATCTGAATGACACGGATTCTCCTCCGTGAGCATATTTCCCTTCGCCATGCCAGTTCTTCTCAAAATTGATTTCCGTCTCAGTTTCTGTGGAATGCATTTCCTCATGCCCTGCAGAGATATTTTCATTTCGACAGAGAGAAGCTCGTTTTTCTGCATTCTCTGTGTTTATCTGTATCGTGTATAATTGTAAGATCATTCGCAGCGCAGCAGTTCTTGTGAACAGTATGAGCACGTTGGTTTCCAGTTAAACCACATCTAGTATAATCTAAACAGAGAGGTCAGATCTGGTTCATGAGCTTGTATGAGGGGCACGAGCGTACATCACCGTTAAACAGAGCTGCATTCATTCCTCAAGAATTGTAGCCTATACCTTTAATCCATCCGAAGGATTTTTATTTATTTATTTATTTATTTAATTCATTGATTGCACAGACCTCTATTTCAGGTAGCATATTTCGGCTACAGGTGGCAGCACATGCAGAATTAATATAATTAATAATAATCATTTTGATATTTTATACTAGAACAATCAAAACATCAGATATCGATTTTTGCTTTTCTCGTTCCATTTCTTTATCTTTCGTTTTTGAATGTGCTTATGAGACAAGGCTGTACAAGATAAGTCAATTTGTGAATTCTATAGACCCAGCTCCTTTCACGTTCAGAGCAGCCACATATTGAAACACTTTTCGTTTTAATAAGTGTAGCTTACAGAGTCTGGGGTGAAAGGGCAGCTCGGGGACGGTGTCTTTGGCCTTTGCTTCGGTGTGCAATCACAGAGCAGACTGGCATTAGCATTATTTAACATTCCACAGCCGTTCAGCAGCACTATGAAAATAACTGATGGCCAATCAAAACACAGCAAGAGAAATAAAGAAACATAGCCTACCAGAACTTTATTTCTCGCAAATCGTTCAGATTGTTCCATTGACAATTGTCTGTTTTAAAGATTTCTTCTTCTTTTAGAGGCTGTAATCATTAAATGAGGATTTATCATGAACAGCGGTGTGACAAGAATGAACTATTGCATCCTGATCTAGTCTAAAATAGATAAATAAATAAATAAATAAAACCTTTCGTTTGTTTGTTTCAGTTGTGAACTCAAAAAAAAAAGAAAAAGGCTTTTCTCAACCAATTAATTTTTCTGAACAACTGCAAAAATATTCATAACATTCATGCATCGTTATATCTGCATTTGTTTCAACCCATTATTACTGTAATTCCTGTTATTATTGTTCAAGTTTTTTGTGTCAATACAACTTTATTAAACACAAATTAACAGGTGTAGCACATTTATGACTGCAGGTTGCCACTTTGGTTTTTTTTTTACTTACAATCGCAGCCAATTCTATTTTTTACTTAACTTCTGAAATATTTATTTTAATTTGTGCGTGAATTCACGACCAGATGGCACATGTGATTGCTTGTTTACACACTTTAAATTAAATTGAATAACGTTTCAGTAAACGGAAAACGTAGAATGATGGATCAGTGCAACTCTGTAACGGTGGAAATTAAAATGCATTCGTCAGTTGTCGGTAAGGAAAGAGATACCTGAACATACTGACCGTGATGAATAAATCAGGAGTCTTATAATTCGCTCGATTTATATTCGCAGGGTCAGACCTCGGGCTCCTGCGGGCGAGAGCTGGGCTCGCCTCATAAACATTCCCGAATGCATCCAATTTCTAAACGGTAAAAGAGCATAGAATTCCGCATCTGTGGCCAATTAAGTGACTGGAGGCTCAACAGGACTTTTAAGTAACTGCATTGCATCTCCTCCGAAGAGGACCAAGAGCGTCTAGTGTTTCACTCGAAGCGTCTTGTCTAGCGTCTTTCTCGACTGTCAGCGCATTGGAAACCAGCAAAGAAGCGACATACCAAAGTGGACAAGGAAATCAAATCATTCGCTAATGAAAAATAGCACCACGTGCATGTGTTTATATCCCGAGAAAATGATGCTTGTATAGCGACAAAACTTTCTAATCAAACTGAGATCAGAAAGAACGCGTGAGCTCAAACACACAATACTCACCTGTCTCGTTTCTGTCACTGGGTATTTCTGAACTCTTTTCCAGTCTTAAATAATTAGTCCCGTCTATGAGAAAGTGATTGTCATGGATAAGTGTGAGTTATGTGGAGGAGGCGTGGGAGGAGGAGAGGAGGGATGTATGAATGGGGAAAGAGAGATGGAGAGCCAATGAGAGAGCACGAGCTCACCCTGAACATCCACTGAACCGTGAAATAAGAGAGATCGGACTCAAATGAGCACAGCACCATAAAAGAGAGAGAGAGGAGGGGAGAAAGCCTGGAGAGTACTGAAGACATCCGAATCTTCTGCAGACATACATCAAGATTCAGATCGAAAAGTCCGACAGTTACATCCATTCATTCATTCACTTCATCCATGCCATTTCGAAAACTCTGGGCATTTACAAAGCACAAAATGCAAAAATAAATAAATTAAATATTTTCTTCGTGGTAGTTATTGCTTGGGAATATGCATTTAAAATGATATTTTATTTTATCGAAGGCTCCCAGAATCGTCCTCTCGAGCTCATTGGACTCCTGTCACTTCCACGTGTCACCCGTGACCGTCTCTTTCCTGTTAGATTGACCCTGTTCACTTCACTAACTCCATTTCCTCCAGCCGAGGACTCCTTCACAGAGCCAGCGCAGGTTTACAGTCGCGAGAGCCGCTGACGCGTGACGTCTGCACATCGGCGAGCAGCCGAACACGTGACAAAGACTCCTCATCGATCTGAACTGAAGGCGGCTTTCCAATTTGATCTGACTGTTTTTTTTTAAGCTGTTGATTTGAAAGCTAGATAACACTTTACACTGTGTTACACTTAATTAACCATGCTATTGCGATCAATTATTACACAATGGAAAATGTGCAACATGGATGCAGCAATAAAAAGTGTTATGTAAATATATAATTATATGTGTCTTTGCTAATGGATTTGTATCTAACAATTTAGTTTGAGCTCATGGTCCCTAAACTAGATTGATAACCACACACACACACACACACACACACACAAACACACACACACACACACACACACACAAACACACAAAGTGGTACAAATATTTTCCCTTAAGTCTAAAGTCATCTGACTGATTTTGGTAAACCTGAGTAAACTCTGGCACAAACAGTATTTGGAATAGCACGCCACTTTCCCGTAAGATCTCACAGATTCTTTTGAACAATAGCAGGAAATTGCCACCTTACCAAGACCGGAAACATCTCTACAGGCAACCGTCACTACTTGCAATGCCTGAATAACAATTACAACATGTACAATGCTAAATTCTTACATTCATTAACCGACATAAAACTGACATTTCTCTATACCATTATATATAATTATGTTTTTATTTTATTCCTCAATGTATCTTGCCTGAGTAACTCCTGGAATTTGACAGATGTCGGGACTAAAATCCCATTAATGGCTGGATGACGCACTTCCATCCGAGTGAGAAACAATAAACAGTGCTAGTGTTAGATCTCAGAAACTGTCTCTCTCTCTCTCTCTCTCTCTCTCTCTCTCTCTCTCTCTCTCTCTCTCCTTTGTGTTGTTGATTTAAAAAGTTGTTACTGCAATCATATCAAGTTCAGTAATAATTGAACTAAGAATTCTAGACAAACGAATGTGAAAGAAATAATGAAAAAAAAAAGATATTCAAGCATGATTCATAAAAACTGTTCTCAGTTGCAGTGGTCTAGACTCTTGAAAGTTAATAAAAAGTTCTTACGTGAAGAACCTTTAGCATCCTTGGGATCTTTTCCATTGGACAAAAGCTTCTTTATATAATTTGAATTTTTCAGGACTGAATGATGTTTTAGCAATCAAAGGTTAAAGGGGTCAGCACTCAAGGAAAGGGAAGATCTGAACCATATCAGTCTCTATAAAATGTTTAAAAATGTAACTGTCTCTCATGGGATCTGGCATCTCACGAGCCAAATTCCTGCATCTCATCTGTGATCAGCCCCTGTGGCTGGTGTTAGCGTTAGAGACTTATCTCAAAGGTCCAGCTCCACCTCCTGGGACCTCTCTAATATCTATTTAGGAATATGCAGAAACATACAGACGCGTCTGATTACATCGAGTATGTAGTAATGAAGGCCTGGATCCTCCAGTGTAATGCCTTATTTATTTAACTGGAGGAGCAAGAGAGCAGCAGAGATGAAGATAGCCCATTTTTCTACATCTCTCTATGTTCTCAGGGGGGACGTGTAAATGAGATGTCGGCACCAGTGAAGTCAGGGCAACTCTTTTCACGCTAACCCTGTCAAGGCCCAAATGCAACTGGATAAACCCAAGGGCTTTACTAAACTGAAGCACAATCAGACTCATTCGTACTTAAACATTAGTAATTTCAGCACAGGAGAGTGGAAGACAGTCTGCATAATCTCATATTCTACTCCCTCAGCCCTCATAAAGCCACACAGAGGATGGCTATGAACACCTGGAGAAGGCTGTCCGCGTTCACGAAGCCTCACATGGATTCCGTGTGCTGAGTGTGAACTCTCTAGATTCATGGTTGGTAATATGAATTTTACAGACAAATGAAACCAGATCTGGAAATGTGTCTTTATGCAAACAGCAGACCACTCAGGCATGTCATTCGAATTTGCAAAGGGAAATTTAACCGCTGTGGTCGGTTTATTAGAGAGCATTTATAAAGGTAAAACCTTACCAGTGAAAGCGCTGAACTTCTAATAAGACACCAATCATCACGGCTATTCGCTCCATCCAAACGAAGCAATAGATGACCTCTCAGTAATGTCACACATCTGTTTTTATCAGACTTTCAGACAGAAATATATAAGTTAGACATACAGAGTGCGAAAAAATAATTGCAAACTATAAAGTGACATCTAAATTGCATAGTAGATCACATCCTTACATGCCATCAAGGGACTTTAGTTACTGAATAATGTCCATTATGCTCGGAAAATTATTATAAATTATTATAAATCTTTTATAATTTTATATTATAAAATTATTATTCTCTCTTTAAGGCTGTAAATTATACGGTATGGTTTTTTTCAGACCAATTCAAACCGGTAATGCACCTTCTGAACTACTCATTCAAAGAACCAGCTCATATTAAGAGTCATTCTTTTTGGAAATCTGCTTCTACTGGTCGTGTAAATTCACTGACGAGAATGAAAACTTGTGATAGGTTCTTTTGAAACCCTGCTTCGTGAAGCTTTGAAACCTTTGCAAATCATTAGTTTTCGAACCAGTGATATGGAGCAGTTATTCGAAAGCGACATTCTCTGTGCCAGTGTGGTTTTTGCCTTTTTTGGTATGATTTTATAAATTTGTAGATATTTAAATGACTTATTTGTATCACATAAAGGAAGAGTTGTAGTTATTAGTCTCATATTGGCTTCATAAAGGAAAGAAAACAAGCCCTACAATTTAATAAAATCACACATATTATGCATATACTTCATATTTAAATTACATTTAAATAATAATAATTATGTTTGAAATTGGTTTGTAAAAGGTGTTTTTATGCATGTTTGAGCTGATTTGTTGTTGCATTTGCGCTGTTCTGACCAGAAGGTGGCGTTTCATGAACTTTGAAAAAGTGAAGCATTTTTCGAAGCAATTGATTCAAAGTTTTGAAAAAATTAGTTTCTCCCATAATTACTGTAAAACAACATAAATTATTATTTATTTCAGCGTGGTGTAAGGTAGAGCCGGTAGACAAAACACTGATACAGGTAATCTAACTTAGTACATTACAAAAATATTAATTTAAAATAGAGCCCACACTATGCAACTGGGGTGAATTAAGCCCAAAATATACATCAATCTTGACACGAATGCTAGTGTGTACAGTACGTACAACCGAATACACAGCCTTTCAAAGTATAGGCTACTCCATTTGATAACATGCATGAACACACGCTTGACACATGCATACTACAAAGCTTCATCCTTGTTCAGTGTCTGCATTGTTTCTCTCCAGAAGTTATCATCGATTAAAAAATTATTTTCACAGATTCGCATTTCATTCATTTTTCAGGGGCTATACTTTTTTGTCATTCTACTTTGTGTAGGGATCATACATATAAAGACTGCACTAATCTAAAATCAAACATTTTACCCAGACTTAGCACCATTCACCAAGCCTCAGTGAAACTCCAGGTCATTAATCGTTGCATTTAAAACTAGCCAGGTGAAATAGAGCCAAGTGAATGAAAAAAAATAAGAATAAAATAAAATACTTGGGGGAAAGCAGCAAGTCAAGGCATATGACTACACACCTCATCTAATAAATTTTAAAATCATCTTCCCTAAATAAATCCTCTGACCACTCATCATTCAACAGGCTTTCGGAGGGCTCTTAAAGAAAAGCAGCAACTGAAATGAATACGCTGTCACCTCTCATTTCTGTCCACAGCCAGGTCCTGTGAGAGAGCGTGTTGTTCCCGGGGAAGCGGGACAGGACACTCAGGTTTACCGTGCCATGCTCTTTTTCTCAGGCATGTGCTTTGAGGGCCCCCCTCCGTTCCCCTAAACCCCCACCAGACGTGTCTGACAGTCCGAACTCAACATGAGCCGCTCACCGGACTACAAAACTCATTCATCTGTGGCTCTGACTGTCAAATCTGGATCCAATAAAGCAGGACACTATTGATCCCTTGTCTCACTGAAACTTGCTACGGTGGTTCTTCACCACTAGGGGGATCGTTGAGCCAAGATTAGGACAAGAAAATGAGAATGAAAAGACCTAATTGTGCAGCAATCTACATTTTGTGTGAGATGGATGCAAATGTCGTCATGTTCTGGCATCCACCAACTTCTGATTGCATCTCAAACATCATCCATGTGATAAGATTAAGAAAAATGAAAACAAAGAAAACAACAAAAACAATTAGTACATTTGTGACATTAATGTTAAGTTGTTTGTTTTTCGACATGTGTGTTTGGGTGGGGGGGGGGTTGTTTATGTATATGTTATGTTATGTATAAGCAAATAAGCATCTCAGAAAATGCTTTATCAACAATGCAAGGTAATGCACAGCTGGACGCTGGAACTGCTGACAAGTGTCCATATCTTATTAGTTGCGCAAGACTTTCAGATTTTCTTCTATCAACTACTATTATTTTGCAAGGCACAATATAAGTCTAATATGTTTGTGTGCACCAGGCCTTCTTGGGAGGCACAAAGTGTACCCCTCCCTCTCTCCTGCTCCCTGGGGCAGCAAACAAACGTATGAAACGGGAACCAGACCTAGCCACATGCAAATGCTCCATTTGCCTTTTGAGTTAGGGGGTTCGCTGATTATATAATGAGAGGAATACCTAAAAAATAAATGATCTGATGCACATGTGACATGGGACGTCTGTCTGAAACGATGAAGTCGGAAAGCCAGCTTCAAAAGGAGAGACAGGGAGCTGACCTAAAACTGTGCATGTGTGACTGACTGCAGGGGCACTGCTCTAAACGCCCTGGCAAAAACCACAGCATTCTTCCTCATCCTTAAAGACACAGAACATGTTCTGTTGGTTATGTGCCAAAACACACACACACACACACACACACACACACACACTAGATTAACATTTCAACATGTATGGTGCTGCCTGTCTGTGAAACATATGAAGATATGGTTAACCCTTACTGGTTCAACCGCTGGGTTTGGATTATTGTTCAGTATTGAACGCTGGCCTTTCTTTGTCTGAAAGTTAAGAGTCTTCAGAAGACTTTGAGTAATGTAATAATTTCCACTGACTGATAGAGGGCAGAGTTGAGCTATGGAAGAGGCATAAGTGTCTTTCAAAGTACATTAACTAATTTAGAAGAAAACTAAATATAACAACTCGAGTTTAAAGCAATAAATGTAACATTGTATAATAAGGTTTCATTTGTTAACATTAGGCAACTGGATTAGTTTTGAACAATGAATACAACTTCTACAGCATTTATTAATCTTAATGCGTATCTCAACATTTATTAATACATTTTAAAAAGTTGTATCTGTTAACATTAATTAATACACTGTGTGTGAACATGATAATTTTTATTAACTAACACTAATAAAAGGTCAATAAATGCTTTGAAATTATTGTTCTTTGTTAGTTGATGCTTTAAGTAATGCTTATTGTAAAGTGTAACCACTAATAAATGCATTTAATGTATTTCATATAGTAGTCAAAGATGTTCTTTTTCTAAAACAGAAGTGAGATGTTGCGTATTATCCATTGTAAATTGAAATTGCAGTAACACTGACAAAAAATAATTACTAATTTATTTTTAATTTTATAAAGAGAAATATGTACATTTTAAATAAAAAAAAAAATATTTTAAAAAATATTCTAATTCTACAATTTGTTGTATCATCCATTAAAAATAAATACATACATAAAATGTTGATGACTTTTTTTTTATTGCATGAAATGCTTGTAATAAATGCCAGTGTACTAGGTCACCTTTTTTGACACTGTTTAGTTGTTGCTTGGCATGTTTTTCACAAGCTCTGACTCACTCATGAGCACAAACACACAGACATGTAGAGCCGTCCAAAGACACAAAAATACATCTAGAGGTAAAGACAAACACAAGCACGCTGCACCACATGCAAACGTGTGCTCACAGTCCCTCAGCCGCACTGACACACATTCCTTCACATCAACACCTGCTTCTTCATTTATCTTACACCTACATCTTCAGTAACTTGTGTTACGATACAGCTGTATACAAAATAAAATGTGTCTGCTAAAATTTAGCCTATGCCCTTAATTTGAAATGTTCACTTATTGCGGTCGCTGAATATTAAACAGCGTATTTTACTATGGAAAAAGTGACATGCTTTAAACAGAAAACTCAGTCATCATCTTCCCTCGTATTGCTTGACGACTCTCATCGAACACAAAGCGAGTTATTATTAAAAAGTCACACCTCAACGAAAATACGCAGTAGTCACTGACAGTCGAATTTAGCTGCAGAAAATGTACGCACGATGCCTCTGCTGCCATCCCCCACTATTATCATGTAATTTCATCATATACACTTCTAATAAATGATCATATGCAGTCAAGCAGAGGCAGATAATGTGGGCAGAGGTGAAGAGGTCTTTGGGACGAGAGAGTCTTGGCCTCCGTATTTTGAATGTGGGAGTGCTGATTTGAGCTCAGATTAAACATAGGACAGGAACCGACAACATTCACAAGACTGCTGATAAGAGCAAAGAAGGGTTTTAATCACCAGCAGAGAGAAAGAGAGAGAGAGAGAGAGAGAAGTAGAGCTCACTCCATTTCCTCATTTAGTATCAGACTACAGGATAGACACTACATCCTTAAACCACATCTAAAAATAATCCTGCTGTTTTGTGGTGGGGTAGTCTGGTTTATGTGTGTGTGTGGTCAGGCTAGTGTCTGGTTGGCTGTGCATAATAAGCACGCTAGCATTAGAATATGTGTGTTGTGAGAATCTGGGAGTTAGAGCGGAGTTTGATGGGAACGTGGGCTGATTATTTATGTGGCTGTAATCTAAACCCCCTTCAGCTACACCCAGATCTTCTCCATCTCCCTGCAGTCAGTAAATACAGCCTGGAGATCATCTGCAGGTTATGAAACGTTAATACATCCTTACATGAGCAGGAACACCTGAAACGCATTTTGTGAACTGCCTTGATGAATGTACTAAATGGACACTGAACATCATAGTTATGGAACCAGATTTGGGCCTAAGATTATTATTCAGAAAAGTTATGTAACTCAGTATACAGCCATAACACTTTCACATGCTTTTATATGCATCACTTAAATAACCAAGTATAAAAATAAGGAAAAGTAGTCCGTTTAAATCAATATCACACTTGTGAGGCAATGTTATATGTGGAATTACCTCTAAATACCAACTTAGAACTACGGCATGGAAACGTTTTTGAAAAGTCACTGAAGTATGCCGAACAATTTGTGGTAATTATTATTATTTTTACACAATGTTACACAAATACAATGTTGATGTTGAGCAACTTACATTTCAAAAGCATTTTTGCAGTTACTCTGTTTTTCGCTTTGCTGATGATAGTTTCTGACAAATCCACAGTAGCGCTTAATTCGCGAATGTGTTATCGCCACCTACTGGTGAAATAACGCAACCTGCAGAAGAGTATTCATCAGAATCTCATAATTATGGTAAGTTTCCTGCCAGAAAGAAAAGAAAAAATGTGACAAATATCTAATTATAGCTTATGTGAAGCTAAAATGTGTTATAGGAAAAAAAAACAGTGTAAATAAGAGAACTTGACTGAATATTAAGTTTTTGGAACAGTTTATCTTTTATCATTTTGGCGATTTCCTAATTTGCTGTGAAAGCTGTGCTATAAATTGTAGTTCCCGTGGCTCAGTGGTAGAGCATTGTGTTAGCAGCGCAAAAGGTTGTGGGTTCAATTCCTAGGGAACACGTTAGGTTAAAAAAAATGTTTAGCCTGAATGCACTGTAAGTTGCTTTGCTGAATGGATAAAGAGAGTCACTCAGCTCTTCCCATCGCCAATCAGTAGACTCACGAAACAGGCTGTTTTGAGCACATTTGTCACACAAACACACATAAGCGCAGTCATAAGAATCAGTGTTTGGAACATCCACTTGTGAAAAGAGGAGTAACTGAGGAAAACCGTGATCCACTATTCCGATATATAACGATGCCTCTGAGTGTGTTTGTGTTGTAAATGTCAGATTTTGTACCACTAATGAAGAGAAGTTCTGCTGCTGGATGTTTAGGCTTGTTTGTGTTGGCCCGGTCTTAGTGAATTTTTGCTTCATTGTTGGATTGCTCTCATTTTTAATCTTCTTTTTTTCCTTTCCAACAGACAATCTTCTCCACTGGCACACATAAACTCTGCTGGCATCCATCTCCATATAGAGACACTCTGAGCTGAGACAGCTGTAAAATGCAGAGAAAGAGCTGAGATAACATCAAGGAAAAGGTAAAAAAAAATAGAAGGGTAATAGGTGTGAAAATAAAAAGGTAACTGCAACATTTTATCTCACAATTCTGACTTTTTTTCTTGTAATTTTCACAGAATTGCAAGATATAAACTCAGAATTGTTATATAAGAACATTGTGAGATATGAATTCAGAATTGCAAGATATAAACTTCTGAGAAGTCTGAATTGTGAGAAATGAGGCCAAAATTGCAAGAAAAAATTGAAAAATAAAATTGGAATTGAAAAATAACAAGTTACAAATAACTATTTCTTTATTTATTTAGTTAATGGAAGCTTTTTTCCACCATGAAAAAAATAAATAAAATAATAATAATAATAATCAAAGAGACCACTGAAAATTCATAGAAGGTACATGAAAAGTAAAATGTACCTGATTTTAAAACATTATTATTATTGTAGTTATTTTGTTATAGGGAAGTAAAAAAAAGCATCTCTGTTAATGTACATAAATGGTTTAAAATGAAGGAAAAGATGAGGTGCTGAGTTTAAGGGCAATCAGATGTTGAATACAGCAGCATATGTCTCCTGAACACTGAACAGAGTCCATGCAGGTCTTTAATTCAGTAAGGCTTGAGTCTCTTTGACCGTTCCTCACTGTTGGCCAAGCTTCACACGACAGCGGCCGAGTGACACTCCCTGCTCCCAAACACCCCGGTCGCCTCGGACAAACAGAGCTCCTCAGAATGAGCTCCAGCACATGTGTCCCGACCGGGGAGTGTAGGCCCATTGCGAAGCCCCTTGGAAGGGCAGAAATCCTAGAACACTGAGCAGGCCTGTTTAGAGGCTGTTTGCACAACGTATAAAAGGGATTCATGACAGACACGGCACTCCTTAAAAGTCACTGATTCTTTGGCACAGATGCACTCAACTTTGTGAAATCTCCCTGTCAGTATTAGTAAAAGACCCACATTTGGTCCGAAGGTGCAGTGTCTTTACTGTACATTTATTTCCATTCTCATGATGGCCAGCTCTCGGGTTTGGGTGATCAAGGGTTGATACTGTCACGAAGCATTATGAGCTCTCTTTTGTCATCATATCCATGGCTTTTATCTAAAAATACCTCAGGAAGAAATAAAACCAAGGCTTCAGCAGAAAAGAGATACCTCTCGGAAACACTGCGGCCTAAAATAGACACGGTCTTCATAAAGACCTCCTTCTTTGTAGTCGCTGGAGCAACATCTGTGGGGCAGTTTCTTTAGGGAAAGAGCCGGGCGGTGAATCAAAGCGAGCGAGCGAGTGGGAGGATTTTCTCTCACACGATCTCTCGCTCTTTCCCGGTTCGAAATGTTAGAAGAACCTGCAGCATTCGGGACGATTCTAATAAAAGCTCATATGTCTCCTGTTCTGCAGTATCTTTGGGAAATGTGCTAGTGAAGCGTTGACTGAATGAATAGATAGACTCTGCTAGATGATAAAGCTTTGATGTTCTGATTTATCATGTCATTTGATGGCTTTAAAAGGTCTAGCAGCATTTAGACGATCACGTCAAGGTCACTGTATCCTTTCGGCTTAACACTTTGAAAAGCAATTATGCAACAGTTCAGTGTGAGGTGTGATTCTGTGGCGTTAGAGATCTGTGAGATACGCCAGCAGTAAAGCAGTCAGAAGGAGTGAGTGATGGACGCTTAGAGCTGCAGGAGAGGGAAAAGTGCTCTGTTTAATGTGTGGCGTGACCAGACCAGGAGAGAGAAAGAGAACGAGAGCGAGAGATGTACAGAGACAGCGTGAGAGAGGCAACAATGGATAGGAAAAAACTTTATTCATTTCCTGAAATGATTTTCACAGAACTCTGAAAAAAAGGGAGGGGGGGGGGGGGGGGGGGGGAATGTAACTGATCTGATGTAACTGACAACAATAAAAATCTATCTATCTTATCTATCTATCTATCTATCTATCTATCTATCTATCTATCTATCTATCTATTGGATTTAAATGTGTGGCATTAATGACTACTTGAAAGAAAAAAAATGAAAATAGTAACGAAAATACAATAATATAATATAATATAATATAAAAATGAAATAATAATAATAATAATATCAGATCAAAATTACATTTGGTTAAAAATCAATAAAAATCAAATAGACGTTTTTTGCTACCCTTTTCAAAATATTTTTTATTTTATTTTATTTTATTTTATTTTATTTTATTTTATTTTATTTTATTTTATTTTATTTTATAAGTAATACATAGACCAACTAATACAAATACCTAACTGATTTTAAAGTTTTTTAAAAGATTAAGTCTCAAATACAGAAATTCTTGAAATTCTGCCAAAAAATAAAAAATAAATAAAATAAAATAAAAAATAAAAACAATTATAACAATAAATAAATTTTGTTGCTTTAAATAAATGTTAAAAATTTAAATATTTAAATGTTTTATTTTAGGTAGTTGCCAAGGAAACATTTCTCGCTTTCATTAAGCTAAACCTGACGTACTTAAATAATAAAAAAGGTTTAAAACTATCATGAATTATAAACTATTATAAATCTTCCCTTATCAAAAGAATCGCCCAGATATGTGAGTGAGAAGGGAAAGAGTGAGAGAGTAGGGGGGTGTTTGACAGGGCGAGCGAGAGGTGCTGGAGTGATAAGAGCGTGCAGGAGGTGATGAGAGGAGATCATGTGGAGCAGAAGAGCGTCAAGGCCTCTCCTTTGAAGCCGTTATCATGTTAATTGAAACAGTATTGTGGGCACACGAGGAAGATCTGGATCACATTCACTGCCTTTTAATTTAATTTGGCTCATCAGAAGGGGTGCGTCTTACCCACCTATCCCGTTTCTCTCAGCACATGGCCATAAGTCACGCAGCTCCCCCTTTGCCCCTGATGTGTTGGCCCTTCCTAAGCTCTCTGGGATTGCTTTGGCTAGCTTCAGAGAGATACCCGTCCGAGACAGAGCAGGATGACATGCCACTTCTTCATGCTTCTCACCTTGGACTTGAAAGCATCTCCAGATTTACTTTCAAGGACCCGCACAGAGTATCTCTGACCACGCACTTTCTAATTCAAACAAATGAGAGCCGCGGAGGGCTTATCACTCACCGCAAAGTGTTTCAGATGAGACACGGATGGCACGCTGATAAAAACTTTGAGTGGACTGTTTTGGGGAGAAAACAGGGACATAATCATCAGGAAAATAATTTCATAGAAATAATCCTGTGTATTCACCATGGTTATCATGTAGAAATAATTTTATTGAAATTTTTTAATAAAATTGCTTGTAAATTTCACCCTTAATTACAAAAAAAGTAAAATTAAAATAGTAATTAAGTTGGCTTGAAAAAGCCAATTTACTGAAATCATATTTAAACTTCTTCTTCTTCTTCTGAGACTTAATTTGAAAATGTATCTCCTCCTAGAGCTTTCAAGCTAGAACCACCAAACTCGGGTCACACCTTCAGACCGGTCTGACTCGGGTTGATATATCTTTTCTAACTGATCCGGCTTACGGTTTTCGTAAACCAGACTATCAAAACCACCTAATAGACTCCCATAGACTTTCATTGAGGGGGTGAAAATTTTAGACAATAAGACTTGTAATGTATTTTAGCTGTCTACTACTATAGCAAAGCTTAAAACTCCCTACTGAAAATACAGCTCAAACCAGCTTAAGCTGTTCGGTTGCTTTGGCTGGTCTCCCAAGCTGGTGGTTTTAAAGTGGTTTTGGCTAATGTCACGTTGGTCTTAGCTGGATTTAGTTGGTTTTTTACTGAATCAACTGGTTTTAGCTGGATTAGCATAGAAACATGTTAACAACATGCTAGTAAATTGCTAATCAGGCTAGCTAGAAAAATGCTTTTAACATCGCTTTAAAGTGGTTTTGGCTAATGTCACGCTGGTCTTAGCTGGTTTTAGCTGTTTTTTTACTGAATCAACTGGTTTTAGCTGGATTAGCATAGAAACATGTTAATAACATGCTAGTAAATTGCTAATCAGGCTAGAAAAATGCTTTTAACATCGCTTTAAAGTGGTTTTGGCTACTGTCATGCTGGTCTTAGATGGTTTTAGCAGTTTTTTCTTTACTGAATCAACTTGTTTTAGCTGGTTTTAGACTAACATCGCACTTGCTAGTCATGCTAGAAAAATGCTTAAAACATGCTAGTCATACTAGCAGCATGCTAGTCACTAGCTAATCATGCTAACAACATGCTAGTGACTTTGCTAATCATGCTAGCAACATGCTAGTCACTTGCTAGTCATGCTAGCAACATGCTAATTACTTGCTAGTCATGCTAGCAACATGCTAGTCACTTGCTAATCGTGCTAACAACATGCTAGTCACCTGCTAATCGTGCTAACAACATGCTAGTAACTTTGCTAATCATGCTAATAACATGCTAGTAACTTGTTAGTCATGCTAGCAACATGCTAGAGACATGATAGTCATGCAAGTAACATACTACTAACTTGCTAGTCATGCTAACAACATGCTAGAGACATGTTACTCACTTGCTAATGACATGCTGGTCACTTGCTAGTCATGCTGGGAACATGCTAGTTACATGCTAGCTTCAATCTTTCTGGCTAAGGTTTTTCAGGCCAACTTAAAGTTTGACCACAAACTTTACTATCAAATTCCATTTAAAATACTAAAAAATATGTTAACTGAAATAAAATGATATATTAAAAAGCTTATTATATTTTATTAGTTGCTTGGGAAAGCATTTTCCATTTTATTTAGTTAAACATGAAAAAATAAAATAAAATAAAAAAATAAAAACATAAAAAATTAAATTAAATTAAAAATAAAATAAAAAAATAAAATAAAATAAATTAAGGAAGTTAAAACATCAAATATAGTAATTTTGTCAAATGTAACTTTTAACACTAACTAAATAAATCATATTATATTTTATTTATATAACATAATAAAATAATTATATTTTTTGCTGAAATACAATGAATGTTACAAATAAAACAATTTTTAAAACATTTTATTGTAGCTATTGCAAAGGAAACATTTCTAAACGTATCATCTTTATGAACTAACGTGGCTAAAACTGAAATAAAAGCTGTATTTAGGAACCACGCATGATAAATAGCCTCTTTTCTCCTTTCTTCTATCCAAAACTCATCCTAGCTCAGCAACACATCATCGCTTCGGCCCAAAACTGCCTTCCACCCACCAGCAGCATAAAGAGGATCCTTGGACAGTGTGTCCAAACAACACCGCTCCCTAAACCTCTCCCCGATGCTCTCCTCCTCTCCACATCCCAGCAACCTGCTGGACAGACGTGACCGGAGGAAATCCACTCATTGTGACCCCCCAATGGCCGCGCTCTTCCTCTGTATATGGACTTTTTCCTCCAGCGCTTTACCAATCAGTGCAGGCTGCTGGACGCCGTCTGTCAGACACTAACGGAGGAACTGGCAAAAGTCAGTCGCTCCACTTCCTCTTCAACCTTTGTGACGCAATCAAGCTCAGGAAGAGCTAGTGTGAATTACTAAGAAAACAGTCCCAACTGCTCACATCATGTGTGTACTAGACATTATTAGATCATTATATGCGCCTAAAGCTGTCAAAAGTCTCTTATAGTAAAATATCAGGAAAACTTTCCTTTAATTACATTCAGAAAGTCATAATATTTGGCTAATAAATGAATGAATAAACAACAACAACAACAAAAAATCTAATGATTTCTTATTTTTTTCTAATTATTTGATATACTACTAGTATTATTATTATTATTTATATCATTAATTGTTTTTTAAAAAGTAGTAGTTTTACGTTTTAGTGCATTTAAAAATAACAACATAAACAACAAATATAAAGATTACATTTAGGAACTTGATATCTATATTTGAAATAATAATAATAATAATAATTGAATTATTAGTAGTTTAACACAACAATTTTAGTCTCATTAAATCTAAATAAAAAAAAATATATATAAGTAAAAAAAGGGTTTAAAGTAGTTTAAAAATATAATAATATTACTACTAACTACAAATATTCGTGTTTCATATTTTTAGTTTCATTGTATCTAAAGTGTAAACATAAAGATTACATTTAGGAATTCACTTTTAAAGTGGTTACAAAAATAAAGTATAACAATAAATGTAAACTAGACTAAATCACACACATCATCATCATTTTTTTAATTAATTTTTTTTTTTTTTTTATTATTATTCAAACATCAATGAAAAAAAAGAAAAGAAAGAAAGACGTCTAACAAGCGTCCAACAGTCCACAGGAGAAGAGCGTATGTATCGCTGCACACTTGTTAGATGTGGAGAGTCCTGAATGGTTTTGGAGGGGCGCAGTGATTGGAGAGGGTGGGACTCCAGCAAGTGCGCTTTATCCTTCCTCTCCAGAGACGAGCCAGGTACAAACAGCAGCTGACAGCCCACCGCCAGCAGACTCCAGCGACTCCAGCAGACCACGGTAAGAGCAAAGATCGTCTCTATCCTCTAAGCGCGTGTGCTGTACAGAACCTGAAGTTACTCTCGGGATCAGGATGAACCTCAGTGTGACGAGAGATAATAGCGACGGGCAACAATCGAACTTTTCATGATGAGTTGATTGTGGAATGTTTCGCAACTTTTTTCCCGTAAACTATTTGAAAAAAAGAAAAAGAAGAAGAAAGAAAAAAACCTTTTAAAATGTTTTCAGTTTTACATTCTGCATTATGTAAGATTAAAATGACTACGTCAGATTAATAAACAAAGACCAATTTATATAGTTTGTAGAAAACAGAAAAGCAAATGTATTATTAATATTATCCTGTTAGTTAAATTGTGTTCTTACGTGCTGTTTGGAATAGTGAAGTGCATTGTGCTGGATATGAGAGTGTTGTGATAACCTCTGGAAGATCTGTCTGTGACAGTCACCTCAACCTTTGACTCAGAGGAACATCAGTTGCCACTCTCTCTAAGCACTTCAAGATGTTCTCTCTCTCACACACACACACACACACACACACACACACACACACACACACACACACACACACACACTGCTGTTTTAGGTGAATCCTCAGTTCTTGGTCAGCTTGTCCATGTGTACATCATGAAGTTGCTCCAGAAACAGAATCCTCACAGCTGGGCTCCAGCTCTCTCTCTCTCTCTCTCTCTCTCTCTCTCTCTGCCTCTCTCTCTCTCTCTCTCTCTCTCTCTGCCTCTCTCTCTCTCTCTCTCTCTCTCTCTCTCTCTCTCTCTCTCTAATGCCTGCTCTAGTAAACAATGATTAAGGGATGGCAGTAAGAATGAAAGGGAAGGGTGGAAAAGGAGGAGTAAGAGACAGACGCCAGACTCTGGACCGCTTCTGAAGAGATCAAACTTTATTGCTCTGTTTTTGATTGGTTTAATATTCGTAGCTTAGTACTACTACTATTTAAAAAATAATTAATTGAATTGCATTGATTAAATTCTAAGCGTAAAATAAATCCTCCAAAATCTGCCATCATTCACTCCCATTGTAAGTGCCTCACTGTCTCTCATGCTCACTGATGAAGCAATATCAGATGACTACTATTTTTAATAAATTGTTCTCATTTACACAGAAGTATGCTGACTCTGATTTGATTTATCTGATCAGCACCCAGTCTGGTTGATTAAGACACATTTAAACAATATAACACTGCAATAGATGAATGCTCTATCGCTTCACCATCAGTTCATGTCAGCTTTAGCTTTGAGTGGCAGGTTATTACTAATCCAGGACAGTGCAGCCTCGTCTCTGCAATAAACAGTGTGTGATTGATCGGGGTCCTCACCTCTCGTGTGTGTGTGTGTGTGTGTGTTTGTCTTGTCTCCAGGCCTCCATCGCTGCAGCTCCAGCTCGTAGAATGAGTTACTACTTGGATCCAGTTTCCTCCTGTCAGGCTCTTCAACCGCCTGACTGTCTGGGTGTAATGGTAAGACCTCCACCTTCCACTATAAATCACCTCTGTTTGGCCTGAGCTGCCCACACTAGCCATGTGTAAGAAGCAAGTGAACACACAGCCATGGTTGTTGCAGCATCAGCATCAACATCAACGGCATTTGTGGCATAATGTTGATTAATACAAAAATGAATGGGACAAAGGGCTAATAAAAAGCATATATTGAATGCATTATAAGTCGCTTTGGATAAAAAAAAAAAAAATCTTCTGACAAATACATAAATGTAAGGTTTTCTTTAAAAAAGCAAAAATCTGGGTTACAGTGAGGTACTTACACTGGAAATGAATGGGGCAAATCCACACGCATAATGATACTCACGGTTTTGGTAGAATAGCTGTAACCTTTTTTTTTTTTTGCCATATTGACTTTTGTAGAACAATGTCAAATTTTACTTAAAATTTTGCTATCAAAGCGTAATGCAGTAAATGCTGAAACCATAAAACTATAAAAATAATAATTTAAATACAGCTAAAATAGTACAAAAAAATCTTACAAGAAGAAGGTAGTTTATGTATCTGTTATAAAATTGTAAACTGGACCTTTTTTGTAATCAAAATAATGCCACAATTATTAATATGTATTATTGTATCCGTAATTAAATATATATAAAGAGAGGCTCGTACAGATTTGGAAGAACATGAGAGTGAGTAAATGATGCCAAAATGTACTTTTGGGGGTTAATTAACCATTTTGGCATCATTAACTCACTCTCATGTTCTTCCAAATCTCTTTCAAGTCAAGTCTCTTTCTTCTGCTGAACACAAAAGTACCCATTGACTTCCATAATATTTTTATTTATTTATTTATTATTATATATTTTTTATTATTTATTGATTGATTGATTTTTTTGGAAGTCAGTCGCTGCCAGCTACTCTTTGGTTACCCACATTCTTGAAACTATCTTCTTTTGTGTTGAGCAGAAGAAAGAAAATTAATAGAAATAAATTCATCTAGATTTGGAACATTCTTTGGGTGATCTATCACTTTAAATATAAATTAAATATAGTGTATATATAATACTGTCCATTTAGGACAGAGATCATTTTAACAGTTCTGCCATGGAGTCGTTCGGGGCGTATTGGGATTCTGCACAGGTGAGTGTGTAATAAAGATTCAGGCATCAGTATGCACAGACAGGGCTGTTGGTGTTTGAGCCGGAAAAAGGGTCGCATGCTAATCCGCACCCGACCCGGCCTCGTCCTCATGCAGGGACTCACCGTTCTGCTGATCCGCTCAGCTGGCCTCGTGCCTTTGGAAATCGAGACGCTTGTCAAAGGCTAAGCAGAGGGGGCTTCCCTCCCGGTTCATTAATTTACATGCGCTGAAGAAGAAAAGACATTCCCTGATCTCATCTCTTACCCTGAACATCCCCTCCACCTCTTGCTCGCTCAGGAAGCACAGTGAATCCGAGGAAGACGCACAGATAGTGTCTGTCATTAGCACTACAGACTAAAACAGCAAGTTTGCCTAGTGTTGTTGTTCCTGTTGACACCACAAACTTATTTTTTTTTTCTGGAGGGTTGCACAAGAGCATTCTACTGTATAAAAATCCACTTCATCATGAAATCCACTCTTCAAAGGCATCACATTTGCATTCAGGTTGTTTGTGTTGCAAAGCAACCAAAAAAAAAAAAAAGCATTAGTGCATACCTTTAAGATTGGGAAGCATTTAAGCAAAATAAAACATAATCAGTTTGTTTAAGTGAATAAAAAACTTAAAGTGCAACTAGTGATTCCAGAATTAAAGGCGCTAACAAGTCTGTTCTTTTTAATGAATAATAAATAAATAAATAAATAAATAAAGCTCTACCTGGTAACTGGAATGACACTCCTTTCTCACATGTTCATTATTCCACCTGATTTCGCAAAAATTATTTGACTGCATTACTTTTTCAACAGTGCTGCAACAACACTACTGCATCTACAGCATGAAACATACAGAGCAACCAGTGCAGAACAAACGACTCTCTTGAGCTGGTTCTTTTGAGAGAATCAAAAAACCTTAAGCACAGATAATGCAGTGATTCCAGAATGAATGACACCTATGAGTCTGTTCTTCTTAGTGAATAAAACATAAGTGCAACCAGTTTAATCCAATTCCCAAACGAATGTCTTTTATGACCCTTGTTCTTTTTAGTGAATCACACACATCACAACATGCAGAGCTTTAAATCAGTGTAGTTACTGGCTGTTCATATCACAACGTCGTTAACTATGCTTATTCTGTTTTATCGGGGCATTTAATAAATTTAAATCAATTAAATATTACCACCCATTTATTAAGTTTCAGTGCATTTTATGCATTTGGCAGAAGCTTGTTTTGAAAGCAACTTGCATTGTTTTAGAAGATAGCTCTACAGATTTTATTAGTTTAATGTAGTTAATGTCAGTTTTTTTTTAATAGCGCAAAGGTTTGATTTAACACCTTTTAAAATAATTATTTTGCATTCATTATCTCATTAAGAAATGGAGTTGTTTTTCTTTTCTTCCGGATATTTATGGTTTAAAATATACTAAAAGCAGACGTACTGGTACCGGTAAGGAATCTGAATCATGATGAGGAATCAGAACCAGAATCATTCAATAATTCATGATCCCCATCTCTAATTCAGAAGCTGATGTGGTACTGCTAATATCCTGCTCATCATCAGATATCCCGGCTCCCTGATGTTAATGGGGGCAGGGGTGGCATTGCCCTTTTTAATGTGACGGGAACCTCCTGTACCCCATTTCTGCCTCCGTCTCTCCCTCCACCATCATCTGTTTCTCTCTCTGCTCTCGACTGCTTGTCTCCACTCCCCAAGGCTCCAGTGACAGACTTTCAGACAGCCTAACCACGATCCCGTCCGAGCCCCCTGCCGATCCTCCAACGACCACAGCTCTGTAAAGCTGATAACCACAGTCTTAACTCAACAGCAGGGTTATCAGTCAGGCTGCGAACGCCTCTCTACAGGAAGACCAGCCCTGGAGACAGACAGTAGCTCAGACACAGTGGCTTCCATCACCACAGCCACTCCAGTTCATAACCTCTCTGTTGTCCTTTCAAGAGGAATATTTGTGTCAACCTGTAGGGGCACAGTGTTACAGAGCATCTCTTAGGAATAGTGTAGATTCAGGAATAGTTCTAACTAGGAACTAGACTTATTTTGAAAGTGGATCTGTCTAGCTCCAAAGTGACCAAAAAAGCAGCATGAAAGTATCACAAAAGTGGTCCATGTGACTATAGTCCAAATCCTCTGAAGCCGCATGTTAGTTTTGTGTCAAGAACTGATTGAAATCTATGTGGTTATTCATAGAAAATCTTGACATAGTGCCAGTGGCGGACTGGGACAGTAAATCAGTAATCAGTAAATCAAACTGAAGGCCCGTTACGCTTTGGTCTCAAAAACTGCATTGTTTCATCAATCTTAAACATTGGATTCAAGAAGTTTCCCGAGACTGTAATCAAGCCGAGGACAATGCGTGTGTACTGTACACACACAATTATGTGATGGGATGTGCTTTTGGCCAAAGGAAGTTGATTCGCCTATTTCAATGGACCTGTATCTGTCACAAACTGTTTTGTAAGAGGTATTTTCCCTCAGAATGAGGCTCAGAGGCCGTTCTCAGAAAACATCCCGCTGATGAAGGTTTGTGGATCTGCTGGCCTCTTAGAAGCAGATCGCAGTGATTGAGAGGTTAATGCTTCTGTGTGTTTACTGGCTCTTTTTTTTTTAAAGCTTAAAATTTATTTTTGTAAAACAAATTCAAACCATGACCTCTGATTGAAAAGTATTGATTGATTTTTAATCAATAGTGTGTCCTATAAATAATCGTTGTTAAAGGGGTCAGATTGTGAGAAATCTAACTTTTCTCTGAGATAAAAGAGTTTATGAAAACTACCATGAAAACATACAAAATGTTAGAAATGTGTTAGATTTTTTGCTTGTTTGTTTGTTTATGTGTATGTGTGTGCTACATTTTTGTATAGATTGTAAAATGAATCGGTCTCAATTTGCAAAGAGCTTGTTATTGAAGAACTGGGCAACTGACGAGTATATTGGACCTAAAAACCCCACAGCCTGTGTCTTGCAGAAAAAAAACCCTAACTTTCGCATGATGTATGTGAAAAAAAAAAAAGAAAAAAGAAAAAAAATCAAATGAATTAAATTAAATTAAATTAAATTAAATTAAATTAAATTAAATTAAATTAAATTAAATTAAATTAAAAATAAAATAAAATAAAATAAAATAAAATAAAATAAAATAAAATAAAATAAAATAAAATCTATATGACTATTTTGGTCCTAAACTTTACTAGCATTACAAGAGATTTACATTTATCTGACACTTTTATCTAAAGTGACTTACACTTGCTATATATGTCAGAGGTCGCACGCCTATGGAGTAACTAGGGGTTAAGTGTCTTGCTCAGGGACACACTGGTGTCTCACAGTGGATTCAAACCCGGGTCTCTCACACCAAAGACATCTGTCTTATCCACTGCACCAACACAACCCCTGAGATCTTCATGAAAATTAAAAATAAATAGGTATGACCCTTTTAAGGAACCAGTTGACTCATCAAAGTTCTCTGCTAGTGTCTCCTTATTTATGTATTTATTTTATTTTATTTTATTTTCTCACTGTCTGACTTCCACTTGTCCTGGCCTGACGTCAGAGTCCCACCGAGATCAAAAGAATAAAAATGCCTCTCAAGCACTTTGCTGTAACAGAAACTCGAGCTGCCTCGGGCCACACAGGGAATTTTATGTGTAACATAGTTGCCGTTTACCGGTGGTAAGCGGTTTTGAATGAAAGACAAAACACCTTTGACACAAAAAGGGTTTATATATTCTGTGTTTAAAGTGAACTACAAATCATCCAATCATCTCTAGCTTCAGTAGTCTGTGTTGTGTTTGCTCTGTAGAGGTCGAGTGGTGGGATGGCAGTGACTCTGGTTCCTCACATGCAGCCTCCCAGACCCCTGTACGGCCAGCACATCCCCCTGCAGGAGGTGCCCAATGGGCCAGACTACAGCCCCAGAGGTAACACAGCAGATGTGTGTGTGTGTGTGTGTGTGTGCTGGGACAACTGATTGAGGGATATTAACGAATCAAGGCCAAGTTTCTTCATGTATATCTTCTGATTTATAAATAAATTATGTTTGCATAATTATAACTGACATTTTTTATACTTTGTCCAGTATTTACCTTTCCCTGATTATAAAATTGAAAATAAACAAAATAAACATTATTTAGAAAATCTAAAATAATCATAAAATTAACAACAACAATAATAATAATAATAATAATAATAATAATAATAATAATACAACTATTAATAACAATTACGTACTACTACTATATAAGAAATAAAATAATAAATATGAATAATAATCTAATAAAGTTTATTCTTAATGTATATTTCCTGACATATCAATAAATGATGTTTGGACAGTCAACATTGACAAATTAATTTACCTCAACACATATATATATATATATATATATATATATATATATATATATATATATATATATATATATATATATATATATATATATATATATAAAAAATTTATATCTATTATTATTATTATTATTATTATTACCAACATTGTATATTCCCTTTCTTAGATTATGAACAAACATTTTAAAATATTTTAAATTATATTATAAAACTAAAATGTTTTAGTAGTAACTTAAAACATTCCATCCAACACTTTATCTCACAAAAAAAAAAATTCACTCAGAAAAGTCATATTTGAGATGTAAAATGGGTTGTGGGCAGAAAAAAACGCATGACACAGATTGAGGTCAATATACTCGACACAATATAAAGTTGAGGCCTGTTTGGTTTTAAACAGATCTTTGTGTGTGTGTGAGAGTCTGTGAAACGTGCATGTGCGCAAACGCACGCTTCACATTTGAGGAGGAGGAAACTGCGATGCATCTGGTAAAAGCATCTGTTTGGGGGTCAATGTCCCCGTCGTCCCCAAGAGAACAATGTTTTCTCTGCCACACTCAGTGTATGTGTGAGTACGTGTGTGTTTTTATTTGTGTGTGTTGGATAGAGGAGGTGACTGCATGCTCGGGATTCTTCTGTCCAGGACATTTTTTTAAATGTTTATTCAGAATAAGAACATTCCTCCCCGTGTTTGACATCAGCCTCCCTGCTTTTCAAAACGCCAGAAAAAGCGTGGACATGCGCCATCTGTACATGCATGTGTGTGCTTGGATAGATCCAGCAGTGGCACCAACTATTGCTTGACACCTCCCCAATTGGGACACAAGGCCACAAGGGTACAAGGGCGCAAGGGCTCAGCAGCGGCCGTCCTTTTCCCAAGCCTCAGGGCCCCGGGGGGATCGGGTTTGATGGGATTTGCTGATGTTTGTTGCTGGAGCAACTCACTGTATGAGTATGTCACACCATCATAAACAACTTCAACTGGAAAAAAACGACCTGTTGAACTTTTTCCTTGGAGGTGATGCATGTGAGGGCCAAGCACTGTGAACGCTCTGATGTTTGGGGTTTTATTTAATACGACGGGCCGTGAGTTTAGAGAGATTTTACAGGCCGGCAGAATCCAGAGATGCTGTTTCTCGGTCGTTTCTTTAGTCATGGCTGAGGCACGGTTTAGTCAGATCTAAAGTGAACGAGCTCGTCTGTGTGAGACGGTAACCTCAAAACACACTCTTGAACTGTCATCCAAGCCACCGCGTGCAAAAACCGTTGGACTGCTACAGCTGTTAGTCAGAATGAAACGGGCCACCCTCCTGTCACACACAAGCTTGTGCCTTTAGCAGTTAGAATGACTTTTAACCATATTTCAAAGACAATAGAAGTAATTTAAACTATATGAAGTCCTAATTAAGTGGGCGAAAAATGTTAATGGAACTGCATTTAATTTAAGTTTAGGCTAATACATTTTCATTTAATAATAACTAGCATGCAATTCGTGTCCGAAAAAGTCTATTACTTCTTCCACAATGGAAATTAGCCATCAGTTGGTCATTTCAATACACCTTTTGTGACCTATTGCACATATACTGTATTGAAATAAATGACATAAAAGTTTGGTATTAAAGCATATTTTAGTTTAAAATAAATGCTTGTCAGTACATTCAGCAGTAACTTTAATGATATTTCAAAGACAATAGAAGTAATTATGACACTACATAAAGAAGCACTCAAGTCCTACTAAAATGGGTCAAAAAAGTTCATGCAACTGCATTTAATATATATTTAAACTGATGCATTTTAATTTATTTGGAAATAACATGCAATTAAGTGTCTGGAAACAGGCAGAAGTCTCCCAGTTTATCTGAATTCACCCCTACTGTTTTTAAGAGAGTTTACTCCTTTTCCCAGTCACAGCCTTGCTATAATAAAATGCATGCATCATTTGCATAATGTCTAGCATTTTGCAACTTTCTGACACACTCGCTTGATTTTCGCTCCACTGTCAATCCCACAATCCCTCACATAATTGGCTGATTAGCTCCCACAGAGAACGAATGGGAACCGCCCATTTAAGCATGACTTTATGATGTAAAGCTTTACCTCAGAGTTGACAGACTCTGTTTTTCAGTTCGGGCTTATTTCAGTTTTTCCATCCTTTTCACGGCAGCAAAATCATTCAGAAGGATGTGACCAAATGTAGTTCCTGATGTAATTTTTTTGACTACATGATTTGGCTTTCCAGACGCCATTTTTCCCTCTGTCCTTTTTTAAGTACTATCCAATCACGTGCAAAAGCTTATGATGTTTACCAAACCAGTGCCATTATTGCTGCAAATGAAGGTGGAATTTTTTCCATGACTGTTAGAACAGCAGGCTGGCCTTTGGTTTCCAGGTGTGCCATGAAACGTGCCTCTTGACACACCATAACACACATAGACATGCACAGACGCCCACATGTTTTCAGACAGCTTCAGCAGAGCTGTACGAGTCCTGCATCTGTAGGCTGTAGGCGCAGGTGCAAGCAGTTAAACCAGAGACACGCTATGAACGGCTTTTGCGTACTACACATATGGGACCTGTATGTGGAGAGGGAAAGCTTGTGTCAGTTTTCTGCGACGTGTCACACACTGTTGTTCCTTGAGTCCATCAAGAAGTAATTATATTTCACAAAGAACATGCACTAGTAGACTATACTTTTCTATTTAGCATGCATGCAATCATGTAACAAATCTACTTCTCTACAGTCCAGATGTGAATGCTGCTTATCACATGCTTTCCAAAAGAAAAGCCATGCAACCATTATGCAATGAGACATTATTCTGCATAAAATGCTGGGGAAATCTCGAGATTTAACAATGATAAAATGCTTTAAACTCTGCAGAGTACAATATTGTTTAAAATTGATACCTTTCTCCACTTCTCTTGTTCACCAGACTTCATTGCTCAAATTTCACGAATACAGAAAGTCCAATGACACAAATGCACACACACATAAATACATGTTTCTCACAGCTCCATCCATTAAAATCACACAAGCACTGTAAACTCCCACATCAGTGTGTGTGTGTGCACTGTTTAAACACACACACACATTTGGGCCACACTGACAGCTGTGTTATGTAGCTCTGGCACCACTGGCTTACATTTTACGTTATTTGACAACTGGAAAGTTGAATTGAGGAGAAACTGCAGAGCTGAAATCGAAAATTGTGTGTATGATGTTGAGTGGAAGCACCTTCCAGTGTCTGTGTGTGTGTGTGTGTGCTATGCCTGTATCTTTGTATACAGATGTGTTTCTGTGTGTGTGTGTGTGTGTGTGTGTGTGTGTGTGTGTTTGGAGGAGAGTGCTGTCTCTGATGAGGGGCACGTCCTCGCGGGACAAGGCCCTTTTTTCTGGGTTAAAATAAACAGACAACTGGCGGGGGTCTGGGGGTTATGGGAAAGGAGGAAACAGTGATGCTAATCAGTCCTGCACACACTTCCCCCAACTGTAAAACAAAACGAGAGAGAGAGAGAGAGAGAGAGAGAGAGAGAGAGAGAGATCATTTTTAGCTGTAAGTGCACATGAGTGAAAGTTTAGGACTACAGCTCCACTTCGCAAGGTCAAGGGTCAAAACTAACTCTCCAGATCATTTTATTTCTTTATTACGGTTTTCACAAAGGCAATCCATGTTACATGATATTACACAATCAAATGTATAGGCAACAATTACACAAGCTGAACAATTTAGAATTTGTACAATTAAAGGGATAGTTCAGTCAAACATGAACATTTTGTCATATATATTCCGTAATATATAATATGTGGAACAGAAAGGATCTTATTTTAAAGCATTAATGTCCAAAATGTCTGTTTACATATGGAAAGTGCACCATAAAAGTATCAGAAAAGCAGTCCTTTCAAGTTGAGTGCTGTAAAAGTGCACTTAATTGTACTGAAAGTGTATTTGTAGTTTTTGTGTGTGTGTGTGTGTGTGTGTGTGTGTAAAAGACAGAACGTCTGGGGGGCAGAGACGCCTAGAGAGGGGAGGAGAAGAAGAGGGCAAAATGGAGAGATGTAATGTAATTTGCCACACAATGGGGTGAATAGCAAGCACGTGGTGGAGCTAATGGAGGAGCGCTGTCCTTTTTAGCAGCGCTAATTGATAAGAAAGAGCTTTGCCTTTGTTCAAGCAGTCCCCCTCCCCGCCTGTCTGGGACACCATCGGTGAACCCCCATCTGCTGTACAGGGTCCTCATGAACTATTCACCAAACACAAGTGTCTACTTGCTATATTTTTATGTGTGTTTGTTGCTCTGTGAATGATATATAGTTTAATAATCAGTGTCACTGTGAGACAGTCAGTATAATAATCCCTCAGTGTTACTTTATTTTATGCATATTTTATTTTGCTGAAATGTGTTAGCTGGTACTTTGTTTGACTGTTCATAAGGGTTGACACTGTTGTCATATTGGTTATTGGCTAATATTAGAGTTTTATTTATTTATTTTTATCATTATATTATATTGATATAGGGTGTTTAATGTCCCAGATGTTTATATTTTATATAAGTCTAACTTAAAGTAAATCTTCAAAAACACAAAAGAAAAACTATATCATGTTGTATTTTTAAAATGATAGATTTTTGTTTATAATATTATATTTATTGAAATATATATAGTACAGACCAAAAGTTTGGACACACTTTCTCATTCAAAGAGTTTTCTTTATTTTTTATATACATTAATTATATACATAACAAAAAAGTGTGAAACAACTGAAAATATGTCATATTGTAGGTTCTTCAAAGTAGCCACCTTTTGCTTTGATTCCTGCTTTGCACACTCTTGGCATTCTCTTGATGAGCTTCAAGAGGTAGTTACCTGAAATGGTCTTCCAACAGTCTTGAAGGAGTTCCCCGAGAGATGCTTAGCACTTGTTTGCCCTTTTGCCTTCTGTCTGCGGTCCAGCTCACCCCTAAACCATCTCGATTGGGTTCAGGTCCGGTGACTGTGGAGGCCAGGTCATCTGGCGCAGCATCCCATCACTCTCCTTCTTGGTCAAATAGCCCTTGATGCCTTCAGTGTGACTCTACAATTTTCATAGCCATGAATATAAAGAAAACTCTTTGAATGAGAAGGTGTGTCCAAACTTTTGGTCTGTACTGTATATATATATATATATATATATATATATATATACATATATATACACACAAACACACTCATTCTATTTATCTTTAATTTTTATTTTTATTATTATTACTATATGTGTTGTATAATGTGAAACTGTTTCTGCAGTTGTGCCAGACTTCTCATTCATTTAAGTATTTTTTTAATACATAAATAAATTAAGCATAATACTATGACCTTTATGAATAACTCATGACGTTTTTGCCCACTCCCAGTATAAATGCTGTTTGATGTAATGCGTAAGCTCTTCCTGTTAGCACCCGTGGCTCAATTCTGATGGTAGTCATTATACAGTTGTTGCATTGCCTCATCTCATACCTCATAACCATCGAAACCATGACAACAGCACAGTAGCCATCAGAGAAGCGGTGTCTGCGCCGGGGTCTTCCTGCAGCATAATGAACTCCTTAACACAGCCTGATTCCCCTCCTCAGGGTAAATTCCCATACAACTATGAACAGTTCTGAAGCAAAGCACATGCTTCCAGTAAGTGTGACGGGCAAGACGGGTTTTTCCTTCACTGTATCCTGGAGACTGATTGTTTTGGGCAGTCAACAACTTATGTTGTTGCTTGCAACCCAAGTTGGACAAAGAATGAATTTCGGTTTTATGAATCAAAACCAAGACTCCCCCGTGTTCATGTAGAATTTCTTATAATTACAGAAGCGTTGCCTACATTGAGGAGGTTTCTGAGAAATCCTGAAATTCTGAGTAGGATGCCTAACCTAGGCTTCGCTGGTTTGTCCAAAACATTTTTCCATCTTATAATACAGCAGCCAACAAGACATGGGAAGACACGAAGAAAATGGGAACATTAAGAATATACACTAACCGCTGACGGAGGTGTTTGGCTGTTGGCCAATCAGTCATACTACAATCGAAACAATTCATGGATCTAATACACAATGTGAATAATTTAAGATTTTTAAATGTTTTTGAACCAAGTCTCTTCGGCTCACCAATGCTGCATTTTATTTGATTAAAAATGCATTAAAATTATTAATATTGTGAAGTATTATTACAATTTACTCCAGTCTTCAGTGTCACATGATCCTTCAGAAATCATTCTAATTAGCTGATATCTACTTCGTCGGACATAGACGTCCTTTCTTAAAAGGAGAAAAAGGGCCACTCAGCAACCTCTGGCTCTGATATTAGTCAGCAACCTTATTAGTCTTAATGGCTGTCTCTGGGCACAAGGGAGCCTGGGCTGTCCTTTTAAAAGTACATATAAGGAGCTCATTAATACTTAAAACAAAACGGAGCAGTGAGAGGGGGTCAAACGAACGAGTGAATGAGCGAGTGACTGACTGACAGAAGGGGGAGGAGTGCGAGATCTCCTCCTTCCATTAAGATCCCTTCCCCCTTCCAGCTCTCATTGACGGGTTCCTGCGACCACAGAAGCCCCATAAAGGCTCAGCCATTTCCATAATCGCTCATATCTGTCGGATGAAACACTATCCAGACATCTTAATGGACACTCTGAAGAATCCCTGTTTAAAAATCCATAGCTAATCAATAACGCTGGCTCCCCGGCCTCTCAGCAGTGCTCGCAGATGTGCGCCACCGTACTCGCAGCCTAGTATTGACACGGATAATAGGGTTATTCTGAACACAGAGACCTGTGCTGGTCACATTTCTTACCTCAGCTTTCCATCAGCGAAGCTCTTTGTGGAAAATCCGGGAGATCAGAATTAGTTTTACGGAAATGCACGAATCCGCAATGTGTTCTAGGCAGCCGTTCCCACAGTTGTCAAAGCCGTTGGGCTCCACTTAGGAAACGAGCTGATCAGCACATGAAAATTGCAAAGGCAATCTGTTATCATGGCAACTAATTAAGTTATCGCAGTCGTAGGCCCTCATCCCTCCGCCTCATTCACCTTCTTTTAGACGCCAGTCAATCTTTGCTCAAATCCATAAGCAGGGAGATTTGATTTACAAAATTTTATTTGAGTTGTGCACAACATGAGTCAAAACCAACCAGATATACGTTCGTTGACATTTTAGAGGTTTCCATGCATATAAAGTGGATTTAAAAAAAAAAAAACTAAGAATAAATGAGTGGCAAATCAGCATATTAGACTGTTTTCTGAAGGATCATGCGACACTGAAAACTGGAGTAATGATACTGAAAATTCAGCTTTTTAATTTACATTTTAACAGATATATTCAAGTAGAAAACCGTTATTTTAAATTGTAATAATATTTGACAATATTACTGTTTGTACCATACTTTTGATGACATAAAAGTTGCCTGGTGAGCATAACAGACTTCTTTCAAAAACATTTAAAAATCAATCACACGTGATATAATAGAAACGTAACGAGTCAATCTTTGCTCAAATCCATGAGTACTGTGATTCAGTTTATAAAATAAAATTTGAACTGTTCACAACATGAGTCAAAAGCAACCAGATATGCATTTGTTGAGGTTTGAGCGCTGATTTAATGCGAATAAAGTGGATTATTATTATTTATTTATTTTTTTATTAGAGGTGTTTAACGTGAAAGGATCCTCTGTAAAATCCTAAATTGGGTTTTTACTGATCTAGTCAAGGTGGGCAGGAAATATGCCGAGGTGTTTATGAGGACTGGGTCGAAGTTATGAGAGCACTCGTTACTTTCAGATCATTTGCTGTGTATTAACCAGACGAGGGACATGTCTTTTTATCCTCTTTTGTTGCTGGTTTGATTCCTCCGCTACGGTGAGAGTTCAACCGAGCGTAGCGTCAGCCATTCACGATGACGAATGGGATACTAAAACACGAGCCAGCGCGGATTACACTGTTTATCTGTGTTTTTGAATAGACTGGATAGTTTTCTTGCCCTTTTCTTGAGAGAGTGAGGTGTGTCGTATTCATCATTCGGAGGTCAGCATTTCTCGGGTTTTGAAATCGCCAAAGAACAGCACATGCAAGTACATGAGTGTTTGTGAGCTATTATGGTGATATGACACTTTCTGCAGTAGATTGCATCAGTGTAGTTAGGCAACATTTTTCTCATGTTTTTTTTTTTTTTTTTTGAGTCTGAAGAAATTGCTCAAGGATATTCGCACAAATAATGGACAAGATGTGACCTCTGTTTCTTTGTGAAACTGCTCTGTTTGTCAACCTCAGCTTCTCTGTATTGAATAAGGCCCTTACAGTAAGAGAAATTAACAAATGGGAAGTTCCCATAACCATTCAAGTGGCAATTGTGCTCAAGAAATGACCAAACTCGTTTCCAGGTCAGATGTTATCACAGCTTTGTGATCCCTGGTGACTGTACATTAAAATGCAATGCTCCATTTTATTGGTGGAGATTCATTTTGGAGCAAAACAAGGGGTGTGGATGCAAAGGCCACATCTGAAATGTGTTTACACTGATTTTTCAGTGGTGGCAAAACTATATTTACATACGACTCACAATTGTGGGAAACCATGTATCGTAGTCTTGTGCACAGCCAATAGAAAACAAGAAGGTGTGTGCTGATTGGAATGACTGTTAAATATTCATCTGGTTCTTTAAGATGCAGTGCAAAAAAATGGTAGACTGATACTGAAGAGTCACACTGTAAAACAACAACAACAACAACAACAAAAATATGACTTTTATGGTAACATACAGCTTTGGTTGCCAGACCTTCATTGTAAAAAATATAATTGCGACATTTTTGGGTTCACAGACTTATAAAAATAAATAAATAAAATTGTCTTTAACTGATGTAATGTTGATAAAAGAAACATATTGTACTAAGTTGTAAAGTACTAATATCTGTTTTGTACCACTGTAATACACGGATAACCATCAAAAACAGATGGTGATAAGAAAGTCACACAAGCTCATCACAAACAGCTTTTCCACAAGCTGAGAAGGGAAATGCTTAGCTTATATATAGAAGGTGCACTGTGTCATTCACACAAATACTAAACACCATCATTGTAACACCCTGAAATAATGCAAAAAATAGTCATTTAACAACATCAGATGTACACAACTGATAAGAGAGAGAGAGAGAGAGAGAGAGAGAGAGAGAGAGAGAGAGAGAGAGAGAGAGAGAGAGAGAGAACACTAAAAAGAAACATTTATTTTAATGAAAAAACTTCAAATATGAAGTGTCATGCAAGGAATTTTGGGATTGTCACTTTACATTTTATTTTTCACTGCATATTATGCAATGGTGATCTTTTTCATTTGCATAAACTGTAATTTTAACAGTAAAGTTATTCACCATACAACTAACAGGTTTTTACTGTATTATTTTTTACAGTCTTTTACTGTTAAATGTATATATATGTGTGTATATATATATATATATATATATATATATATATATACACACACTGTAAAATGTAACAAGTTGAGTTAACTTAAAAAAGTGAGGAAACCGATTGCCTTAAATTTATAAGTATAGTATTCATTTTAAGTTGGCAAAACTAAATAGTATTTGTAAACTTAACTTAATTATCAAGTACAATTAAGTACTGGTGACTCAAAAGCATTAGTTGAGGTAACTCATTATTATTATTATTATTATTATTATTATTAGTGTTCACGTTACTTGTAAATATAAGGAAACCGATTGCCTCACATTTTTAAGTAAGCTAAACTAACAAAAACGAGTAAAGCAAAAAATGAACTATGTTGTCAAAACATTCATTTTATTGTAACAGTGTACAAAAATTGCTTCTTTAAAGCATGTTTAAAACAAAAAGGGTTGATAGTGAGTGATTAAAACCCTACAATAAAACATTTGTGTTACTGCAAACACACAGATAACTGATTAAAACAGACATTTTTGTTGTGGGTCATCCATTCACACCTGGATACAACACCCAAAATGCAAAAATAGACACAAGACTAAATCTTTCTGTTATTACTAACATAAACACATCTTGTGGAACATTCTCAAGTCCATCCATTGCTATAAAAACCCTCCAAAATGATTGCTGTATCAGTGACCTCCAATGGCAAACCTTGTGGAGACATCGGGCTGTCCTCTGGCATCACAGTGAGAATTCCCATCGATACTTGAGGTTCAACTATATCACAGTCCTAAGAAAGAAAGGAAAGCGATATTAAAATACATTCTTATATTGCAAAAGCAAACAAGTGCATGTTCCTTTAAAAAAAATTAAACTGCTTAAGGTGCTGTTACTAGTTCTTGAAGTAACATTTCAATTTGTAACAGGGCTTCAGTGGGAATTGTCAGTGATAATTTGGACCTTTTTAGCAAAAGCATCATTAAAACTTTTAATAGCAATGTCTTTTTAGTAAAACACTTACATCCATCCCATGATCGGTTTGGTTTCAAACGTTCCTCAAAATATGTTCCTTCGTGTTCATCAGGGCTGTCATGGGACATAGGTAAGGAATGGCTATATTAGAGACCTTTTTGCGCTGAGTAGTTGGATTGAAATTGGATTGGAAAAATTCAAGACACTATTCTATATGAGATTTTTATAGTTTGAAAACGGTTTCATCCACATTTTAAGATTTATTTGATCAAATGTTATGGAAAACGAAGTATATATTTTACTTGCATTTAAATTTATCTTCTATGTACTTTATATAAGATCTCTTAAATAGACGTAATGCTGACACAAAAATTGGGACATCTTTCTTGTAGCACTTATTACAGAGATTAAATTAGTAAGTAAGTCTTTTTATTTGTAAGTTTTTTTACTTACAAAGCATGTTTTTAAGAAGTCTGTAGTGTCTTCCCCAAGAAGGACAGCAAGAGAACTGCTGTCCGTCGAGCAGTGACATCAGTGATGTTCTAACAAATAATACATAAAACATCAAGATCAACAGTGAAAACAGATCACTTTAAACTTGACAAAATGGACTTACACTATTGTTAAAAAAAAAAAAAAAACTGTGCCTTTCTTTGATTCGAAAACTTCCAGAAAACGAGACGTATGTTTATCAAGGGCTGAGAAGAATTCTTGCTTGAGGTTTTTGCTTGTGATCCGATTGAACTCAGCAATAATCTACGTAAAGAGAACAAAATTTCTAAATCGCTGTCTTTGTATGGGCACTGAACCAGTTCATTCTTTTTTAGATGTTGACGCAAATGGCAGAAAAACAAGGATTATGTGCAGGGTTGTTTAAATTTACAGAGAGGACAATGAAGTATCAACGGTGTTGGTTTTGATCCACTTGTTTGTTTTGCATTTTCAGAGTGATTTCTTGTTAAATGCACTTTTAGAACATTGAATGATTTAAAAGAACACAAACCGTCTGTGTGAAGACAAGGAATTTGATTGGTTCTTGTGTAGCTTCCATGTTTAATCCAATAATGCTTCAATAGCAGAGCTCTCTTTCACAGAAATAAACACAGAACTTACACTTCCACTGCATGCCCACTGCACTCTTCGAAGAAGAAACTTCTGCAAAAAATTTAACAGAGTTAACAAAGTATATGGATATTAATGGCAATTGCAGGTACGAGTAACGTTACACGTGTAAAGAGCTTCTCTCGTCCATCACAAATCTGAAAACAGTTGTTTATATATGTATAAAAACGACATGAACACACATTATAAACTTGTAACTTTTCCATTGCATACCTTTTCTTTTTACTCAAGTAATTATTAAGACTATAGCTTTAACTACTAATCACACAATAACTTGTATTTTACTTAAGTTTTTGTTACTCTATCCACCTCTGTAACTTGTCTGTTGACCTAAAACATGTTTATCTTTAAAGCTAGAAGATTACCAATTATTAGATTGCTAAAAGCAATCCAACGTCATCCATCAATTTCTTATCAATATATTAACAAAATACTACTGTTTATAAACTTTGATTGGTATATTGTTATTTTTTAAAGCAAATGTAGCAGTTAACTATAAAAAAACCAGACTCACCTCATCATGCTCTTATCCAGCCACATGCAAATTAATGAACCTGCAATCTGTACCAAGTAAAGCCTGGTTCACACGGCAGGATAATTAGGCCGATTTTAGCCCCGATTCACCCCTTCCGACAATCTTAAGGTTGCTCCGATTCGTAAAATAATCTGATCAGATATTCCTGCCATGTTTGGTGTGTTAAGACTGCTCTCCTCTGCTCGGAAGGACGTCGGGACCGCTCCGATCTCAAATCGGGGATATCCAACATGTTGGATTTATTTGGCCCGATTTCTTCTCGTGTGTGGTGTCCCCGGAGGACAAACGATCACACAGCCTGTGGACTGTGGCGTGTATCCAATCAGAAAGCGAGGCGGCATGACGCACCAGAAAGTCGATGGGCATAACTACATCCACAACTGCAGTCCACCAGAGTACATGGAAACGAATATATGAACGTTTATTTCAACGGTAATTAATCAGTGTAGTACGTAACGACATTTCTATGAGATAAAACAACAACTCACCTCCATATCATGATGTAGCAAGTATAGTCCATGCTCGCGTTTTCTTGTGGGTTTTTTTTTCGGTTAAAAACAAAGCACAAACTATGGCCACTGCATCCTCTTCGTCCGCCATGATTGTTTACTCTGAAGTCACGTTTGATCTCGAGGGATTTTGCGAGATTTCCCGTCTGACCTGGGAATGCTCGGGAGTCAAATCGGTTCGTGTGTGATGTGTTGATTTTGCCGTGTGGCTGCACACCACACACTGTACGAGCAAAACTGTTAGACCAGTGATTTTTTATCGCCGTGTGTGGGGTCTCTCAGGTTTGGAAAATCGGCCGACAATTTTAAAATCGTCCCGTGTGAACCAGGCTTAACTAGCAAAAAAAAAACAAGTAACTAGCATGTGCAGTCGTCTTCTTCTCTGTCCAATTAATCAAGTAGGGTTAATGGCCTTTCACACCTTTGGAGTATTATCGCCACCTACTGTATATCTGGTGCATTCACAATACTTAAACTTTTAAGTTGAGCTAAATTAAGTTGTTGAGTTCAAGCACTTTGTGTGGGGGAAAAAGTTGCAATTACTTAGTTAAACTAAGTAATGTCAACAAACTTAATAAAATAAGTTAAGTTTACTTAATCATTTTAGTAAGCTCAGCAATTACATTTTACAGTGTATATATATATATATATATATATATATATATATATATATATATATATATATATATAATTATTATTTTTTTTTTTTACAGTGCAGATGAATTGATACATTTCTACATTCTCATAATCAATAATACAGTCTATACCGGAATTGTCTGTTCCAAAGTGCAATGACGTATTGTGATGCACCTTCAATTTATTTTATAATCAGCTTCTGTTTTTATTGCATCTTTTTATGGAAATAAATAATCACATTTTCCCCATTAAAACTTTAAGCAAAGTCATTAATTTTTTAATTAATTTATTTTAATTAAATTAATTTATTTTTTTAATTAATTAAATTAATGTACCCACAGCACCCCATATTGACAGAAAAAGACAGAATTGTTGACATTTTTGCACATTTATTAAAAAAGAAAGACTGAAATATCACATGGTCCTAAGTATTCAGACCCATTGCTCAGTATTTAGTAGAAGCACCCTTTTGATCTAATACAGCCATGAGTCTTTTTGGGAAAGATGCAACAAGTTTTTCCTCTGCCATTCCTCCTTGCAGATCCTCTCCACTTCTGTCAGGTGGGATGGTAAACGTTGGTGGACAGTATGGTTGTGCAGCGAAGCCAGTATTTGTATCTGTATCAATCACAACATTTTTGAGAGAAGCATAGAGACGGCAACGCAGCTATTTGATTGGCAATTAGGCTGTATTTATTCATTCGTGTATCATACCATAGCCTATAAGGTTTAAATAGTAGAACAAATTGTAGAATGGGTATGATGTAATATTTTAGGTAAATATAGCGCTTTCAACAGACCACATGGCCATCCAAAGCGCTTTACAAATTGTAATTGTCATTCACACACCGACTGCGGTGTCAGCCATTCAAGGCGCCACCCAGCTCGTCGGGAGCACCTGGGGTTAGGTGTCTTGCTCAAGGACACCTCGACACTTGGTCAGGTGGAGCTGGGGATTGAACCACCAACCTTCCAGTTTGTAGACAACCTACATGAACCACTGAGCCACTGCAGCCCTAGGTAACATCAGCCCTACTCTTGCCAAGCTCTGATTTCTGAGAGATGTACGGCGTGGCAACAGCAATGCGGTGTTTGATTTGCGCTCTTTTCATTCATAAAGTTTACGTTCATTCACTTCACACACTCATTGAGTGAATTTGAGGTTTGTGAAAAATATTGCACTGATCCCCTGGCCCACCTGTGAATCTAGTAAACACCAAACTGTGAATATTTGGGCAGAATTATTCGTTATCCGTTATTCATTTTTGAAGCCATTATTCCTGCCTTTCCAAATAAGGTATTCGGCTTCGAGCACACCCCTAGTGGACAGCCATTTTCAGGTCGTTCCAGAGATGCTCAAATGGGTCTAAGTCAGGGACTATACTGCTGATAAAATCATCAGAGCGAGTGTATGTGTGTCTGTACTGTATATGTGCATTTAAAGAAAAAGCATTCAACAAAACTGTTGTATAATATTAAAATATCTGCAATAGACCATAAAGATTGAGAAGAACTGAGAAGATGCGCAAATCCACGTTCATTTTCAGTGTTTATTTGCGCATCTTCTCAGTTAACAACGGCTTGTGTAGTAACAGCTCTATGTGAAATCACGCACCTGCACCTGAGGGAATTTACCGCTGATTAGAGAACCGGCTTTACTGACGAGATGCGCATTAACGATCGCAGCCCTAATATACTGTGTATATATATATATATATATATATATATGTATATATATATATAGGCTATATATGAACAATTATAATTAGGCCTATATAAGTTAATTATACCAATGGATTTCCGAAAAAAAGGAAATAAAGTCTATCCTTCATTTAACTGTAGCTGATCTCACAGCTGAAATAGTGGACGTTTTGAAATGAAATGCATCTTCAACCTTCCGGAGCTCTGGCAGCGCGTGCGTCGCGTCGCGTCGTCGGTCGCGTCCAGGGAGAGACAGCAGAGTGGAGTGTAATTGAATTGAATCAGCGTGTAACGCCGCCCCTTTACGCGGGGATCAGCCTCTTCCGTGCCGCACACAGAACCGCCCTGGACCGGGGTAACTAACAGAGGGAGGACATGAACGAGTGATTGAGATAGAACGGAGAAAGAGAGAGGGAGGGAGGGAGGGAAGAGACGCTTCAATACTTCAGAGATCTGATCTTGTTAAGGGAAAACCTGTGTCATTTTTAAGAAACTCCAGGCACACAGACGGACTTTGGAGGACACATTTGGGACTAAAAACATCCAAACTGACTTTCTGCATTGAATGCGTGACAATGACGGCAGCTGTCGATATTAAGCCGTTAACTATAATAAAATCTGAAAAAGTCGACGGTAAGTGCTCTATTCGTTTTCTCATGCCTATGGTTTTAGATTATTGCAAAACTTGTCCAGTCAGCTTAGTAACTTTTGTGCATATTGAGGTAATGTCTGTGTGAAATGCATTGAAATCGAGATAATTTAACATACTGTCATGATTTGATGTCAGACAGCAATTTTCCGAAAGTCTTTGGTTTTTGATCAGCGAGTGATAGACAGGTATGATGACAGCCTGCACGCGGCGCTCCAGATGTGCCAGTCTTTGATTTATTGATATACAAATAATCTTTATTATGTAACCCGTTGGTTTTTACACAGCTAAGTGAGCACATGCAGTTACCTCCTAGTCTAATTTCATCCAAGATAGTATGCATGTTTTATATGTGATCATAATTGAAACCAGTGATGAAAAATCACTTAGTTGTTCAATAAGATCCAACAGAAAGTTGCATACAGTAGACTAAGATGATTTTGTATGATCAGGCTATTGTAGGAAAAGGTATAGATTAATACAAGAGTACTTATATTTTAACATGGTTACATTTGTTACACCCTTTTTTCTTCCATTTTTATTATGGAAATTAGCCAGTTACATATTGGGATTTATTTTCTTTCTTTCTTTCTTTCTTTCTTTCTTTCTTTCTTTCTTTCTTTCTTTCTTTCTTCTTGTTCTTCTTCTTGTTCTTCTTCCTTGGTTTGTTTTTGTTTTGTTGTTTTTTTCCGCTGGCCACAAATGTGACCACCGACATGTTTGCATGTATTGTGATCATGAGACAGCAATAATAGACGGTTTGTATACTCTCTAAATGTTAGGAATCAGATTTGTTATGCGTCTAATGACATGTTTTCTTTTACTGAGCTTTCAGATTGGAATTAAACAGCTCTGGTCATGTGACTACTTCTGCCAGTCATGTAAAAACGTTTTTATGAAATGTAGTCATACTCATTTATAGTTGAAAACTCTGTAAATTTATGTCACAAATGTCACCAACAGGATTGAATGGGTTTAATACTGTGATATTGTATTAGGGAATTCAGACCATATCATTGTTTTTCAATAATTTGAACAGATATACTGATATTATGTGCAAGACTGGACTATTTTATTTCTACGGTGCAAGGTTATTGCAGCAAATACTGTACATGAAGAGTACTGTACTGGCAAGAGAATGATGTTGAATGCCACACATGGCCTCTCATGACTTGACACACTTTTCACTTTACATAGTCATATTTCATTTCATGCATTACCAGCAGGCTTGAATTTTAACTACATGAGTGATTATTCTTCGTGTTCAGCGGACTTTTAAAACATTGCGTCTTCTAATGCACTTGTGCATTTAGTCTAAGTTCATTATTTGGTCATTGGCTGAGCCCTGGGCCTTCAGTCCTTTAATGCAGATAGTATGGGCCTCCTTGTTAATGCGTGATTAAAGTTTCATCTTTCTTTCTTTCTCTTTGCGTTTTGATGTGAGTGTGCTTGTGCAACCTCATGCATTCATGTCATGGCAGGGAATTTCCCTTTTGGCTTAAGAGTGGTCAATCTCAACTGAATGAAGTATGTCATGATTCTGCTTCACTGTCCATTCATACCACATCCATTAACCCCCACCGCTGACCCAGCACGGCTCAGGAGGGGCTGCATGCCTGACCAGGGAAAAGGGAGGTAGAGAGGGAGGATAGATGCCATGCTGGTTAAGCAGTCAGCAGTCTCACACTCCCTCTCTGTACTCCTGAGGACTGGAATAAAGTGACGAGTATGCAAGTGGGATGTTAGCACATGCCTTGGCCCGGTGTAGTCTATAGAGGGAATATGACCCTCTTCTTTGGCCCGGAAGGGCAGGGTGAGTTCAGTGGCCGCTAGTTTCCCTACGATAAAATGCTGACTGGCTTCGACCACAGCTGGTGGTTGTACACACAGAATTCTGACTCCCAACCTCTCAAACACACACCACCAGCTGTTAATACATAATGGAAAAAGGCATTCACCTTTGCAAGCATGTCAGAATGAAAGCTAAAACATGATGACTCCAGAGCAATGTGCAAGATGTGATATGAATCATTACTAGGTTTGCATATTCTTGCATGCACAAGGGCCTGCTCTCTTTTCACACACAGTTGCAGAGTTTACATTTCCAAATGCACTGGCACATGAACATGCACAAACACTCTCCAACACACATGCACAAGATTTCTTGTCGGATGGAAAAGCAGTTGTGCGCTGTTAAAAAAGAAAGTGCTGATACTTGCAGCGGGGGTTGCCAAAATATCATGCTATCTTGCTAAACAATTTCTCAAGACATGCTCCCTCGAGTTCAGTTAACAGTGAATGTTCAGGCCAGGGTGAATGGAATACACTGGGAAAGACTGTAAAATCCACATAAGACTTGTTTACTCCTGGTCTGCTGCTTTCGTCTTTTAGAAGAATGGATATGTGCACCTTGTGGGTGCCATTGTTTAGCACAAAGTGCTTGTAAGAGTGTAAAGCTCTGGCAGACTGGCACAAATGATAGTTTCTAGCATGCATGCGTCGTTAATGCGGAGAGGCCGTAGCCATTAAGCACCTGATCCCAGTTTGTATTGGGTCTTAAATCAAGACAAGCGAGCTGTGTCTTGAAGACAAAGGCTAGTACAAAAACAAGCCCACCTTCCCCCATCCCTCATTTGCTTTTTGACTCCGTTTATACAAAAGTAATGAATGGCTGAATTCAATCGAGTCACACAAAAGTTGTTTAGAGTTCAGTCAAGATTATCTGATTTACCCCGGAGACATGTAGTGCATGAAGAGACAATGGGACCTACACAAGAACAGGATAGCTTCAATAAACACACTTAAGTTCATTAATGGAACTTCTAAAATAAGATTGCATATTGAGTTATCACAAAACAATCTCGAGCAACCCACAGAGAGTCTGGAAGCAAAAGAGTTTATGTGAAAAAGATTTATCGTGCAACCCGCTAAAGAGTGTACAAGTCATTCACAAGTATGAATCATGCGTTGTGGCATAGCACAAATCTTAAAGCGGCCTTACGGTCAAAGATAAACCCATGTAACATCTGCTACCAAAATGGATAATGTTGTTCCTACCCAGCCAGTTTTGCTGTGCCAGAAGTCTTCAGCATTTTCTTTGAGCTTTGCTTTGAAAGGGGCGTAGTTAAAACGCTTGACAACAGGGTCAATCCTTTCATCTTTGCCCAAAGACTACTTAGCAGTGTGAAATGAGTCAGCAACAACATGAGAAACAGCCAGGGGTTACCTCCCACTCATTTCGGACTAGAGAAATAACCCTTGATGTGGATATCTGCTCTTCCCTTTCTCCTTCTTTTTCACTCTTGGCCTGTGTCCATCTCAGGGTTCAGTGAGTGACAGGAATGTCTGAGGATTGGGTAGGCTGCCTATTGCCCACCTTTATCTGATTAAGACACTGCACTCTCTCATCCCGAACCCCTGCTAGGCCCCACTCGTACACCCTCTAGATACCCACACACTGAGCACTCATGCAAAAGCAGTATCCAAGCATTATCAGGTGTGTTAAGAGATGATAATTCAATCAGGCAGTCATCTTCAAGGGTGCATCTGAAAATGGCCTAGATTCCCAAGTAACATAACAGATAGGTTTCTGTAATATCAGACTCTTTGCACTTTCGCCAGGCCCTGAGCATGCCTTGCTTACCTGACAGCTGTGCAAACACAGGTCTGGGTAATCAAGTTAGTCTGATGTGGGTCTCTGATTGCAGCTTTTATAATTTGTTGAACAGTGTACAAGAAAATTATTTATTAATGGGAGGTGTAGGGCAGGCTTAATGTTTAGAAGTCACTGGATTAATATTTGATGCTCAAAACTGATTCACCAGACTCAGGCCTCAAGGATAAGATGAAACACAGTTAGATCAGGGCTTCTTGCCTAGTGTTAGGGAATGACTCCCCCTTCAAATAATGTTCAATGGCTACATGACTCCCCTGTCAAAAATTATTTCTGGTGAACACAGGCTTTTATTGTTCCCTTTAAAGTTTAGTCATCAAAGGGTGAAGGGAGGTTCAAGTTATTGGCACAAGCTAAGGGCACAAACAAAACTTTTCCAAATCCTTAGATGCGTCAGAATGACTGAACCATACGTCAGAGCTGTTTTCACTATAGCATACTTGTGAAAGCTGTTCTGACCCACTTCACTGTGTTGCAGTTTGAAGTCTTCCCAATAGTTCCCAATCTCTTGCCCTGCTTCTCTGAAATTCAAAAGAACAAAACAAAAGCAAACGACACAGCATGTCCCAGAGCAGGGAAGAAATAACAACCCTATGTGTATTTTTTCCAAAAATTTTACAGGATCCATTTTCCCCCCATGTGTTCCATGTCTCTCTTTTTTTCCCTGCGTTTGTCTCTCTACCGTCTGCAGGCCACATGGGCTCTTTCCTTTTCTCCCTGGCCCCTGATGTGGCGTCTGCCTAATGTTGTCTTCTCATCCCCACCACGTGCTACAGGCTAATTTCTGAGTCACAGCCCCTACCATGCTGACTCCAGCACCCACCCCTCCTCCCATAAGACATTAGCCCATCCCAGTCCCTCTGAGGCTTTCTGGTGGGCTCCAGACCACGTCCTGGATGGTGGAAGGCCCTTGAGGTGAGTAAGCCAGCCGAACCAGTGCCTGCCTTTTCATGCCACACTTGTTTTTCACTGTGGCTGTTTTGCAGATGTCTACCGAGTACAACAGAGAGACACAGAGGTTGGCGTTGAATCTTGAATTTAGAGGTAGAGGAAGACCTGTTCCCAGATTCCACTCTCCCATCAGTGTATGCACTTTCACCAAGTCACCTGTTTTAGGGCTCAGTAGTCGGAGCTGGTTTTGTAATTATCCTACTTTTGTCTCACCTCTTTGAACACAGTTCCTACCTCAGAGGAATATTGACAGAACACTTCTGGCTACCAGTCCAGTTACATTTAAGATCTTAAGCTGTTCTCCGAGGTCCAGGTGTTTGGATGTATCCAGCTTTACGGTCTCTCTCAGTTTGTGAGTGCTACTTGATGTACAGCTGAATAGAAGTCACATGATCCTTGGCAGTCACAGGAGCAGCTACAGCTGGGACTCTTTCTCGTTCAACCTTCTTACCTCTATCTACATATTTCTGACAGAGAGGCTCTGACAACTCACACCTTTCTCATAAAACTACAGAACATGGTTAATCTGACTTTTTCTTTTTAGCTTATGAGAGTGTTCAAATAGAACCTGTTTAAAGCATTTAATACTATTCCTTACACAGTTTAGAACTGCAGAGATGTAATTCAGCATGCCTCTATGCCATTTGATGTTGATATTTGTCACCACAGAGGATTTTACTAAAATTATTTATCACTTTATTTACTTTGATGATGCGTTAGCACACTGTTGTGCTCTGCAGTCCGATGTGGATTTCAGAACAACTTCCAGCCATCCATTAATCCACTTTGGGCTCGAGAACTCTTTTCATTGCTACAGTTGTGGTACTTTTCTCTGCGTACAGTTAATTGTGTAATTGGTGCATTTAGAACTGAACTCAAAGGCGCATTGGTTTTTAGGTCACAAATACAGAACAAACTCACACAAAAATCCTGTCCACATTAGCGACTGTAAAACAAGGCAGGAATGTGTGGCACGATACATAAAAACAATGCGGCCTGTGGGGAATTCATTTACCGAGAAAGCATCTGTTGGCCATCGGCTGGTTCCACAATAGCAGAAACCATTAGCTTGCTAATTGCATGCAGAGCTTTCCTTCCTTCATTTCCCTGATACTGAAAGCTGCTTGCTCATAAACGTAGCTCAGGCATGACTGACTACTCTTGTATGAAGTTGCTTTGATCAGAAATGCTTTTGGACATATTTATATCCAGTGATGGAAACATGTCTGTCTTTTGCCCCTTCTTGAAGTGCTGCAATTTCAGGTACGCTAAGAGGAGGTTTTTGGAGGTTTCTAAGAAGAATGTTGATTGTAGAGTAAATTGTTTGTCAAGATATGCATTTGTTTGTTCAGAAATCTAAACAGTATGATTCACTGATCCAAGTGCACACATGGTCTTTTAGAGGTGTTCACACCTACAATGCATGCTCTCAAAATTTGCATGCTGCAAAACGCCTCCGCTTTACTTTGCAGTATGCATAGTAGCATCACTATAAGTATCTCTTTAATGCCTAGCATGACAATTGCGGGCAGTTGAAAAGCAAAAATGCAGACAAAAAAGCAGTTGATCAGCCCTAGTCTCTGGTAGTACAAAAAGTTATGTTTTGTCAGCAGAAGATCAAAGGTACAACAGTGGTTGCCATTTCGACCCTACCAGATTGAACAATGAATTGTACAACCGAATGGGCAAGAACTTGCCAAATGATGCCCATTTTGAAGTCAATCCTGTAGGTCATTGGGATTTGAATGCTCAGTTTGACACATTGATGGTATTGTGTGTGTGAGACCATCTAGTAAACCCGGGGAACCCACTGGCTGGGTCTTTAAGAATAGCCACAGTGTTCCAGGGCAGGAAAGCCCCCGACGTGTGACCCCAGCACGGTGGATGGACCCTGCACTGCTTTTGGGAACTCAATCGTTGGCTGCTGCTATTCCTGTCTCGGCCCGGCCCGATCTGCATGCTTTCAGATGGAAATCTAAACAGTGGGCAGAACAAGCACTTCTCTCACTGGATTCCCCACCCTTGACCGTGCCTTGTTCAGGGTGGACCTGCTGTGTGAATGGCCCTCCTTCATGTGGGCCAGGTTTAACAGCCTCACTGTCACACGCTCTGAGAAAGATAGAGCAAAATATAAAGAACTGAAGGTGTTTTGTGGGCTACCCTGACACCCTGCTGAGACACAGCTGTCAAAGGGCAGAACCCAAGTTTTTTGCAGGTTTGGTGATTCTTTTGTCCTTTTGTACTGAGCTCTACATCCTCAAACGACTTTATTTTCAGACTGGAATTTGATGGCGTATGCAACTCTGAATTGAAACAGAAAGAAAGCGAAAAAGGGAAACGCATGTCGGGTAAAATATGCTAATTTGACATACAGACACAAATATACCAAGCACAAAAAAGCATTCAGAAGCTCAAATACCATCCAGACTGTTAAGGGACTTGAATGAGCTGTTTGGCTTTTATTACACAACCCACTCGCTGTCTCTCACGCACTTAAGACAGACCCCTCAGACACACAAATACAGACACACACTCATTCTTTGAAGTGTCTAATTTTACAATCAACCATTAACGTTATCATTAGTGTGTGATGTGTAAGGCTGAAGATCGGCCCTGGCTAGATGTGTGCATGACATTAAATACTATGGAAAACACTGAATGGACTTGATGGGCGGGACCTGTGGTCATGCCAATGGTGATGACTTCCCTTTGGGGACTCCATTCATGTTGTCTTGGATGCTTTCACATCATTTGACCAACCACACCTGACTACATGAGACCACCAGGGCCTCATGAACATACTCACATTTTCACAACCCCATGACTAATGCACAGAGCTCACAAATGTGGACTTATACTCATCCACACCGCCCAATGCACACCTGCACTTCCATATGATATGAAGGTTTTCTAGTTTGGACTGTATGGCTCAGACCCAAGATCTTTTGGGCCTAATGCAGTTCAGTAGACAGAAATATCATGGCTTCATATCTACTGCTATTAGCAATGTTTAGTTGCTCTCTATGGAAATTAATACAATCCTTGTTTAATTCATTGAACTTTGCATTGAGGTAATGATTTATTTGCTTCATTAAAGAAGAGAAAAAGAAAAAAATAGGTTACCAAATTAGTTTTTTAAGTATTCAAGGGAACTTTGTTTTATGTTTTATATGAATGTAACTATTGAAATTAAAATACCTAAAACAAATTCTGAAATATTGTGATGTACATTGAACTAAATATTTACTTTCAACCAAGAAGACACAAAGGGTTAAAATTAGGGCTGCAACTAACGATTATTTTGATAATCGATTAATCTGTCGATTATTTTTACGATTAATCGATTAATCGGTTTATGTACTTATATTTTAGTTTTTTCAATTTTTTCCCCAAAGTAAATTATTAATAAATGGTCTTTATCCTTCAGCATAGATTTTTAAGAGATTTTAACCATTTTGCATTGTCATATCCTCATCAAAAATATACCTGGAGTTGTTTTATTGTGTTAGTAATCCTTTGTCGAACTCTTCTGCAATCAGAACACTGACCCATACTCTAGCAAATTTCACAAGGAGATTTAAAATAATGTTTTCACCATGGCAGTCCTTAGAGCTCCTAAAGTAGTTTAACATCCCGAATGAAGCTTATTAAGGAATCTTTCAGAACATATTTTCACGAAGAGTAAGGATAAAACAGAATAAAATTGCAGTGCATTGTATTTTATTATTTACTGGGAAACAGCTTTATAGCTTTTGCTGTGAAATTGTAAACAATCCTTCGAATAAAGTGCTAATGGCATGAAACCTGAATGGAACTCACAATTTAAAGTAAAATCCATCAGAAGGTTGTCCAGAAAAAAAAATTGGACAGTCACACACAAAAAACCTGCTGTGTGAAAAAGAGCAGTGAATACTTAGAAAAAAAGTGCATTTCAAATATCTTTAAACATTTACCTCTCTCATTCAGTCATAATTAGGCTGCAGGACTGAATTATGAACTGGTAAACGACAAACTGATCACAGAACATGTTTGTAAAGCTTTAAATGTTAACTGTTAAAAAGCAATGTTATCAGCTTTTACGACTAAACATTTGCAAACAACATTGTACTGGAGAATCTGCACAAATAAAAGTCTTAGGGGCCGTTCACATATCGTGCCTAAAAACGCGTGGAAAACGCTAGGCGCGCCGCTTTCTCCTTCTTTCCAAAGCGCTCGGGCAGAAGCGCCCCTGAGGCGTCTGCCTTTGATAAGCAACCATGACGTGCTCTCTCCATGAAGACGCGGAAATTTCAGCAAAGGATAAATGGATTTGCAGCTCAAAAAATCGCTTGCAGTAGCTCTGCTACTAAATTTATTTCAAAATGGAAATCCATATACAACTATGATCAGCTGTTCCTTTCATCTTGACTGAGCTTTAAACGTTGTTACGGGAAAGGATGAAGCTGATTGGTTAGTTCTTGTCACATGACCCGCGATGCGCTTGCAGCATTCTGAAAAGTTGAGATGTTTTTAACTCGGTGCGGTGTTGGAAATAACGAACTTGAGCGCGCAAAAGACGCGATATGTGAACGTCCCCTTAAACAGTTCAGTAGTGCAGAGTTTACAGGTTACTCTTCTTTTTTGAAGGCTCAAAGTAAAGTACTCCCAGTCTCCCACATCCCGCTAAATGCTGCAGAGACGCTGTTCGGGAAGCACGTGACATAAAACGAGGCCAGCTATTGGCTATTCGCTACTTCTCCTGCTGTACTGGCTGAGTAAAACCTCCGGTGGCTCATTACTGCCACACTTTGGTCACCGCAGATTTGAAATATGCACGAAATGAGCCGCTTACGGCAAATAAAAGTTATTTAGCAACGAATCGATGACTAAATTAGTTGACAACTATTTTAATAATCGATTTTTATAGATTAAATCGATTCGTTGTTTCAGCTCTAGTTAAAATGAATTGGTGAATAGTTTATTTGATCAAATTAATTGTATGTTTAATCAGCAAGTCATTTATTTACAGACAAATTAACTAAAATGAATTGGATTTCCAATGGAATATGAGAGTAGTGTTTGATTAAGTTTGTTATACTGTTTGATGACTGTGATTGGCCAATGATAATGTCAGCGTTCAAATTCACAGAAAGCTTCTTCCAGCTATTTTGGAGGCAACAGTGGGCAGATTAGATCAGTTGATGTAAAGCTTTTCTATGAAAATGGCTCACTACCCTTTCACCTCATGTGTCCTTGCAGAGTTTGATAAGTGAACATGGAACATAATGCAAGTGAACCACATAGATACTTTACACGTTAACAGAATCTTGACGTTTGTCGTGATTTTGGCTTTTTGTTATTTTATCTAAATATACAACCATTTGAAATCACCATGCTGCTTTTTCTTGTTAAGAAAGCACTTTGCATTTGTTACTAATGTAAAAACCTCACTGCAGTTTGTATGCTATATTTTGTCCAAACACAACATGATTCCTTTACGAAGAAAAAAGGAACATTTGCACTTGACCAGGGTCTTCCGGTGTCTTTCTTGCCAGTTCTGGCCTTGTATCAACAAATGTGAAAATGGCCTCTTCTGCAGTGAATGAAGCTGCTGATGTCCAGCTGGTAGAATGGCCTCTCTAATGTGCAATTAAACACTGTAAATGGAGACTGCAGCATCTCGCTCTAATCGAATCACACAAGAGCACTGCATTGTTCTTCTCCATTTAGACACTCCGCATAATGCATCACCGCAAGTCCTTCCCTGTTTGATTCAACCAGGGTTGCAGATCGGGAGAAGGAGCAGGAAGGAGGTTAGGAGGGACAGCTGTTGTGCATTCCTCGCTGGGTTATGTCGTGATGTGGATTGACAACAGCGAGCGCAAACCCATACGGCGCCCAGGGCTGGCAGTTTCAAAACCGTGTGGAGATGCCAGAACATCTGGGTGTCAGTAGAAAAGGAGTCACAGGCTGCAAGAAAAGACACAAAGTGTTGGCTTTCCACAGTCTGGACTTTGCATTTAGCTCCCAGACAAATTAATTGTGCTTGAGTCACAGTCTGCCACCAGTAATAGAATAATCACCTCTCACCTTGTGTTTTTGATCGCATTATTGTCCTTTCTTCTTCACTCAGTTTTGTGACATTCTTCAAACCCTCAGGGTTTTTTGTTTTCCTAGACCCTCTTCTCTCTCGAACCGCCTCCCCGACAGTCCTAATTGGATCAGTGGAAGTCACTGGGCACTGTTTAATTCATCAAAGCCCTCTCTGTGTCCTGCTGGGTGCCCACGAGCAGAGAGGGCGAGCTTTCCAACACTGAGCTGTCTGTTCGATGCCCCGCAGCCTGGTGTGACATCATCACCCCTCTACCACGACCTCTGACCCCTAACTATTGACCCCTGCCAACAGAGGCCCCTCTGTCTGTGGATGGAGATGGAGATGGGACAGCTTGCTGGGCAGAAGGGTTTGTGGGAAGGTGTTCATTGATGTAGAATCTGACCTGTGACACACACTCGGTGTGTTTGCAGACTGTCCTTGGCTCTGAGCAGCAGTCTAGGAGGTCAGGATGGAGGTAGTTGGTGTGTGTAGGACTGCAAGTCAACTACATTTCATTGTGATGCTAAGAATGCTGTATTTTGTTTTGCTGGATATGATGATATAGTTCTTGACACCGATTAACTTTCTTCTGGAAACTAATTTTGTGGAAATCAAACTCTGAATATATATTGGAATTTGACTTGGAATGTAGTATATTTTTTGTTATATATATATATATATATATATATATATATATATATATATATATATATATATATATATATATATATATATATATATATATATTATTAATGAAGTATTTTGTGAAACTTAATACGTGTTTTAATTAATTTGTCTGGATTTATTTTATTTTACTCATTTAATTTAAAGTATTGCACCTAATTTTATTTTTATTTGATTTGCCTTTTTATTTATTTATTTATTTTTTAATTTATATTTTGTGAAATAATGCAGTGTTTTCTTTGAATTGACTTGATTTTACTTTAAGTAAAAAGAATAAAATAGGTAAAATGATCATAATATGTGACTTGAATTTATTATTTTATTTTATTTTTGTAAAATGTATATCTTATGACATAAAAAAAATATATATAATATATATATATATATATATGTGAAATGTTTCATCTTTTTATTATTTACTTTGGCTTGATCTTAACATTATTTTATTTGACTTTTTTTATTTGTATTTCTTTATTTGACCTATTTTGTGTGTGTGTGTGTGTGTGTGTGTGTGTGTGTGTGTTCTGAGATTGTGTGATGACATTTTGTCTGTGTTTGGTCCAACAGATCTGGAGTGTGCGGATGTTCCATTATTGACTCCAGGAAGTAAAGAAATGATGTCACAGGCTCTTTTGGCCACATTCAGCGGCTTCACCAGGGAGCAACAGCGGCTCTCCATCCCAAAAGGTTAAATTCTGCAGCACTTACATCTAAATAAAAACACTCTCTAATAACCTTCTAGAATAAATTTTAGAATACATCTAGAATAAATCCATATGTCTGTAGGTCTCTCTCGCTTTAAGGGAAAGTTTCTGGCTCAGTATTCTATAGCACTAGGCTGTTTTTGAAATGCCACAATTAGATGGCCTAAAAAGAGATCTTGCTAGATAGGCACATGGCACTTTGAAGCAACAGAGGTTATGAATTATGTTTCCCAAACTATGGCAGACCGCAAGATGGCTTAACTTGCTGTGTCTGGAGAGGCTGAAGTCTGTGTCAGGTCCGCGTCTGTCTGGAAATAGTTGTTGTGGAGCATGTGCACAGCCGAGAGAGAGAGAGAGAGAGGGAGAGTGTCTAGGTCTGTAGGGTAAAATTACAGCTGTTTCAGTTCCTCTCATCATAGCATCAAATTTACATTGAAATCAGCTGATAATTTCACATGAGCCCATGGACCTGGGACTAAATATTGTATGCATCAGCACTACAAGTTCACTGTATTAGTTTCTTTAGAGTTGCAAGTGCACGCTTACTTAAACATTTCTGTAGTTGATTATGAAACAAAAACATACTGTATGCTTCTTTAATGTAATGCGATCTGCACAATATACTGTATGTCATACTGTCTATGAAATACAAATTCCATATGCATGTAACACCTGAGATGAGACGTGTGCCTGTCCCTTTCTCTTCTCTAGACCCCCGTGAGTGGACCGAGGGCCATGTGAGAGAATGGTTGACTTGGACAGTAAATGAGTTCAGTCTGAAGAATGTTGACTTCCATAAGTTCAGCATGGACGGGGCCCACCTCTGCGCCCTGGGCAAAGAGCGATTCCTGGATCTGGCACCAGACTTTGTGGGTGACATCCTCTGGGAGCATTTAGAGATGCTGCAGAAAGGTAGACATCCTCACTGCCTCACTTCAATCAGTGTCATTTTACTATCTTTGAGATACTGTAATATTTTTTTTTTAATATTTTAAATTATTTTTATTATTTATTTTTATTTTAATTGTAGATATTTTTTGTAATTTGTTATTTTTTATAATTTAAAAAAATATGTTTGTGTGTGTGTGTGTGTGTATATATATATATATATATATATATATATATATATATATATATATATATATATATATATATATATATATATATATATATATATATATATATATATATATATATATATATATATATATATTTTTTTTTTTTTTTTTTTTTCAAGTTTTATTTTATTTTATCACTTAAACTACACAAAAAAGAGAAATGTTGTGTTGCCAATTAGATCAAATAAAACAAATTTTTAGAATATTTTAGTTTTTCACTAAATTATGATCATTTTTTAATGACCGTAATCAGAATGTTAATGTTAAATATATATATATATTTTTTTTGTAAAATAATATATGAATAATAATAGTATTTATAATTTATATATTAAAATTTTACTTATTTAGTTACTTAGTTATACCTACTGTAGTTCATTAATCAAAATTAGAAACTTGCATTAAATCACAAAATGCATTAATATTGTTATATGTGAAAATGAGCAACTGCTTCGCGATAAATGCTTCAACTTAGAAACATGACACATTAATATAGATTTTGACAGATGTATTGTAGAGTCACAGATGTGGGTACTGTATATCCAGAACTCTGAATGCAGCACATCCCATCATAATTTTGAGCTGTAATGTTATCTATATAGTGATTTTTACAAAAGTGTATGATACAGTAGGGTAAATCATCTTTAGCATATTTTATAATCTTTGCTGTGATTTTGTCATGTCAAATGCTGGAAGCATGCAAGAGGTTTCACATTTTAAAAGTCTGTAGAGTAAATTCCACTGTGATATGCATTTCTGTTGCACAATCTAATCTGTTATCCACCACGTTCAGCTTACAAAGAGTGCATAGGTTCAGTGATGTGTGTCATTTTCTTCACACAGAAGACCAGAAGCATTTTCCTGTCAACAGTCTGACCTCCAGTTTACAGGAATGCCGCTACCCCTCAGACTACTTGTTCAGTGAGTATCTATCCTTTGTGTCAGTACTTGAGCACACGTTCAGCACTTCAGTCATGACTGTACTAGATGTCATCTGTCTGTGAAGGCAGTTGAAGAAATCTTTTTTCACTTAACGCCTGCATGAATGGAAGAGTTCATTCATAAAATGTCTGTATTAACTCACCGATATGCCATTCAAGTCTAACTTTATTTATAGAGAAAGTTGTTGATGTCAAGCTAAGAGGTACCCCAAAAGCACATGAAAGTCTGAATTCATACAAAGTCATACAGGGCTTTGAAATTTAATTAGAGATGCAGTGATATTAAAACTGGTGATTATTTTCTTATTATGGACAACAATATAACATTTTCTGAATAGCTAAACTAAATACATAAATACAAACTAAAAGCAGTTGTTTTCGATGTTACAAGATTTTAATATACAGATTTTTTTTTATTTGTTAAGTACCAGTCTCAAAGTGTGCTAATATTTGCTAATAATCATATACTTGCATAGTGACAGTGTTATTAAATGATTAGTTCTGAATTTTATCTTTAATCTAATATTGACTGATACAATAAATGATCTCTCATTTTAGCCGATAACCGATAATGTGTACCGATATTGTAACCGATATACCATGCATCCCTTAATTTAATGTCTTCTGAAATATACGTTTGCTTTCTTTTTGTCTTCCTTTACTCCAGATTATGGCATAGAACATCCTCAGTGTGTCCCTCCGTCAGAATACTCCGAGCCGAGCTTCATCACCGAGTCCTACCAGACCCTCCACCCGATCAGCTCAGAAGACCTGCTGTCGCTCAAATACGAGAGCGAGTATCCCAATGTGATACTGCGAGACACACCTCTCAATCCACTGCAGGGAGACTACTTCTCAGTCAAACAGGAAGTTGTGTCACCTGACAACATGTGTGTGGGCCGCATTAGCAGAGGTGAGTATGGGCCAAAGGTCATGTGTTTCGTTGGAAACGAAACTGAGTTCATGCAAGCTCTAGATTAACATGGTTTAAATGTTTGGGAGATTGAAGCTAATTCCTTTTATCTTAGATGCACGTTTATAATCTCCCATCGGGGCTTAAATTGATCCCCATCGCCCCCACAGTGATCAGCAGTGTGTGGTCTTCACAATGCTGCGTTATGCATGCATTACCAGGAATGAAGTAGACCGTTGGGTTTATTTGTGGTTCTATCTTACACCATCTTGAGGTGCTCTCAACTGCGGCGGGGAAAAAGTAGAGAAAAACAAAGCTGTTTGCTTCAAAGTGAGAGATGTTTGAAGCCACAGAGCGCTGGTAGCCGTCTTTTGTGTCAAGGCGTCCCTGTGAGGTTACGTTACTGGGGTACAAGGTGTTTTTTTGTGAACCTTAGGTTCTCGTAAGGAGCAAGAGTAAAGCGTGAAAAGAGCATTCCGGTTTCTCATGAAGTTACTTTACCTCACGTACGTCTGGTTTCGCTCCCACTCGTCGAATAAACAGCCCGCCTGTCTAACCATCATGCAGCAGAGCAAATGATCAAGATTTGGATTGGATGTTGAGATTTGTTGAAGTCGCTTGTATATTTTTGAACAACGCAGAGATTTGGGTTTATGCCCTTTCGGTACACACAGGCATTCTGTGGAGTAAATCCCAGCTTTGGCAACGGCACTCTTTGTTTTTTCTGTGTGGGAAAGTATTTGTGGTGCCACCAAACTCACATGTGGCTTAAATTTTTCAATTGAAGATTTCAGGCTCAGACCCAGCTCTTATATTATCTTTCATTCTGTAATTGACATTCAATCGAGACCAGCCTTTTATCTCCAGCTTGGCCAAAAATAGAGAAGCAATTTGTTTTCCAATTAGAGAAAACCCAAATATTTCCACATGGAAATCGTGTAAGAGAAAGACAGTGTGGTGTGGAGCGGTTCTGGATTTTTCCACGTGGTTGGGTCTAGACCGCTTGTGAACAACTCTGGCTGTCGTAGATGCAAAACTTTGCACCCTCTATAACCAAAGACATTGGGCTCAGGGGTAGAAATAAAGGCCAGGGGCCTCATTTATAAAACACATGTGCAATCAGATTTCATTCTTTTGCATCAAGTGAAGAAAAACCATCAGCATCTATGAAGTAAAAAAAAATGGCGTGCAAACTGTTTTTACTCTTTGTATACCATTAATTAAAATAATCTACCAATTAATTAAAATGTAAAGATAATATGCATTAATATGTGCAAATGGGCAACTGCTTCATAATAAAAACATCACTGAAATTAGATAATAACTTAAATATAATTTCCTGAAAAAATACTACTACTAATAACATTTTTTGGAACTTTTTTAGAAATTGTTGTATGTTCATATTAAGGAAACATTCAGTGTTATTTTAGCATAATTGAAATACTAAAAAATGTTTTTGGCACTGTGGTAGTTTGTGTGTGTGTGTGTTTATATAGTTTTTTTTTTCTTTTCAGTTTTAGTCATTTTACTACATTGTTACATTTATTTTATAAGTTATTTAAATTTTAATTTCATTCATAAATTTTTTTCATGAATGTCGTTTTAAATGAATACCCTGATCTTTAAAGGAAAAGCCTGTCAGTTTTAAAATTCAGCATACTGCTATACGCTGGTCTTTTTTACTGTGTAGATATTTTGAAGAATTTCCATGCTCCTCTTTTCCATACAACATAAATCAGATCAAAACACTTGTCTTTTTGAATATGTGGAATGAAAATTGACTTTGAATGATGTTTAATAACAGTGAAATCTCCGTCGCAGGTAAGCTGGGAGGTCAAGATTCGTTTGAGAGCATTGACAGTTTCGAGAGCTGCGACAGACTGACACAGTCCTGGAGTAGTCAGTCATCATTCAACAGCCTACAGAGAGTTCCCTCTTACGACAGCTTCGACTCGGAGGACTATCCCACTGCACTGCATGGACACAAACCAAAGGGTACCTTCAAAGACTACGTACGAGAGCGCTCGGACCTCAGCAAGGACAAACCGGTCATCCCGGCGGCTGCGCTCGCTGGCTACACAGGTCAGCATTACCCCGAATTCAATCATTCGTCACTTCACCTACTCGCATGCATTAAACCCCAAATGAGTCAGAATTCAAATAAGCACAAGACAGAAGCCAGAGCCATGAGACATAACCTAGTTTCACAGTCATGCACAAGGCACACGGGGACAATAACAACAACTTTACTGAAAATAATACTTTTATACTATTAAAAGGAATACCATGGAATTTGTATTTTATTTTTTTTGATACCATATTATTTTTGGAAGTACCATGTAAATATGACATCACATACCATAATATATATAATTCATGATATGACATACTATATCTTAAAACATGATATGTTTTTCTAAATATCATAAATCATATTATATTGTATATCATATAACACACCATGTTATAAACAGTATATCCGATATATCATATCAACAACCATATGATGTTTTTGTATGTATCATATCATAAATCATGTCATATTAGATACCAAAACCATGCTATTTACCATATCACATCAAAAAGCATGTCATGCTATTCTGTATACCATATCATGTTAAAAGCCATGTTATTCTATAAATCATATCAATATGCATCATATTGTATATGTCATTTACTGTATACCGTATCATATAGTGCATGTCATATCATATGCTATATACCAAAAAACATATGCTATTCCATATATCATATTTTAGATAATATTGCATGCAATTTTATATACTTAATACCATATCATATATTTAAAAAGAAACCTTATTAAATATATTTCTCAATAATAATGCATGCTATATATCTTATTGCATACCATGTCATAAAAAAAGGAAAAAACAAGTGTTATGCTATTCCTTATATCATAAATCATATTTATATATCACATTGCATACCATATGGTATAAAAAACATATTGTTACTTCATATATCACATAAAATCATATAAAAAAGCACATGATGTTATTCCATATCATACAGTGTATATATATATATTATATCATATGTACAGTATATGTATGTATGCATAGAGCAGCAAAAGAAATGAAATATCGGTGATGATCAGCAAGCATTTGGAATCACACATTTCTGCATGTGTCCTGCTAAACGAGGTGCATGGTCTCGTGTTACTGGGACAAGGATCGGTGAAAACGAGTCGTGCACCAGTTTTGAATGCACTGGTGCACTTGGTTACCGCAGAGCCACATTTGTTACACGACTGTAAGAATGTCATGGCAGTCTTTTATGTGAGCATTACTGCAGCAGCGGCTTGTGCGAGCGGTTCACATGAAAACACAGGCAGACGCTCGCTCGTTCCCTCATGCTCCCTCCCTGCCTCTTTCTCGTCGCTTCTTGTGCTCCTTATCTGCGGCCCACATCTCATTTCCCAGGTCGTCTTGGCAACAGAGGGTGCAGCACAAAGTGATAGCAGTCCTGTGCACTTAAGATGAGAGCTCCTTTAATCGGCCCATCTTCGAGAGGCTTTTTTAACCTTGTGCCATACGTCTCAAACCTACCTGCTCATACTGTACATCTGAAAATGCAGCAGAAAAGCACTTCCCTACCGTAAAAATAATGAACATGCAGGCCCCACTCACTATGTGTGGCTCATTTCATTTCTATTTTGGGAACCTAAGGTTTCTTTGAGCATAAAAAGGCCCGTTTGGCTTGTCTGTCATCTTCTCCATTCTAGATCCGAGCTCAAAAACGAGACATAATAGCCATATTTCACGTCTGCGATTGTAAAATGTGTTTTTGTGTGTATTCTGTTTGTGCACATGCAAAAAGGCAAAAAGGACCTGTTTTTTTTGTTTGTTTTTTACAAGTGTTACCGCAGTGTCAACACAACAGCCTTCAGAGTTCAGAGATGGGGTTGATAAAGCCAGCAAGTGACAAAAAAGATCTATTTGCTCTAACAGCTCTGAGGTTTTCATGTTTGTCATCATTAATCACATACACAAGTACAAATCCATCAGATCTGTGAGGAGAGCAGCACAACCACAGGACCACAACACTTTCTTCAGCGACGGCTGATTTTTAACTTTATAGGGCAGCTTCATTATAAAGACACACACACACACACACACATTAAAGGGACAGTTCACCTAGAAAAATAAACTCTGTCATCATTTACTCATAGACCACGGAGGGACGTTTAGAAGAATGTTCACTCTGCCTATGTTTTATTTTTTTTTACATACAAAGAAAGTGAATATGGTGTGAGATGATCAAGCTCCAAAAACAACAAACAAATAAATAAAATAAAAAAGCAGCACAGAAGTGGCTTAAAAGTAGTTAATATTACTATGTATGGCAGTTCAATTCTTCTGAAACAATATAATAACTCTGATTTTAAAATGCTCAAGGATCAATGACATTAGGCATCAGTGGCAACTAGTTTGGGAGCACTTTACAATAAGGTCCCATTAATGCATTAACTAACAAAGACGATATTTATATTAAAGTTATTCATCTTTGTTAATCTAAGTTAATAAAAATGCAACTGTTCATTGTTAGTTCATGTCAGCTCTGGTCCATTAAATAACTTTTGACTTTAATAATGCATTAGATGTCAAAATTAACATGAACTAAGATACTAATAAATAAAGAAGTATTTTTCATTGTTAGTTCGTGTTAATTAATGTAGTTAACTAATGTTAATAAATGGGACCTTATTATAAAGTGTTACCATTATTTTGTTACTTTTTCGGATATTAGTCACCATTCATTTTCATTTTATGGAAAGGTGCAGCGTGAACATTCTGCTAAACATCTTCGTTTGTGTTTTATGCAAGAAAGAAAGTCGTACAGATCTGGAATGACATGAGGGTGAGTAAAAATGTAAATTCACACATAAACTATTTATTTTAGGGTTAACTATTATTTTAAGTTCAGTGCCACAAATCCAAGTTTATTTCAGAAATCCTTGTCTTTGCTTGTGTGATATGCTGTAATCATGCACTCACTTCAAGTAAAGTGGCCTTAATGTACTTTTAAAGCTTTGCTGAAAGTCTGCGGTGGATTTGTCTGTCAGTCTGAGGGTTTGGTTCAGGCGTGTAGAGGACAGAACGATTGATTTCTGTTTCCAGCCCCTTTGGGTGTTTTACAGTAGCCGAGCTTATGGAATGTGATTTAATGCATTTACCTACATAAACAGATTACTACATTGATCCAGATGAGTGATTGTAGTGATTCATATGTTTAGACGGAGACAGAGAGGCAGAAAGACAGAGGGAGAGAGTTAGAATGAACTGTTGAATTGTTGATGAGATAATCTGTTTCAGAATTGCATTGGTGTTTTATTGCATTATCGGCAAGGATATTTTTAGCTGGATGTAACACACAGTGGGGAATTGACTAAGAATGAATTGTGCCTGCTGTTATTGTCATTTATTTTGCATGCGCGTTGCTTTCCCGCCTAATTCACCAAAGGGAATAATGCAGATTAGGTAACTGAATGAATGCAGCACACAGTCTATGCTGAAAGTAATAATGTGACAAAAATAATATGTCTTCTAAATAATGTGCTACTCTAAAATTAAACAAAAATAAAAATAGGGTTGCACCAGTATTAAAATTCTGCCTGATTACAATATTTATTTATTTATTTTGCTGATGAACAATAAATGGAGAAGATTAAAATGATATACTACTTTTTAAATAACTGAAAAATAAAAGTAACATGAAATGCATATATATTTTATTTTATTTTATTTTATTTTATCCCAAAAAAAAATCAAGATTACATTTCTACATACTACTTTGTTTAAATTAATAATAAAATATATATATTTTTAATGTGAATTATTGAATTTAGGCATCACAACATTGACTTCTACAGAATGAAAATGTGCATCCCTAGACTTTCAGGACTTTTGCAGGGAGAGGGAATGAGAGTCTCCCTCTTCTCTTCGCTCTTGTCTTGCAGCAGGTATGATATGAAATGACAGTTGGTTTTAATGCACACAAACCACAAGATGAAGAAAAAGCAAAGCTTATCTAGACGGGTGCATGAGCTGCTCTGCTGCTGCCTACACGCTGTGAAGTCCTTGCACTACAGATCTCGCGCTGTAGGTCAACACGACCACATAAACCCTACACGCTAGTCCTCAAATGGCTTCTCACAATCATATGCATTAAGATGCACGTTGCAATTTTTAAATGTCTCCTTAAATATCGAACTGTGCAGACAGGTTAAAGTCTTTAAAGCTGACCCCGGCACAGTCAAGGGCACATGCAAAATTAAAGCCTGTGAGAAAAGCCTCTTGGTTTGCAGATGGCCACCAAGGGCTTCACTCTCTCACACCCACACAGTCTTTCACACACATGTCGACATCACACACATCTGTGCTTTCAGATACACCCAGGCCACATACAGACATATACATCATGGTCTGCTTGACCAAACACATTTATCCACCAGATATTTAGCCTTGGGGCAAAATCCAAATGATGTCAGTGCTTTGGAATTCACATAAAGAATCCAAAGCCCAAGTAGGACATGCAGTCTGAGCAGTAGCCGGTCAATACTCCATTGTGTCTCAGCCATCTCTGATTCACGCTGAGTGACGTAAAGCTAATGGCATGTGAAACTCAGTTTGGACCGGGATACCAATACTAACTTAATGCACTAATACAGTAGGAAGCGAGAATTCTAGAAGGGAAATAACATGGGACTTAGATATGTCATGCATGTAGATGGTATTGAGATTTTGTTGTGAACATCCTCCACAGAGCTGTAGTAAGTCATGGTGTTGCTTATCTGTTCAGGCAGCGGACCCATCCAGCTCTGGCAGTTTCTGTTGGAGCTCTTGACGGACAAATCCTGCCAGACCTTCATCAGCTGGACTGGAGACGGTTGGGAGTTCAAGCTTTCTGACCCTGATGAGGTGAGCGGTTAAACATTCAGCGTACCACAGGAGTAGTTGGGGAGGGTTCGATTCCAATTTTGGTTTTTTTTGTTAGTTTTTTTTTAAGTATTTTTTAAAGGTAACATACGGGGTATTATAGTTAACTAAATCTATAAATAAAATGAAATTTGAAATAAAATGAGTTAAAAAAGTTAACTAGACTAAAATACTTTTTTACATTTTATTTTATTTCAGCTAGTTGCCAAGGCATTATTTCGTATTTTCACTTAGTTTAACTTGATGCACTAAAGTAACTAAAACTAAAACTGAAATTAATACAAAATATATAGAGACATTTAAACTGAAAAGTCTAAAAATGACAAAAACACAACAGATTTTCTAAAATATTTAACTAAAACTAAAATGCAACGGAAAATACAAAAAAAAATCAAATTCAAAATATCATAAAAAATATATCTCAGTGATGCTATAATAACACTGGCATTACAGTAATGACTGGCTATATCTTAAAAATGCATTGACATACTAAATAAATATGTGTATACAATGTGGAAATCATTTGGTATTAGAGATTGACCAATTTTTACAGCTGATACAATAACAAGTCTTTTTTTATGCTTATATTACCAATGAACAGAGATATGTGTGCCCCTCTGTCCCACACACATATGTCAATAACATGTCGCATATAGATAGTTTAAATGATAAATTTAAGATTAATGTTAACAAATGCCTCTAATTTTATTAATTTAAACAGGCCTTTAAAGTTTGGGCAAAAACTCGTAGAATTTATGTGTTTTCATGCATTTTATTGTTGCATATGGTGATTGTGAAACATGAATGTATTTATTACTGGAAAATGTGTTATTTTCCATGTTAATAAGGTCAGTTTTGATCAAGAACAATACTGCTGCGCCGCCTCTGCATGTGGTGTGAATTCTCTGAGGGCACCGAAAAAAATATACGCTGCTTACGCTCTGTTTACTCGTGCAGCCAACATCTCCCGGATATTTTCTACTTGTATTAAAATGATGTCATAGTCAACGTTTTGATTGATAACTTTATCTGCAAGAGTCAACAACAGATCTTTTACTGTACCTTCCTCAGCCATAGCTCAGGATACAAAAAACAAGAAAAAGGTGTCTATATTAGAAAGAACAAAGAAACTGAGTTTGAAAGGTGACGCCGCCCACTGAGTGACATACCCACAACCGTAATATGTTTATAATCAAACATATAAATAAATGAAGAAATGCATTAATAAATGAACGAATAAATAAATGACTGCATAAACAAATGAATAAATAAACTAATAAATAAATACATGAATGAATAAATAAATAAATAAATACATGCATGAAATGAATGAATAAATAAATTAATTGATTAATCGATATTTATATATTTATTTCTGCATTTACGTTTAAATATTTAATTGTGTATTTAACAATTTATTTATATATTTTAACATTAAAAGTAATTGAGTAATTTGGCCCTCCATACAGAGCCAATTTGAATCAGCATTGATAAAAAGAAATAAAACTATCATTAGAAAAAATAAATATATGAGTTATATGTATTTTAAATGAGTTACATGTACTGTATATGTATAGTAGTTAAATTCAGGTAAATTCAGATATTAATGCATGTTGCTGGCTGCTGTTCATCACACGCCTACCACACAGTGCCATTTATTGTTTGAAAACCAATGATCTCTAATAGTATCTAATACAATCACTATACATCGGTCCCACCGCTGTAAGAAAGAGAGCAGCATGCTTGCACACACAAATGAATCTCATGAACAGCCAGATATGATCCTGACCCGTGTCTCCCTGACCTCTAGGTGGCACGCAGATGGGGCAAGAGGAAAAACAAGCCCAAGATGAACTACGAGAAGTTGAGTCGTGGTCTGCGCTACTACTACGACAAAAACATCATCCACAAGACGTCCGGCAAGCGCTACGTCTACCGCTTTGTGTGTGACTTGAAGAGCCTGCTGGGATACACTCCCGAAGAGCTGCACACCATGTTAGACGTGAAGCCCGACACGGATGAGTAAACTTCAGACAAAAGTTTGGAAACAATAAGGCTGCAAAAGTCCCTTACAGACCCTGGAATAAAAAAAAAATGGGGCATTCAATCACATTCCATCTTAACACTTAGTCGTGGTCCAGTCTTGTTTTGAGCTCACAGGGGACGAAAAAAGAAAAAAAAGAGCAAGCACCAAAACATTTACCAAAGTTAAGAATCCGTAGGCTTGGCGCCTCTGTATTGTTTGTAGTTCTGCTGGAAGGGAATACTCTGCGTTCAGGTAGAACTGCTGTTTTGACCCAGTAGCACAAACACCAGGAAGGAACAGAGGACAATAAGATGGACATTTCTTGGACTCAACGCTCCTGTTATTAAACACGTTGCCAACATTAGAGACAAGAGGAATATCGCAGAAATATTTACGATTGAGTTACATACTGTTTCTGTCTCCTTGCATACACAACCACGAGGAAGAGTTCTCAGCCGGACCAAAAGAACAAAAGTGTTTTATTATTTTCTATTTGATAGTTTCTTAAAGATCTATATGTGTCAGTATTCATTTGTTGTGTTGCGATGCTGTCCGGACAGAGATTGCACCGTTTTGTACATTTTCATATGAAGGTTTCTTGAAGTCAAACTGTGCTTAGATAGTCTCTCCGCTTCTTTTAAGGTCACGGTTGGTTACGGTTTGCTCTTACCACAGTGTCCATAAGCGCTGTTTCTGATCACCAGATCAAAATAGATACCAGAGTCTCGCCCTTTTCAGTTGAAAGAGACATACCTCAGTCAAACTGAAAGACGCAAATGAAAGCGGCCGTTGGCTTCTCAACGGTGACACGCTTGTGGTGAAAACGAGGTGTCGTTTTATCACTCGTATTAAGACAAGAGACATTAAACATTTCTTGCCTCGGTTTCTTTGTATGTGAATGGTTTTTGATAAAGCTTTGCCTTAATATAGCACATTACATTTATGAACTCGCTGTACTTTCTCAAGGTTGACTGAAACGTGTGGGTTGGTGACAACTGAAATGTCACTCAACCGGGCCTCAAGCGGTTTGCTGGCAGCGCTAGACTGAACCGAAAGCCATAAAGCGAGGCCTTTTAACTTTGAGACAGACGTGGCGATGTTAGCCATGTTGAAAAGTGCACACTTCAGCATGCATCTGGATTGGCAAAGTATGTGAGATGGATTCTGCAGCAGAAACCAAGGATCTGTTGGGCTGCGTTCGATTTTCCTGATGGTTTGTGAAAGTGTTACTGTTAGCGACTGATATAATGGTAAGATTGAAGGAAGACCAGATCATGCTGAGACTTTCGGCAGCTTTAAAGATGATGATGTGTGCTACTACTGGCTAACAAGCGTCAAAAGATCAGAATCATAAAAATGGGAGCAAGTTTCGTAATGGTTCGTTTGAATGCAGTATCATGGACACTGAACTATTTTAGTCATTGCAGGGTGTAACTTAAGCCAGAGTTATAATATAGTGTCCATGAAATGAATAGCGTACTTTAAATTGAGCTACTTGGAGTAACTGCACATGAAATGTCAAATATGTTACCAGTATTTTCAATACTTTACAGGTTAAAAAGACTGAATGGTTTTCTTCAGCACAGCATTTCAGTCTGTGGGAAGGGTCTCGTGCACCAGACCTTGTGGGAAAAGCCAAAGTAAAGAACATTCATCCAGAAAAAAACAAACCGTATTGTTTACAGTGGCAGAACGCTACCAATCCTGATTGGTGTAGCTTTGGAATTGTCTATTTTTACAGATAACGTTTCATAAAATGGCTAGATTAAACAATAAACTGGGAGCACATTCAAAATAGAAGTATTTAATTCAGAGATGAGCTGCTTTCAGTCGCAACAACCCCAAAAAGTGCTACATCGCCTGAACAATCAGTTTATAGTGTTAAAAAGTCTCTCTGGAATAACACGAAGAAAGCATGAGTTTGGTAAAGCCACAAAAGAAAGCCAGCGTGACTTTATTTTTTAATTGTCATTATTATTTGACAAGGTCTAAATCATAATGCAGTCTGTCCTGATTGTAAATGTTGCAAAAGCGATGCATTTGTGTGAAAATGAACACTTCTGACAGATGCATACATGCGTCTTTTTTATTTCCCCACAATTTTGCCTTGTTTTGTATATTTTATATTTCTGTATTTTTTGAATTTTAATGTATTTAGTTCACAAACATTTTGATATTTTTCAATAATTTATATTTTATAAACTTTGAAATATGAGATGCAGACAGCTGGTGCTTTCGTGGGGGGAAAAATAATAAGGTAGCGCAGGACAAAATGTAGCGAATTTTCTTTTATATGAAACGGAAAAAGAAAAAGAAAAAAAAGTCAAATTGAAGGAATTTAAAGACCTGTGTGCTTCTACAGTTCTGTATAGATAAGGCTGATGCTGGCCCATCATTATGTTCCGCTGGAGAGTTTTATAAACAGTAGCTTCTATTTCTTATTGTACTTTAAATTGTTATCTTATTAAAATATATGTGGAGAAAATGATTCATGTGCGTCCTCGTTATTTCAATGTGAATCTTTCACCAATAATGCTGAATCAAAGTAGCATGAAGGAAGACACACCCATAGCAAGCCAACGCTCGCACAAACACAGGTATGAAGTTACAAACACATGCAACCATCACCTTGCTCTCTCTGTGCAGCGCTGCAGGCTTTGCGGCAGATTTGTGGTTTTGTTTATTATGAGTCTTGGTTAAATGAGAAGCTCATTTCTTTCATTGCTAATCATCATGAATACCACAGCTGCAGTTTTTCATCGAGCTAAAGCTGTCATATCACGGAAAGACATTGGTTATTACCTTTGATTCTCACACTTAAGATTAGCGTGTGGTGCCTTTGGCTGTCATATGTCGGGGCTCTACATTCACCACGGGCTCTTCTGAGGAAGGAGATGGGAATATGAAATGCAGTGACAACCCTCGATAAAGGCTTTGTGGTAAAACAGGCACACTGAGTCTATTCATGTAACCTCACAGTACAATAAATGACAAATGGCAAGAGCCGTCTCTTCTTTTTATGACTGTCTGTCCTTTCTGTCAAGATCCAAATACGCTTTCTTGACTATATAAATATGGATTTATATTGCTAATGCATAAAAAAACCCATCACACATACAGTGGGGTCCAAAAGTCTGAAGCTACACACTCAGAATAAAAGGTACCAAAGCTGCCACTGGGCCTGTATGCTTTCAAAGGGTACTAATAAGCACTTTTAAACTATGTGCAGCTTTAAGGTATTAATATGCATCATTTAGGGGTAAATAAAGTACAAATATGTACCTTTTAGCTTTTGGACCTTAGAGTACTGCCACAGTGACAGTTTTTTTTAATGTGTGTCAAAATCAAATTTTAACCCCAAATAAAGTGAGTTTAATGATTTAAAACAATGTAAAACAAAGAAATGTTTACATAAAATGAAGCAATATTTATGGGTCGCTAATGTGCATGTCACTGCTTCATACAGATGTTCATCTGTTCTTGCTTACATTGCTTACTAAAAAAAAGAGAGAGAGAAAAACCAGATACTAAGAATTTTTGAAATGCATTTTAATGTTTTAATTACGCTGTTTATAATCTGCATTATTTGCATGTATATGAGTAGGTTATGGATATGCATTGCATTGCAATTTTTCTTCACACACATTTTAAGCAGGGCACTGTGATTATTATAAGTTTAAGAAATTTCTACATTTATCCCCTTTTTTGGGAAATATTCTTACTTTTCAAAGATTTGTACCATAAGTTGTCCATACCCGCTTTTCAAAGTGTTCCTATGCTGATGCATTTGAACTTGCAGGGATTTCACCAGATACGAGAGATGAATTGCACAATTTAGCTGAAATTCTTTGTACGGGTCTAACTTCTGTGGAAAGAAAGAGTCAGTGGTTTGTGCATAATCAGAAAAGTAATTTTTTTTTTTCCTGTGCTCTATGTTATTTTGTGTGCACTTTGCATATACTGTTGTCTTTTTGAAACTAGGTCTGGAAATGTCCGTCTTCGGAGTCAATAAATAGTGTTAGTCGGTCACGGTGGTCAGAAAGTGTGTCAATCAGCATTTTCTATTCTGACACATATCATATTCCAGTATGCTCTGTGTAGATGGTTAGGACGTGGGGGTGATGGGGGAACCAAAATACTTGGTCTTAGCAGTTATATTAGAAGTGCATCACTTATCAAGGCAAAACACTGCAGGTGAATAGGGTCAACTTGTTAACTAGTAATGTTCACTAATAATCTAACTTATTATACATGCACTCATTTTCATTCATTCTCAGAATAGAAATCTAAAAACCTAAAGCAAGTTTAAAAATCCTTGTTTCATTTTGTGTACATTCATGGCTTTTACAGATGGGATTCAACATAGTGAAAGAAGTTATGGAAGCAAAACACCTTAAAACTGACCAGTGCATAAAAGAGTTTTGGCTGTAGTTTCTTGTCTTAAATGCAACTGACTACACACAAGCACACAATATTCAGGGTTCGTGTGTTCTACACATCATTCAGCAGTAGTACGTTCACGTTTGCAGGTGGTTCCTCTCTTGCCTTCACTTTTGTCTGCATAAGATCCGCATGTCATCACACGCTTCCCCCATACACACACTAGTGCACTTTACCTCATCACTTGTTTATAAAGAATCTGATCTTGCTTAAAATAAAGCCTTTAATAGAAACATTCAATATGCACAGAATTATAAATATAACATGAAGTAGATTTTTTTGAGTGTGTTTGGGAGGCATTTTTCTCTCTCTCTCTCTCTCTTTCACTATACAGTTGAAAAATGCTGAAAATGGTTGTCAGGTTACACAAACATGATGTATCTGTGGGTTTGAAGGCACCTACAGTTGGGGATTTCAAAAGGGTAATTTTCATATCTGACTGAGGTAATTTTCCATTACGGTTGAGTGAAAAAAAAACGAAAGAAAGGTAGAGAGAGAAAGAAAAAAAAAAAAACTTATTTGCAATTGCAAAAGTGTCATAAGTGGTGAAGTTAGGTGATGTCCTATGCTTGCAGGCTGTTGAAGAATCTCTCTCTCTCTCTCTCTCTCTCTCTCTCTCTCTCTCTAGTATGCGCACACACAAACACACGCACACACAGAGCTTTAAGTGTCCTGTGCAGGAGATGTGTGTGGAGTCTGAGCAAACATATTTATGCTAAAGTCTACGGCTGTCTCCTGTATCTTACTACCATCAGAGCACAAGCAGACAAATGCCCCAAAAACTGAAAAATAAAAGTGAGTGAGTTTCTGCAGCATCAGCAGTAAACAGAAATGCAAGTAAAATTACTATTTTTTAAAGTTTCTATTCGAAGTAGTGGACGCACATAACTGGAATCATAACAAACAAACATAAACATATAAGCATAACAGGTACCGGGTCAAAAATAATCCAAATGTAAGGAATAATAATAATAATTTTAAAAAGCACACAATTTTATCTTATAAAACTTAAATGAATTATAATTACAATTTGCCCCAAACAAGGCCTTCGTCAGCTGCCTTGTTTGGGTTGAAACATAATATATTAAATAGTTCACCGAATTTTGTCACAGACCATCTAAGATGTAGATGAGTTTGTTTCTTTATTGGTACAGAGTTGGAGAAATGTAGCATTACATCACTTGCTCAGCATTGAAGGCTCTGAAGTGAATGGGTGCCGTCAGAATGTGTCCAAACAGCTGATAAAACAACACAATAATCCACTAATAAATAAAGAACTAATACACACCACTCCAGTCCTTAAATTCACTTTAATGAACTCTTGTTCATAAAAACAAGGAAAACAGGAGACTGACTTGTTCGCGGAGGAACAACTTGTCTTACTTGTGGATTATTGCAATGTTTTACCCGCTGTTTGTACTCTCATTCTGACGGCACCCATTCACTGCAGAGGTTCTGTTGGTGAGCAAGTGATGTACTTGCAGTGGCTCTGGTAATATAATCATGGTGAGTTTCTCCAGTTCTGAATGTGGCAACTGAATCTGAATCTTTCAGAATCTGATACTGAATTGGATTCAGTGCATGTAAACACACCTAATGACATCTGACTGAACTTCTGCATGATTTTTATGCCACTACCATCTGGTCCTGTCAGTGGTGATGTGAAGCTATCTGTGCTCCAAAACCCAATCTTATTGTGACTAATTAACTCACAAAATGTGCCATGAATCCCCGTGAGGAGCTGGAGAGAGAGATGGCCCTCATGACGCATGTGAAGCTCCTCTCACTGGTTCCATTACGCCACAGCTTGTGAAATACAAGCCCATTCCTGGTTCCCCAATGTCCTCTTCATAACAGCGTTTTCTATTCTGGGCTCATTGTCCTGAACGGTCAAATCTGGTTCGGGTCAATATTACCAGGGATCAGTAACACTGTCTTGGGAATTGATCACAGCCCCATAACTGAGCCTACTGGACTATCAGTGTCTGATCTATCTCTATTCTCATGGTTTCAGCAATGACTCATGATCTGCTAGCAAATCATCTTTATTTTAACCTTTTTACTGTAAGCCAAAGGGTAAGGGTGCCAAATGATATATAATATCTGTTTACTCAGAAATATGATAAATAAAATACTATTTTTTAAATAAATAAATAAATACATAAATAAATGCATTAATGTCTTTAAATGAACACAATAAGTGCATTAGCTATTATATTCAAATGCAAATAATTGTATTTCATTTACATTCACATTCACATTAAATACATTAGTTATACTGTATTATTAGTCTCATTAGTATTTATATTTAAATATGTTTAAATGGGAAATAATGGAAACCTTATCATTGTAATTTTAGTCATTTAGGGTGTTACTTTATTTATACCAATGTGCAACATACCCTAATATTTGCTATTATAAAAGCAAATAATAGTTGTTTTGATTATTTATTTATTTATTTTTGCAAAGTGCAAGTGATTATAATCAAAATATCTCTGGTAAAATTGATGGATGAATGGATGGATGAAACAAACAAACAAACAAACATCTTGGCATTAATGGGTTAATATACTCATTTATGTTCAAAATAACTATATTAGTTATACCATTGTGAGGCGAATTTGCATTTACATTTAAATCAAATGCAAATATTTCTAAATTATAATATATTATTTAGAACACATTATTCTAATAAACAAAAACATTGGGCATTAATGAGTTAATTTACTCATTTATGTTCACAAATAACAGATTTTTACTTATTGTGAGGCCAATTTTACATTTAAATATGATCAAACAGGAAACAACAAAGACCTTATAAATGTCATTTAATTTATTCAGCGTCTCACAGACGGTTTGATTTTCTCGCTCTTGTGTTTGTCAGTCTGCAGTGAAGACGTCGTGACCCAGATTTAGCCACAGGTGGGAAGTGTATTATGTGGTTTAGGGGGTCAGGGCTCGGGTCGCCCAAGTTTTACCTGTGATTTGCATTTTTATTACACTTGTCCTAGTCCAGGAATCACATAATGTGCTCACACAGACCCCTCCACAACCCCAGATGAGATCGCCCTCGCCGGGACCACACCGTATTCATGAAGGGCCAAATGCTAGGGACCTGGCATTCGAGACAGGAAATGGAGAGGTCTTAAGATGGTAATGTGGATTTTCCATCAAGAATGCTGAGTGATTTTTGTTTCAAGGCATGGCAGCTTGTAAAATTCTAGACAAGTACAATGAGAAGCGAGTGTGTTTGTTGGAGTAGAGCCAAAGATGGTAAACGGAGGGTCAGTGGACGATCTCCACTGCACTCAATACCTGACACTCCAACACTAAAAGCTCGCAATGAAGTGCATTTATTATGTTACCAAACGGCAAGCGCTGGCCTCTTGCTGCACCTGCAAAACCCTCATCAATAATGTAATATTTGGTATTTACAAGAAAAATGGTGCTTATGCAATCGTCCTCATCTAGATTCATAAACCCGAGTGCATTTCTGCTGGCCACAGTATGGGATTCCAGGCTCATGTTTGCACAAGTGTGCTGTGTGCATGTGCGTATGCAAGTGCAGCTGGTTGAGCACGATCTCTGCTCTGGAGCGAATGTTTTCACTTCTCATTTACTGGGCTTCGTTTGGGAGTTAGCGCGCCTTTCCCAGGACATCTGCTCCCTGCGCCCACGGTCAGCCTCTCGACCAATCAGGACGCTCCTGACGCCCTTCAAATGGGCCGCTGATGTCCTGTTATTGGTTGACAGAGGCAGGGCCCAGAAAGTGAAAACTCAGGCCTGAGAATTTTCCGAAACCCCCCCACCCCCTTCCTCTATGTCTTTTTCGGGCCGACATCTGCTTCCAATCACAGTTTCTCCAGAGATCCCCCCTCGGCCCACTTTTCAAGGGCCCCCGCTGGAGAACTGTTCTTGGGATTCTCCTAATGGACTCTGGTCCTGCTCTGACTCGAACAGAGGTTCTCATCCATACATGACGCTTTAAAGAAAAGGCATCTGGATAAACGTAACACTTGGCCTGGAGTGATTCAAACACTTGCTATGGTACATATACTGTGGGGAAAAGCTTTTTGGTGGGAAACTCCATGTAAATGTTTTAGTGGCCTCCTGAATGAATCAACAGTAGGATGAATACAATGAAATAAATGACAAGGCCATATTAACAGGACATACAAATGAAAACTATTATCTGACCAAGAAACTGGAACCCATTTTTGTTTTCTCATTTTTCAGTTAAAAAAAAACTAAACATAGATAAAAATTTTAACTTATTACACAAAATAAGCTATCTGACTTAAGCTATTTTTTGTTTTAGCAAATTAAGCCTATTCTCAAAAATATTTTATTTTATATATTTAAAAACATTGTATTAAATTATATTTAAATAAATCAAACAACAAATTTATATAAATTTATGAATTCAAGTATTAATAATACATTTATCATTTATTATCCATTATAAAATCATTCATTTCAATACATTTTCTGACAAAAATAATATATTATGATGTATTTACTAGAAAAAAGATGGAACCTATCATTATTACTACTTATTTTCTAAGTTAAACTAAATGATTTAGGAAAACTAAGTTTTCACTCCATTAAATTATCTATAATATTATATAAAATAGTATTAATAATATATATATACTCCATTATCTATTTTTAGATAGATAGATAGATAGATAGATAGATAGATAGATAGATAGATAGATAGATAGATACTTAAGTTAGAATTTTATACTTTGATTAAAATTAAGAACCAATAATTTATGATACATTCTCTGATAACAGGTCTTATCTTACACTTAATTTTTTTTATGTTTTGACAATGCTTAGATGTTTTTTACTAAAAAAATGCTTTACTGACAAAAAAATACTGAAAATCAGTTTATTAATTTTAGGAAGCTAAAAATGCAATTAAGTGCAATGCACTTTACACCCAGCCAAAAAAAAAAAAAAAAGTGCTCCTTTGTTTCACGACTGACCTTTGTGCAGTCAAAAAATACAAAACCTGCAAGGCAAGAGAGAAGACGGGCCTTCATACGTTAGCTGGATGGAGATGAGTCTTGCTGCCTCACATGCACATGTTTGAAGTGGTTTCTGAAGGGTTTGGGGAGGGCTGCTAGACCACCAAAGTGCTGCAGTAAGCATGCTCTCCCACGACATCTAGAGCCACTGAGGCCAGGGTCATCTCTCTCTCTCTCTCTCTCTCTCGATTGTCTCACTGCCCTTCAATACCCATCAAACACAATTTTCATGTGTGGTCGCTTGTGCAGTTTTTCCTCTGCATGACTTTTAACTGCACTAAGAAAATAAACAGCTGCAAAGGCTAATAATAACAGGAACTTACCGTAAATATTCACAGCTAAGATTCGTGAATCACTATGGGTAAAACAAACACACAAGAGATGGAGCTGCAGCATGGATTCCCATTACCATGTTTTCCAAGAGCTTCTGCAATGATCGGATACTGGCATCTGGAAAAGCAACTCTATTTTGGCGATGAAAAAAAAAAAAACACGGGACATAAACATCGCTCAAGATGATTAACAACCTAGCTTACTTTCTGTTTATCAGGTCAATGGGAAAGAATCCAGTCCCTAACAAAACAAAGAAAGCTGTTAAAAACAGTTAATCCACAGGTGAATCATGAACTCTTTCATAATGTGCCTTTTCAGAGAGTCATACGTAAAGAAGGTCTTAAAAGACAGACTCAGTGTTAAAATGCCAAGACAGCTCAATGAAGATCACCTTTTCAGCAGACGTTATTAAAAATTTAAAATTATTAAAATTATTAAAAATGATGCTGAAATTATATTACTTGTGGCTTTTACAGAAGCACATATCATTACTTAAAGATGTATTTTTTAATGGTTTATACATTACTTCTAAAACGTATTTAATGGGGACAATCGATGGGGGGTTTCTTCTAGAACCTGTTGCTCTGTACACTATGTCAAAAGAACATAGAAGAAAAGAGCTAGTCCTGTCTTGGAGTATGACAGCCTGTTTGAGCTTCCTTCCTGTAAACTCTTATAAACACGTATGCCATAACATTTGATCTAGATCTGATTTATTGGCCTGTGTGCTGACTGCACTTCCTTTATACATTAACTTGATATGTGAGGAACATAATCTATAGGCTTTACTTCTCTGTGGAGCTATGTTATCTTTGTATCTACTATTTCTTTATATCAGTGAAGAAATGTACTTACAGCACTACTATAAAATAAGCAAATGAAGCTTATTCTCATCCAATACATATTCATTATTCATGAGAAAAATAATAAATTAATTTATAATATATATTGTTTTCCCCTCTTAATTCATTAAAATAAGATACATAATATTAATGCAATGATATTAAAATACCTGAACACATAAAATAAGATACATTTACTTATTGCAAAAAAGAAATGAACACACGAAAAAAGAAATGTACACAAAAATAGTGACTCGTACCAAAAAAACAGCCCTTCAGACCATTGAATAAGTATTGCATGAACAGAGGAAGATAAAGATATGACTAAGGACAAATAATTCTAGCCACTTTGAGATTTCCCATAATGAATCATCTTAACTTGCTTCGCAGATTCTCTGTCAAGTGAAAACAATCAGATCGCAAAGGACAAGATTACAAGCCATCTTACTAAATAACGCTCTCATTTAAAGAGTGTGATCATTCAAATTCCTGTAAAGATCTTGTATTTGAGTTAAAAGACAACAGATATGTTCATAGGGCATTCAAAGCTGTCAGAAATGGTGTGATGATGTGTTGTCTGTGAGATGGTGATATTATTAAAACTGATAAACTGAGCACGTTTACATCAACTGACTCATTCTTTGGTGGAATTGGCATCTGGCACGGCAAATCACAGCTTCAGTCGAGAACCTCCATGAACTCATTCCTCTTCAGCGACGTCAGCGGGTCGATTAACTATGAGAAAGAGTGGAGTCACAAGATGAGCCAGCAAACGCATACACATCTACATCCTGCACATCCCAGCAGTCCTGACAAGGTTATGAATAAAGCAAATGAAGAATGGAAAGACGAATGAAAACGGGAGTTATTCTCAAACACTGAGCATGAATCATGAATCAGAGATCATGGACTCCACCCTCCTGGGTCAAATAGGGTTATTTCCATTAGCACAATTAAACTGAATTACAAAAACAGTGACAACAATGTTCCCTAAATAATATGTGTGTGTGTGTGTGTGTGTCATCTGAAAAGCTTATATCGTATGGGAAACATCTTCACACAAAAATCGCTGTTTATGCACTATGGCACTCTATGCCGCTCACTGGATAGGAAACAGTGCATGAGTGAATGAATGACCAACGTCAGGCATTATTAATCAGAAAAGGCCTATAGATCCACATTTTATGTATGCATATGTGTGTCTCCAGCCTGATCTCATTGTTTATACGTATATAGATATCACTGCATCACATTAACAGGTACAAAATGTTACTTTTTTGTATGTTTGGACTGATGTTGAAATATACAATATGGATTTACTGACACCATCTAAAACCTAAACATTTTTTGTATTTATTTACAGTTAAAGGAATATAAAATATAGATTTTTTTAATGCTATATTATATTTTTGGACATTTATAGATACATTTTAGATCCCTTAACCCTATTCCCATACCTAAACACATCCACATTTATAGAGCGTTTAAAATAAAGATGATGTGTAAGAGAATGAGTGTGGAATTTGACAATAAAAGTCAATACTGAGGATGGAGATGAAAATAATAATTAAATAAAATGATAATTTTATGTTGTGTTTTTGGTGTAAAATAATAATTATTATTATTATTGGATTCACAGCATATTGAGAAAACATATTCTATGTTTCACGGCATAGTTAAACGATTAGAGAAATGTCCTTTTTAAGGTTTTAAAGTGTATTCTTGTTTAACATCATTAAATCCTTTGAATAGAGTTGGCAGGAGAAGTCACAAAGAACAGAAATAAATGTTGTAATTTAAAATGAGTCAATTGCATTTAACAAATGTGATTGAAAACAATGATCTCAATGATCATAAAATCAAACAATTAAAGGAACTGCTCACCAAAAAGTTGTTTCAAGCCTCACACACACACACACACACACACACACGCACACAAATATATTTTGAGGTTGTTGAGAAACAAATACTAGTAGACGGTTGACACTGACTTATTAAAAAAAAAAAAAAAAGTAAAAATAAAAAATTTATAATAAAATATATAAGTCAATAGTCACCGTCAAACTGTCTGGTTACCAACAATGTTCTTACATTTAATTCAGTACATGTGAATACTCATGTTGGGTTGTGTGTGTGTGTGTGTGTGTGTGTGTGTGTGTGTGTGTGTGTGATTTTATCCCTTGCTAAAGGCTATCAATGAAACTCCAGCTTTATGCTCTCTGGACTCCAGTAATGTCTAGACTGATATTTTCCTGCTATCGTCTCCTGGCTGTCTTTGTGTGTAGTTTTGTCATGGGTGGCCCTGCTCAGTGCCCGGTAGAGAGATATTGGAGGTTTGAGTCCCGCTGTCGGAGAATAAACAGACTGCTGTGTGTTTTATCTATTAAACACAGCTCCTGCAGACTGCATTATCACAACCGTGCCAAACACTGGAACACGTTTGGAGTGTATTAATAGATAATTATAAACAATTACATGCGCTGAGGCTACAAGTGGAAATAAAAGGTAATTCCGTGACCTAAATAAAATGAGTGACTGGGTGAAAAAGAGGTAACAGGTTGAAATACGCTTCATATTCACTGAAGTCAGGGTTTATCTTTTTACCCGGCTGACTTGGATTGTCTCCTCTATCCCCTCCTGGATATTCCCACATTAGGAGTGTCCACGCCGGTCTCCAGGGCCAGGAGGCTGGGAAAGACAGCAGCCTGGTGTTCTCACATTCAGTCCAGGACGCTTGTTCATTGGCCAGATGTGTGGATGAAGAATAGACAGCCAAACCAGCTCAGATGTGTTCAGAGCAGCACAGCCAATCGCTGAACATCGACACAAACCTGCAGGGAGACATCAGCGGATTACTGGATGTAGGGATGAGGTTCGACCATGAGAAACTGATCTAGATTGATTTCATGGAAAAGATGCTGGTAGAGCAGAGGGGGTCCAGTTTCATGATTGGTTTGTTTTTAAATGTGTGCAAAGGAGTCCAGAATTTATTGCAAATGAAATATGAAATCTCGAACACATGGGATGGTTAGTGTTTAGTAACATCTTAATCATTGTACTAGGTTTGGTTTTAACATTTAAACATGTATTTACAATCAAACTACCTACATTTCTGCCCACACAGTGAAATAGCTTGTTACAATCTGTTCTTATGGTTTAGAAATGATATTTATATATGTATAAGCATGTCTGCACTGCAATAAACTGAATAAAACATGAACATATCTTGTTTTGTGTTCACCACTGACCTTGTCCTGGAATCCAAAACCCACTGACTTGAGGTTGATGGAACCAGAAGTCATCCCTGCAGCGTTTAACATAATTGGTTTTTGATGAATTTATTAAACTATCCAAGTTTCTTTTAGCTCTCATTCATTTTCACATTAGGTGTGAAAGCGAGGCTCTTAAGTCAAAACTGTAAAAACCTTAAGGTTTATCCAACTGACTACATCACAGTTTATCAAAGAAAGTATCTCTTTATAATAAAAAACATGTTCTGAATAAGCGTAAATCAAGCGTTATCTGCACAAATGGATCAAAGGACAACAGCAACATGGCGGATGAGAATATGTGAAGAGTTCAGATGCAACAGCCTCTAAGTGCAATCTGAATTTTTTTTACATAAAATTAGGATTTTTATCAGGTTTCTATATTTATGTTCAGTTATTCACTTTAACAGCCTGGAAAAGGACTTGCACATTGCAATTAAAGAAAAATGATTCAACCTAAGCATAGGAGCTTAATAAAAATCCTAATTTTAGATGAAAATTTCAGATGGCACTTAGAGGCTTTTGCATCTGAACTCTTCATATACAAATACTATATATATATATATATATCTATATTCAAAGCTGGCACATTTTAGCACCTGGATAAACTGGCTCGTGGGTGTTTAATGAATAAGCTGCAGGTTTTATGATAAAATAGTGGGTTCAGTGTATTTTTTTGTGCATTTACATAATAGTTTCGAAAATATATAACTACGATTTCTTATTAGTCAAGCTGCATCTTCTCTTATCTGCAATGAGGACAAACATGGATTAAAAATAAGTCAGAGAGATAAAGATGGGGTGGTGAAGTTTAACAAACTGCAGACTTGCAAACCGCAGCTTGTACTTTGATAGAACACCTTTCTTCCCCCACACTGTGAACTAGTGCAAGATGAGTAGGCGGCAGCACAGCAGATTAGAAAGAAGGAGAGATAGAGAGAGAGTTTCAGGTCACTGACTCTGCAGCCGCAACATACTCCAAGACTGCAACCAAAGGGCAGTTGTGCGGCGTCTTCTCCGGACTGACCGGAGGAACCCGACCCCGTCAACCGGTTCTGTATCCACACTTTCCCTTTCAGCTGTCATTGCACTTTCACAATCTCCACGAGCAAAATGGCGCATCAACAGGAAACCACTTTATCAGGAGCACAAACTTTCTCAGAGAGCCATCACACATTAAGCACAGATAGAAGGCACTAAAGCATAGTTCAGCTGGAAGAGCCAAACACTGGGTCATGGGTTTGACTCCCAGGGAACGTACTCAAATGTGCATTCAGTGCACTGTAAGTCACTTCGGATTGACTAAATATAGGATTTGGACACGTGATACCTCTCAAATGCTGGTTTTGATGTTTTGCATTGTTGTATTGGAACATGCTCAAATCAGTATGAGAGACGTGCTGGTATCTTGTATAAACCAAGACTGCTGTTAATAAACACCCACATTCTTCTTTGATTTGATCTAAAATAGTAATAATACAATGTAAAACAAACAAAGCAGAGGAAAGTTTTGTCAGTACAAGAAAAACACTAAAGCATACATTGGTATTTGATTTAGACAAACATAAAGACTTTATCGTCTACTCTAAACCTGAGAGTGTGCATGGTGTAACTTTTCTATTTGTTGCCATGTCTAGAGCACAGTAAGTGTGATGTGTTTTTCATCAACTTTCTTGTGTAGCACAGACATGCATGTGCCTATAACTACTCGCACTGTTCACAGACTCTAGGTCACTGACTAAGTGAACTGTTAATTCACTTACGAATTTGCTGACTGATCGAAATAGTTCATTGCAAAGAAGTGTACAGAAGAACATATTAGTAGTTCTAGGATTTTACCTCCACTTCACGGATTGAGTAAGCTGTTAAAGTCATTAAAATCTGTTTTCTAAATGCATGTTATTGTGGAAAATTCATTAGTGTATACGTTTCATTTGTGCTTTTTTTTGACCTTGCAACATTTAATCAAACTTTACACATCTTCCTGGGGGAATTCTGAGATCTTCTATATCTTACTGTCAGCACAACGGATTTCTCCAATCAAATTATTGTCTTAAAATCCACCCTACAAACCCCTCCTTTCGAGTGCCACGCACACGTCTCATTCTCCAATCAAAAACTGGTGAATATAACCAAGCCCCACCCTACTTTTTTTCTTTTTCAGATGTGTAACAATTCGGAAGAAAAGATCTTTCACAAACTGTTCCAATTCAGTCTGAATTGAGTGAACCAGTTCAAAAAGAATGATTCGTTCACAAACTGGACATCACCATTTGATACTGAAAGGATCACTTTGCAGGAACGCACATGCTAGAGTTTCAATAATGTCCACTGGACAAAAAAAAAAAAAAAGATTTTGTTTCTGGCTAGAACTTGTGAAATACTTGTATAGATGACCTGATTTTATTTAGCTCAAATGGATATGACCTCTGCAAATGAGGAGGACACAGCGGAAGAAAACAAGTGGAAGTATCAATCTGTGCTCTGAAAGACATTAATGAGACGATTCTCGTATTTTTAGCCTAGAATGTGTCTCTCATTTACCTGCAGATGCATAGAGCTATATGTATTGGTCCCTGTGTTTGGCCGGCCGCTCCAAAGCTGAATTAATCAGGTGTGAGAAACATGGAGCCTTCAGACAGACGGACATGGTAAAAAAGAGGGACGGACGACGAGAAGAAAAGAGAGATTGCAGACAAGGGAGGGGCAGTATGAGTCAAATTGGAAACATGTCCTTTCAACATGTCCAATCTGGCTGAGTGTATCTTATCTTCAGGTGAGAGACGATGACCCCTGCGGTGGAAAGCAGGATCGGAGCTGATCCTCGCGCTGTCCTTCCCTCGCTTGTTCTCTCTCTCGGTGGCTTTGATGTACAACTGGTGCATTTTAGGCACGCTCTGTCACTGAAGAACTATTTTTATCTGCTCTCAGGTGGGATTGGGTCCAGATGGGACTCTATGGGTGTGGATTTCAACATGGATGTTGTTTAAATCTTTATACATCCCAAATGGAAATTTCCTGCATGACTTTAAATCTTCTTTGGAAAATAAATTTACCAAACAATAGAAGTCAATAAGGTTCAGCAATCCTCAAAAGAAAGAAACTTCAGGTATAGACCTTAAGCCTGGTTCACACGGGACGATTTTAAAATTGTCGGTCGATTTTCCAAACCTGAGAGACCCCACACACGGCGATAAAAAATCACTGGTCTAACAGTTTTGCTCGTACAGTGTGTGGTGTGCAGCCACACGGCAAAATCAACACATCACACACGAACCGATTTGACTCCCGAGCATTCCCAGGTCAGACGGGAAATCTCGCAAAATCCCTCGAGATCAAATGTGACTTCAGAGTAAACAATCATGGCGGACGAAGAGGATGCAGTGGCCATAGTTTGTGCTTTGTTTGTAACCGAAAAAAACATAAGAAAAACAAGAAAAGGCGATGGTCAAAGAAGTGGAGACAAAGTCCTCCATCTCCGACGTCCACCGGACTTTCTGGTGCGCCATGCCGCTGGCTGTTTTGATTTTGTTTCCCGGTACTTCCTCGCCGCCTCGTCACCTCGCTTTTTGATTGGCTACACGCCACAGTCCACAGGCTGCGTGATCGTTTGTCCTCCGGGGACACCACACACGAGAAGAAATCGGGCCAAATAAATCCAACATGTTGGATATCCCCGATTTGAGATCGGAGCGGTCCCGACGTCCTTCCGAGCAGAGGAGAGCAGTCTTAACACGCCACACACGGCAGGAATATCTGATCAGATTATTTTACGATAATCGGAGCATCCTTAAGATTGTTGGAAGGTGTCAATCGGGGCTAAAATCGGCCTAATTATCCTGCCGTGTGAACCAGGCTTTAGACACCTTATTGAATTTAAAACAGATGAAAACAAGGCTAATGGCACGCATTGTATACATATACTAGATAATGTAATGTTCATTATTCACAACCTTCAAAACTGTTTTATGGAGTTTTTGTCTATTGAAAGTCTTTAGAAAGATGTTTCATCAGCTGAAAAATCGCTTTATTGTTAAACAACAGTACAATACACTGAACACATTGTACTTCATTCCCTCATAACCTCATTCTCATTCCTGACAAAATTGAATATAGCGCTACCCTGACTAAGGTCAATGTTTGCAAAAACACATTAGGATGCTACTTTTACTATTTCTTAAGAATTCCCCTTGAGCATGACGCACTCACACTGAATACCCATCCCACAATGCATTGCACGCAACTTTATCTTCTATTTCATGTTTGATAAACAAAAATCAATTTTGAACGTTGCTTAATTATTATTTGACCGGGCTGCTAAATGTTAAGGACATTTAAGTTTTTGTTTAAACAGGCAACCTCCTCTCGAAATATTGTGAGTTCTGAAAGCATGAATGACCAAGCAATGTAGTATTTACAAGTGAGAACCTGATCATTTAAAATGATACACAGGTTGGAGAGTTGTGACATTAGAAGCAGCGTGCTGATTTGCAGCATGGTAGAAACACTAATCTATAATCCAGATAGCATCATATAGTATATCTACAATCTACAGAGATCTGTGAGGGGAAAGCAATTCTGTTGCTAATGATGTTAATCACTGAACTTTCATGGTTTCAACTTTCACTTTCAACTTTCATGGTTTGCTTCACATATAGTTGAGGCACATTGCAAGTAAATGATCGAAATTAACACTTTTCATCATTTTGAATTTGGTAAGAAATTTAGGTTATACAATTTTTTTTTTTGTTTGTAGGAACATGTTTTGGAATATTGAAAAATGTCAATTAGAACATTAAAGGTTACAAAAACATTTCTCACAATGTTGCACCCAGAAATATAACATTAAATGAATGTTTATTTTTAATATTCTAAAAACATTTAAATGATTTGAATGTTTTTTAAAGGTAACAAGAACATTTCTTAAACATTCTACAATTTATTTATTTATTTATTATTATTTTACGCAAAACATTTATTTTAATATTAATTTAATGATAAATGTTTAAATTTTTCTTAGAACATAAAAGTACAAGTAATGCTTTATCCTGACATTTACATTTCCTGATCATTAGCAGTAGTTATTTGGGTTTAGTTAGTGGGATATATATATATATATTTTTTTTTTTTATGACATTTTATTACAAATATAATATAAATATAAATTTTATATAAAATAATGCATTCATTTTGTTTAGAATACTTCCCATCTTAAAGATACAAACTTCCTAGGTGTATGCTACTTCCTTGAAAGTAGCATAATGTCCAAGATAAAGACAGATTGCAAAATGCATTCTACTTTACATACTACTTTAAATAGTAGTCAGTATATACTGCACAGTATTCAGCAAGTATCTTTTTAGAATACAAGCAGCTATGGCCATTGTCTTGTTCACTGTTTATGGACTGCAATAGATGTAATGGACTGTAATGGACATTCCTTCACAGTACTCTGAGAAACTTTTAACACAGGATGTGATATTCAACATGCTGATGAACTGCAATGAACAATTAACTCAACAAAGCCCAAAAAAATACAAATAAAATAACAACCGTCAACAAAGTGAATGCATCATGATATGGGGGTCAAACACGGCTCACTGCTGGCAGATCAGGTTGTACGGGGCCAGGTTTGGCCCCGCAGGAAGTCTGCAGGAAGCTCCTTAAAAGGCCTCTACTTCCTCTGGCTTTGAAGAGGCCAGAGCTTCTGTGAGGAGGGCAGGGTGCCATACTCAGATCTGACGGATTTCCTTTTTCCTCAAAGATTCAGCTGAGTCTCCTCTTTTAAATCAGAGAGAGATAAAGACAAGGAGTGTGAAGGAACTGAAAGGTGAATTAAAAGGGAGCATATGTCAGGCATTCACTTAAACCTTTAGCCAAAACGTCTGGAGAGAATTTGATCTTGGCATTGCTATTGTTATAGCTGTGTAAGTCTTATGAAAAAATAGGAGGATATGAAATGAATCTAGTGACTTAAATGTCTCTAAATTTAACTGACTGCTGGTAGTAGCCAATAGCCACTCATAATATATAATAATGTAATTTATGGTAAAAACCACAAATCTGTCTTTAGGTTATTGAAGGGTACTATTTATACAGTAAAACACTTGCAAATACCAAGCCAACCAAAACTGTTACTGTGAATGCTGACTATGAGTTTAGTTGAAGAGTGTATTATAAAGTAATATTTTTATATCAAAACAAGTAAAAGCGTTGAAAAAGAAGACTTATAAATAATATACTTAAATAAATAATAATAATAAAAAAAATATATATATATATATATATATATATATTTAAAGGGTTAGTTTACCCAAAAATGAAAATTATACTGTGTTTTACTCACCCCAGAGGCATCCTAGGTGCATATGGCTTTCTTCTTTCAGGCGAATCCAGTCAGAGTTATATTAAAAGCTTTTTAATGACACTCAGCGGGTGTTGCATGCATCAGTCCAAAAGAAGTTAAATAAAAAGCATCCATCCATAAAAAAGTGTCTCATACGGCTCCGGGGGGTGTACAAAGGCCTCCCGGGGCGAATCAATGTGTTTTTGTAAGAAAAATGTTCACCCCCCAGAGCTGTGTTAGTATGTTAGTCAACACATCAAAATAATGTACTTTAAAATACATCAAAAGATGTAAAAAAAAGTACTTTCAAGATAAACATTTTAATTTGACATAAATACAAAGTGCTCCTTTTCAAAGGGAATTTAAATGTGTTCATAAACAGTGATGAAAGTGTCTCTAAGTACACCTAAATGACCTTTTATTTCAGTTATGTTTTCATCTGCAAGTACAGTTAAAAAATATATACTTTTAAGAACTGTAGTGCACTGCGTGTACATTTAGTAAAATTAAGCACACTTCTTTTTCACAAGAGATGTCTCTGTCAATCAACTTTATAAACAATTTAAGTTACACAAGTGAACAGACTGTGCATGTGCACACACTCACACACATCCCAATAACTGTGGCATTTTAAAAATAAATGAACTACTAGTATCACTTTCACATGGATCTGGCTTTAAGACATATTTACACATTTGCACGCTAATAATGTGTGTGTGGGTGTGGATGTGAAAGGAGCAGTGGGCGGCAAAAACCACACACAGTTGGAGCACACCTTTAAGTGTGCCTCAGGTGCAAGAGAAAATCAATTGGGAGAATACAACATAAAGCATGATGTCATGAAAAAAAATTAAAACATATATGTATCGTTTGCCTGAATTTGGCAAGTGGCTTCTTCTTTCATTATCCTGTAAATAAGGGGCTAAAATCTTCACTAATACAATTTTAAAGGGAAAATAGATAACCTGAAATGTTTTGTTTGTGATTATGTACTGTATATATATATATATTTATAGAAATCTGTATTTAATGTCACAGTCTCTTGTCTGCCACCTGTTCTCCATTTGGATGTGTAAAGGTTGATCTGGCCTCGGTTCAAGAATGTGTTGTATATCTCTGAATTTAAAAATAAAAGCAGCAGGACAGCGAGCTGCATCTGGTCACGTACGCTACTGTATGACTGGAATGACCAGTATGACCTCTATATATAGGGCCCAATGATTTCAAAGACAAGGACAGAATCATGGAATCCAGTAATAAGAATGAAATTTAGAGTATAATGCAATTGATTTGGCAAATGAATGATGAATAAGCCAAAACTAGGGTTGTACAATTAATTAAATCCTGATGAGGATTTTAGTCATTTAGCCATCAAACCCACAAAAGAGCAATACTGTTACTGCTATGGCAAGTCTCGGTTAGCCTAATGAAGTACATGCAGCAAGGTTTTTTTTTTTCTTTTTTTTATAGATAAAAAGAAAAACAAGTAGATAAAATAGACTTATGTATTTATTTATTTTTAAAGAAGACTAGTGAGAATAGAAATATAATAGATAGTGCAAGTGTTAGAGAGGGTGAAGGGGGCAATATATAAGACTTTTTAAAAAAAATGACTTTGATATATCAATACTTAAACTATATTTGGACTCACCAAGTTCTTCAGAAATATTTTATGTTTAAACTAATTCTCTCTATACAGTTTGTATATGTATTGTATACATGTAAATCTCTGTAAATGATTGTCATTTTCCACATTCCCAGCTGTGGGATTGTTTAGTCTTGTTGTTGAGTTTCCCCGCTGTGATAAGGAGCAGGGTAAACACGGCCGGCGGGACCCGAGCTGGGCGAGCTCACACTGGGCTGACGGTCGGGCATGAACGCAGGCTGTGGTCCTCTCAACAACCACAGGCAGGTCAGGAAACATCTGGGTGACTGAAAGCAACAGATGCCGTAGCCCGATAAGGGAAGCAGTCTCCACCCCACTGAACCGGCCCCTCGCACATCCAGGTGGGTCCTAACCTTGGCTGAGACTCTCCTAAGGACTAAATAATCAAATCAAGTCTTTCTTTACAACAGAGGGGACAAACACCTGGCCAGACTGAGTGTTTTTGACTCGCAGCTTTTGTTTGGTTATTATTGTTCACTGGTGGTTTTGATCCATTGTCTGGCGGGGGTCTCTGGGGGATCCGTCTAAAAGCGATTAAGCTGCTCTGTGCCTCTGCCTGCGTCATCTCCTGTTTCGCTTGGATAGTCTGAAGTTACCAGAAGTCCAAACTTTGAATCAATGTTGGATCGTTTATGCATGTTTGTGGTTGAGGACGAGCTGTTTTGAACTGATTTGAATTCACATCAAGCCTGCCTGATTTCTCTGTGTGAAGTACTTAAAGGAAAAGTTCAGTGAAAGTCAATGGGTTCAAAGCTACATTCATAGGCGGAGGGTGTGTAAGGCTGGCCCTGGCCATTGGGACTTGGGACAAAAATGCCATTAAATTGGACAAAACTGCACCTGCACAAATTAAATCTATTATGTCTGCTGCTAACAAAGTGAAAATGACAGTGTCGATTTGGGCATCAAATTAAGATCTGCTGTTGCACCGTATTTAATTTTAGGCATTTTTAAAGTGTTGCACATTTTAACCAATAACACACATTTCTGCTGAGCTTAGGAATGCAATGGCCAATTAGAGGCGTTCAGATTAGTTATCGCTGAAACTCATCAATTTTGAGTGTGTGTGCGTTCTCTGACTGAATTCCGCAAATTCTCTCATCATAAACAACAAAGAGCAGATGCACGTACAATGTAAGAGATTAATTTAACAGTGATTATCATATATATTTATATCAGTGATTACAATGACATATTTTATTAGCCTACATGACACCCATGTCTGGTTGTTGCCAAAAAAGACAAGTTTATGATGTTTAATTTGGCTGCTATAGCCTTACCCTTGAGGTGGTTCACCCTCTGCCTATGGCTACATTGGACACATTTTGGGATTACATTTTTGGGTAAACTTGCTTTCAGTTCAGAATTAAATGGAAATTGTGATTGTCTTTATTTTCCCCTACTGTGAAACAGATTCTTAATTTAAAAAAAAAAAATAATCGTTGGATGGGACCTGAGCTGATGTCAAAGTCATTTATATATGTCAAACTTCCTGCTGCCAGCTGGTGGTGCTATAACTATAACAGAATATTGGCATGTAGATGTGTTCAGGCCAGGACTTTTATCAAATGCGAAGTTTGTTGCAGACTAGACATAGTATGTTTGAGTTAGTGTAAAACATGACATTTCCTGTTGCTAGCAGGTGGCACTATGCGTAAAGCAGAATATATATATGGCCTCTAGATGTCTTCAGGCCAGGACTCTTATCGCAAAAATAAATTTAGGGCAGATTAGACATTGAATGTTTCAGTTAGTGTAAAACATGATGTTTCCTGTTACTAACAGGTGGTGCTATGATTATATTTGAATATTGGCCTTTAGATATGTTCAGGCCAAGAGTCTTATCGAAGGAATGAAGTTTGGGGCAGATTAGACATTTTATGGCTGATTTACAATAACATATCTTTCCATGGTTAGATTAGGCTGACCAAAAATAATGTTGATGTCATTAAGTCTCTAGAAGGACTTCACTACATTGTTAAACATAGGGCTGGGTATCGTTCAAATATTTTCAATATCGATACTGATACCGATACCTTGACATAAATACCGTTTTCTGAATGATATATTTCTTTTTAAATACCAATTTTATTAAATACGTTTTAAAATGATTACATTACCACACACAAAAAATACAAAAAATAAAAATAAAAAAACACTTAACTCAAAGACTCATCTCCTGAGCCACTGCACATTGGAACAAAAAAGTACAAAGGAACAATTGTAACCAACACAGTAAATCGTGCAAATTAGTTTTAATAAACCGCAAATAGTTTTCGTTTTATAAGAAAAACATTTCCACGGATAAAACATGAAGCTTTGCGATAATGACAGTATATGATTTTTATGCGATTTTCATGAGATTCTGCCTATGGTGTTTATATGATTGATTATAAATCATATAAGTCATGTAATCTTGATTGATTTCATGTTGACTCTTAGATCTTGTAAACAGTGGGCTATTTAATAAGACTAGTGTGTTAAAGTGGATGAACGAAAGAAAGGCATCTGTCAGCCGTGGCCAGTGTTAAAACAATACTGAAGAAAAGAGACAACATTTGTTATGAGTTTCGGAAACTTTGTTGTGCTCTCAGACATTGCTGGTTACACGGGACAAACTGCATCTGTTCCCCCTCAGCTTTAAGAAAACCCTCATGGGATCCAAACATCAAACGTGTCTCTCTTCAGCCTGTTAGTCCTTTTCAAATCATACATGGACTGGACTGGGATTTGGAATAACTTGAGAAAAATGACAGAAATGAAAGTAGACTAATTCACCTGGTCATGTCAGTTAATTTTGACTGATGCTGACACACATAACCTGTCTCCATCCTCATCCCTACGTGCAGTAATTAGCTACATAAGCATCTACACGACTCATGGAGGGGTGCTGGGTCTGAACTGGGTGGGTAGTCTCACAAACAGGAAGTGAAGGAAACAGCAGTGAATGTAAGAGGAAATGAGGACGTAGGGAGAGGTGTACGGCCACAATGCCAATGGAGGAAATGGACGATTATAAATAGCCTAGAGGCCTTCCCCACGATGAGTGCCAGGTCATGGCTGAAACCTCAGACAATAGAGAAACCGTCTTTGGGGTCAGGGCTGGGAGTGGGGCTAGGAAAGGTTTGGCTCTGTGAGCTAGTGACTAGAATGTTTATATGATGGATTGACTCCAGTAACGTGCGGTGAAATCTTGTCATGGGTAGGCTGTGACCTATCAATGTGTGGAATATATGTTCATATATTCATTCAGTTAATTTAGCAACCCAAGTTCATATCAGGCATCATCAGATCGCTGCCTGCATTCAGCAAAGTCATTCATGTGAGGCTAATGCACAATCAAATATAATAATCAAATTAATGGACACATCTATCTTATGACTTATACAACAAACAAATGTTTTGTGCGGGACACAGAGAAGGAGGCGGCGCGGCAGCCTAGTCACTCCATCAAAATGCGCAAACGCGCACAGACAGCCACGGCGCACACACACACACACACACACACTTTTGGTCTGGTGACGTCGCACCAGGCTACAGTCAGAAAACATTGCGTCAGCAGTACAGCTTTAAAGTACAAAAACAGCTTATTCGCTCCTACAAACTGCTAGGCGCACACACCGACACGCAATTAGCGTCTGGCGACGGCACACAAGGTTTAAAAAAGAGAACTACAAAACAGCATTTTAACCCTTAGACATAAAGTACAAATGTGGCTGAGGTGACGTGACGGCGCGCAGGGTATGGAAGATAACATTTTGGTGTCAGCGCACAGCAGGGGTGCTAGATGCTAGTATTCGGGAAGCGCGCGGATTGAGTGAGAGCGAATAGATCACGTGACATGAAGCAAGCTCGGTCTCTGCCTCAATGTTGATAATTCAAGACAGCATGAGAACTGACTGCGCATGCGCAAATCTATATAAACTACGTTCTATGGACCAAAGAGGCACCGCTCACCTCTGCCTCAATGGCCATGGCTTTTGAATTTCCTGCATGAAACAACGGTTTTTAGGAGCAAACAATGGCAAAATGAGTATATTATGTGTATTCCTGAAAATTTTTGGTACAAAAAATAATATTTGGAATAAAATTAATGCAATTAATAATGTGGTGAATTAATAAAGCTCTTGGAATTAATAAATGTAATGTCAACATTTCCTTTGGTGAGGCACTGCCTACCCTGACCGCACGTCCCTGATTGACTCATTAGCTTTTGTTAAAGTTGCATTCCTCGTCTACCTCCAAATATTAACAAAAACAGTGAGATTGTTGATCTAGCAGAAGAGAAGGAAACGAGAGAAGAGTAAAATTTACTGTATGTAGATGAACAATTGTTTCTGGTCAGTGCAGTGAAATTTCATGAATTTCATCAATGTGGAAACACAAAATGCTATGGTATTATGATGGTATACATATATAAAAAATAATATAGAGATGCTTAATATGCTATCTTACAGATTGAAACATTCAAATTATTGGAATTTTTTAAAGTGAAGTGTCCAGTGAGTGTAGCTAAAAAACATGTTCAGCTGCAAGTGAAATATATTAATGTTAATCTGACAATGTTTTATCACACTGGTTGTCATAAAAAGCAGTTTGGAAAATATATGTCCAGTGAGTTGTGCTGAAAGATTAATGATCTAATGCAGTGGCTCTCACTTTTTTAAACTCTTTTCAATGCACACTTCAATGAACCTTTTTGTAGTAACAGAGTATGGTACATTCTTTCAGTAGTCAGTTATAGGCTAATATAGGCTATTCAAGAGAGGGGCCCAAAGATGGCCAAATAAAAATATGTTTACTTTATTCATTTTAATTTATTTATTTTATGTTATATTGTGCTTTGCTGGAGTAATGTCTGCTGGAATGTGTAAAAAATGTGCAATGTTAAATACATATTTTTAAATTGTAGTTTTGTAATTTTTTTTTTCTTTGAAAAGCGAGACAAAATAGTAAAAAGCACATTTTGACTATTTAAATTAGACTTATTAGACGTATATATATATATATATATAAAGAAAAAAACCCTGTAAAAATAAATGAGAGAAAAAAAAAAAAAAAAAAAAAAAAAGAGTGCTTCGCAATGCAAGTGTAATGTTGAACCGAGTGTGCGACCAAGCTATTTTACATCAGAAAAGCCAAAAATACAGAGCTGCTTGTGTGATGTAAACATTAAATAATATTAGTCTACAAGGCATGCATGGTAAACGTATTTTGAGGTAATGACATAGTACCGTGTAAGGAACTACACAGAAATAAGTCTTTATAAATCATTAATCGACCCCTTAATCATAATTTGCAAAAATAATTTCAGTTGGAAACTGCAATGAATTGTATGTACAGGTCCGGATTTTGAGTTCTGGAGTTCTCACCTTAAAACCAACTGAATTTGATTAATAATATCAGCGTTGCAATATAATATTGTATAATATTATATATATATTGTATATATAATTGTAATATTCTGTGTATGTGATGAAACTATTGTCTATTAGTGATTATAGGAGAGACAAGCCCTTTATAGTTATCCAGCCTAAACGTAGCATATGCGCCATTCATAATGGCACGTCCCAGCCAGGATTTTAATAATGCCTAAAATATCCAGGTTTTGGCTAGTTGCACTGTGCAGGTTGATCTTTGTATAACATTCATGAGAGCTATAAAGAGCAGAGCAGACAGCTCCTTATGCTTTCGAATCGCTTTCACGTTTTTGTTTGTTCGTTTGACTTGAAGCATTGTGGCGCATTTTGATTGTTTTTTTTGGGGATTTATGCACAGCGACGCTTCAAGTCAATCAAACGAACAAAAATGTGTGCATATTTGCATCACTTAGATTCTTTCCCTCTAGATCTCACCTTCTCACACGCAGCCCCACGATTGGTCGATAATGTACAATACCTGAATGTTATTGGTCAAACTGCTCTGTATGTTTAAGTTTTCAACCTGTGGGCCTAGTGGGTCGCGATGGTATTGCAGGTGGGCCGCCATTACTATTAAAATAAATAATTTTGTTCATATATGTAAAAACGTCTAAATCATAACAATAAAGTTTCATATATATAATTAAATAACAACAAAAATAAATATTAAACTGTAACTATGCTTCAACTATTCGAGCTCACTGATATGTTTAAAAATAAACCTCCATATATCTTAGATATTTTTGCTGCATGTGGTACAGAACAACAGCAGTTGTGCCAAGCGGTGGCAGTCCGAATTATTTTCTGTTCCTTGCCAGTTCATTCAATAAAGACAATCTAGCTTCTGAGTACTAAGTTATTAACCCAACAATAGTGGGGGTCAGTTAATTTTTTTGCAGTGGGCCGTGCAAACATATGTGTTTGGTTGTGTGGGCCGCGAGTTGAAAAAGGTTGGGAACCACTATTTTAGGCAATATTAAAATCCTGGCCGGGGCATGTAAATATCAATGGCGCATATGGCCACCCTAGTAAAGTGTAAACCGCATCCATATCATATTTAATATATTAACATGGCATATTTATCAAAGAATCACTCTACTCTGAAACCACAACAGTGTACTATAAAACACTTTTTGAAAAAAAAATGCATGCTTGATTTGAATAGACAAAGGCTAATTTGGCCAAGACAGAACTAAACGTTATTCATTTCAGTATCTACATCCTCTTTAGTGAAGGAAGTGAATCCTGCTATATTGACTATGCAAAAATCTGCTATGTGTCTCGCTCATCTCGAGGGATTTAAGCAGAGACCGTCACGCGATACAGAGAGAGGCTGTGGGAACTTAAATGGGGGCCTTTGTTACTTAAACAGTTAAAAAACATAATGCTATCAATCACATTTTAAAGAAGTGTGAAGGCCTGAAGTCAGTTCACCCATTGGTCACCCAGTGAACCCACAGCAGCCAAAGGGTGAGCCACTTCCTTTTGTGGTGAAATTATTAATTTTCTGTTTTGAAGGACTGTGAACTTTGTCCTGAGAGCTGCAACTACATGTGATGTTCCCAGAGCAATTTCAGTCCATTATATTCAGTGGCAGTTTCACAGATATATTTTGACAGGTATGATTCTCACAGGGTCTCAGAGTCGGTCTCAAATCAGCCGTCAATTATTGTCTATCTATTGTCTCTGACAAGTGGATGCTGAGGATGCGAGCATGCAGTAGTTTGGGAGATCGTGTACCTTTCTTTGTGAGTGGCTTGTATCTTCACACTGTCACTTTGATGAATGGCCAGGTCATATGATAAGTTGATCATGGATTGGAAGTGGAAATAACCTCCACAAAGACTATGGTTTTAGACAATGTAAATTGAATCCAGAATATATTACATGATACATGTAATGAAAATATGTTTTTTTTTTGTGTGTGTGTGTGAATTGTTTACCTATGTCAATGGGATTTTATGGTTTGGTGCTGGGATAAAGCTAATAAAGTAAGTTTCATGACATTATCTTACTGGACGAGGCATGCTGGGTGAAGAACTCATGAGAAGTTCCTATTTTCGAGTTCAGAAATTGCAATTACTACATGAAGTTAATTCAAGAGATTTTCTTTAAATAAGATTAAATCACTGGACAACTCTTTTTTTTTCACTTGCATAACTGCGTGCAAGGGATACATGCCTTATGTACACTTAAATTTGTATTCATTTGGCACTAGACAGGTTTATGGTGTTCCAATTAAATTGCATTCAAAGTATACAATTTATAAGATTGGATCCCATGACCCTGGCGCTGCTACCACCAAATTATTGACTGACCTTAAAATGCACATAATAACAGTGTTATTTTTATATCATTGAGATTTCATTTGAAATTCGGTTAATGTTTGAGTAATTTTGTTATATGCTTTTGTACTTTTTATTGTAATTCTTTTTAATTTGTCTTTATAGTTTTATTCATGTTTTGGTATTAGCCATGCAAAATACTACCATATTGTAATCCAGAAGTACACTTTAAATACACAGATAGACAGACAGACAGATAGACAGCAGCTCTATTACATGTTTTTTTTTTTTTTTTTTTTTTACTTCTTACAGTAAGAAGAGTAATGTAGCTAAACATTACATTTACATTTGAAATTTAATCATTTAGCAGACGCTTTTATCCAAAGCGACTTACAAATGAGAACAATAGAAGCAGTCAGGTCAACAAGAGAACAACAACAGTATACAAGTGTGGTTCCAGAGATGCCCATCTTTCTGAGGGTGGACAGGAGAATCTGGTGATTAACGGTGTCAAAAGCAGCAGACAGGTCCAGTAAGATGAGTACTGAGGATTTTGAGGCTGTTCTTGCTAGTCGCAGGGCTTCAGTAACCAAGAGCAGAGCAGTCTCAGTTGAGTGGCCACTTTTAAAAAGCCAGGTTGGTTGCTGTCCAGGAGGTTGTTCTGTACAAGGAACATAGAAAGCTGGTTGAACACAGCTCGCTCAAGTGTCTTTGCAATGAATGGAAGAAGGGATACTGGTCTGTAGTTTTCAAGAAGCACTGGATTTAGAAATGGTTTCTTGAGCAGTGGGCTTTCCCGAGCCTGATTAAATGCTGAGGGAAATGTTCCAGAGTGAAGAGAGGAGTTGATAATGTGAGTAAGCGAAGGTATGACTGAAGAAAAGATCGCTTGAAGGAGGTGAGTGGGGATCGGATCAAGTGGACAAGTAGTAGGATGATTGGACAGGAGAAGTTTGTAAACGTCCATCTCTGAGAGTGGGGAGAAGGAGGAGAAGGAGTGTGCGTCGGTCATTGTTAAGTTGTCCTCAGTCTGCGGTGTGGAGAATTGGTCACTGATGGTTCTTGTCTTATTTGTGAAGAAAACTGCAAAGTCGTCCGCTGTAAGAGTCGATGAAGGAGGTGGTGGCGGCGGATTAAGAAGAGAAGAGAAAGTCTTGAAGAGTGTCCGAGGATCACAACAGCTGTTAATTTTGTTGTGGTAGTAGGATGTTTTAGCCGTGAAGACATTTGCAAAGAAGGAAGAGAGGAGAGACTGATACACACTGAGGTCGGTAGAGTTTCTTGATTTCTGCCATTTCCTCTCTGCAGCTTTGAGTTTAGAGCGATGTTCACGGAGAACCTCGGACGGCCAGGGGGCAGATGGGGTGGTGCGTGCTAGTTTAGACAACAGTGGGCAAAAGTTGTCCAAGCAAGATGTTAAAGTGGAGCAAAGAGTGTCTGTAGTCCTGTACAGAGCTGAAAACTGAGAGAGTGCAGGAAGCGAGGATGAAACCACAGATGATAGGCGCCATGGAGAGAGTGAGCGTAGGTTCCGTCGAAAGGTGACCTGCGTTGGCGTGTGAGCCGCTTCAGGAGTAAGTGGTAGGTTAGCAGTAATGAGGAAGTGGTCTGAGGTGTGCAGTGGAGCAACTGAAGAGTTGTCCACAGAGCAACAGCGCGTGTAGATGAGGTCTAGTTGGTTGCCTGATTTGTGAGTCGCTATAGTAGACACTTGCTTGAGATCAAATGAGGCGAGCAGAGTTTTGAAGTCAGCAGCCTGGGGTTTATCTAGGTGGATGTTGAAGTCACCAAGCAGTACCAGAGGAGTACCATCTCCAGGAAAGTTTGATAGCAGCACATTCAACTCCTCCAAGAAGTTTCCCAATTGACCTGGGGGACGATAAATGACCACAAAGTGGATTTTAACAGGGTGGGCTACAGTAATAGCATGTGATTCAAATGAACCGTTACCTGTAGGTGATGACTGAAGATCAAATTTCCATTCTTTTGGTATAAGGAGACCAGTACCTTCACCCCTCCCAGTGGTACGAGGAGTGTGGGAACAAGTGAAATTAGTGGAGAGGGCTGCAGGGGTGGCAGTGTCTTCAGGTTTGATCCAAGTCTGTGCCATGAGGTTGAGACCGGAATGAGTAGCAATAGATGAAATTAAGTCTGCTTTGTTAACTGCAGACTGGCAGTTCCAGAGACCAACTGGAATAGAGAGCGTAGTAGTAGTAGAGGTCAGAGAGACAGGCCGTAGGTTTGTCAGACAGGCCTTCCTGCGATGTACGTAGCGTGCTCTTCGAGTGTTAGTAGTGATAGTAGAGATCTGAAAGCACATAGTGACTACAAGTGTAATAAATATTTGAGGAAAAGCTATACAAAAAGTAAAGAAAGGGGCAAAAAGCAATACTCAAGTGCCCTGTCGGTGTCCTTGATCGGTGGAGGCGCAGGTAGAGTCGATGGTCTTTACCCTCGTTGGTCTTCACACGAGGAGGATTCACACGAGGAGGATTCACATGAGGGCTGCCGCAACCGCTGCCGCGAAACCTACCACTTTTGTATTTGCCTGATTACCTGTGATTGAAGTCAGCTGGCCACGCCTCACTATTTAGCAGATCGAAACTGGGCAGTCCCGTGATAGGCAAACGCAAAACCAAGCGCCACTTTCAGCACGTATTTACCAGGGTAAGACACACACAATTTAAACCAAAAACTTTCCTAGCAATGACGATCACACAGAAGTCTAATGAGAAACCAAGAAAAAAAAAAATTAAACAAATGTTCGACTGAGGAAGGAATGCAGAAATCTGCCGATTTTCCAACATCTCCAACTGATTCCATGCCATCTGGTCTGATATGTAATTTCTTTTATTTTCCAGTATATGTGGCACTGGGGCTCTAGCTTATCAAGATTTGGGAAAAAGTAACAAGAGAGAGTGGTCAGTCTTTGCCTAGTAGCTCTTTACAGCCAAGGTCTTGATCCTCTGGCCTGTTAAAAGACCCCCTTGGGTTTGAGGCTGTAACCGGATATTTAAAATAACAGTGTGAGGGTCCTGCTGGAGCCCTGTGCTGTGTGAGGAGGGAGCAGGAGAGGTGACGGGGCAGGAGAGGTCAAGACACTGGCCAACATACATCAACCAGTGCCAGTGCAGAGCCAGCCACTATATCAGAGAAAGACAAAGAGAAGAAATCCAGATCAAAAGGCTGAGAAAATAGTACAGATAATAATAAAAAAGAACTATAAAGCAAGCTCTTTAAAAATAGATCTAGATTCCTGGTTTGGAAAGATCTTCAAAAGTGACACAGTGTCTGCTGTGCAAAATCAGGCCTGCGTTTCTGAAAAGCATTGTAAGCTAAGTTGATTATAGAGACCATTGGTGGCGATGGGTCTACAATCTACTTATGCTTAAGATGATTTTGGGAAATGCAGCCCAAGTCTAGAGGAGAAGCGACCTGAGCAGGCGTTAGCAGTAAATATGAAGCCCTTCACCATTGACACTACTCCTCATCATCCGTACACCGTCGTGACACCCGGGGCTCTAACTCATGTGTGCAGTTAAGGTCCCAGAGCGAGAGACAGGGGTGATGGGGAGTTTCTATCCACTCTAAGGTGAAAGCCATATGTGCTGATCTGAGTGATCTGAGGTCATCACACAGGGCAGGAAGTTGCAGTTATTCTGAAGTCTGGTATCTCAGGAAGCACTTGGGAAGACAAAACTGCACCACTGCATGATTCAACAATACACCACCTGATCAGGATTTTCACTATCAATACTTATGTTCAAGTTTCTAATGACCTATACACGATTAAAGTACTTTTTTTTAAACTCAGTTGTCTAGTGAAGTGAAAACTGTGAATTTGCAAATAATAATAATAATAATTAATCGAGACGTTTTGAACTTTACATGTCACTTCTGGTCAAAATATGAGCCCACAATTCATAATATTGCTTTCTGCAGTGAAAAGTAGCCTGGTCTGAATCAGGAGAGAAACCTGCACAGGTCAAGAACTGTTTACAAGCCAAAACAGCTCTAAAAAAATATTATGTTAGATTTTGATGTGAGAGACAACAGGAGACAGACTTTTTCCCTGGAGGAAGTCTTACTATGAATTATTTACTTATACATTTTATGAACATATCCAGGAGCAACGACTTAAGGTCCTTTCACACTGGACGCGATTTTGACGCGCGAATAATTCGCGCGATGGTTTTATTTTTTGATCAGCTGTTTGTGTAATGAGTGCTTTCACACCGAACGCGAATGTGCTGAGGCGAAAAAACGACTTTTATTTTTTTCGCTTCGATGTCGATTTTTTTTTACTTTTGAGGCGACAAAAAGGCTTCAGCCAATCACATACAAGGAAACAAAGGTGACGTCACAGCAAAAATGATGGATCTTCTGATTACTTGTGTGTGTGTTCTATGGGCTGATGTTTTTAAGAGGACAGCTCACCTTAAGCAGACTGCCAGACGCTGCTCCGGATCAATTGGTTCCCTGAAGTTTGTGGTTTGTCTCTCGTCAGATGCAGTGCCACTATCTGAAGGAGCTCCTCGAATTGTCCCACAGACATCCGAAAGTAAGTGCGGAACCGGCCATGATAAAGTTTTAGCTCCTGTACAAGATTGGCATACTCCCCTTCAGACTCTCTGTTCTTTAGGACTGGGTGCACCCAAAACGTTCTTTTCTGTCTTTTAAAGAAAATGAAAAGCTCATCTTCACTGGATGATGATGTTGAAGTGTCCATTTTCTCAACTGTCGGCGCGAAAGTTTTGTAATGTTGAAGCTCTCTGAACGTTACAGACATCGCAAATTCGCGTCGCGGCTGATGTGAATGGTTTTGACGCGAACTATTCGCACGCGAACTATTCGCTTTTTCGTTTCGCTTTTTCGTTACGCATCCGGTGTGAAAGGGCCTTTAAAGTTAAAAAAAAACATCTTAATGATGAATTTGTTTCTTAAAAACACACAGCTTTTTTCTTCTCCAGATGTTAACTGATAGAATGGAGTGGTGTGGATTACTTGCGGATTATTGTGCTGTTTTTATCAGCTGTTTGGACTTTCATTCTGATGGCAACCATTCACTGCAGTGGACCCTTTGGAGAGCAAGTGACGCAATGCTACATTTCTCCACATCTTTTTCCATGAAGAAACAAACTCATCTACATCTTAAAAGCAGTGTGTATGTGAAGTTTTAGCTCAAAATACCCCACAGATAATTTTTTTATAGCTTGTTGAAATTGCCACTTTCATGGCATGATTCAAAACACTCCATTTTTGTGTTTGTCCCTTTAAATGCAAATGAGCTGGTGCTTCCACCTCACTTTTAACAAGATGGTTGAGCTTCAAGAGCTCATGCGCTGGCATACCGACAACAACAAAACAGGACAATCTCATGCAATCTGATTGTGATGTGCAGTAAATGAGTATTTATGCATTAAACAGACGTGCAACATGGCGCGACAAAAATAATGACATAGGTGGTCACATGTTGCCTCTATGTTCGTGCACAAAGCATTGGTATTGATCCCTCTTTCAGAAGCAACCTTTGCACAGCTCCAGTGCTGAACTGACCCTTGTTTGTGAGGCAGTCGAGTCCGGTGTAAAATGATTAGCACAAACATATAGGACACCCCCCCCCCACCCGAGACATTTCCTTCTAAAATTTAATTTAACCACCATGTCCTCAGCAGTCTATGGAGACGTCTATTCGTTGGTGCATCCCAAAATACAACACTTTGTAACACAACACTGACACTCTCCTGGAGCTACAGCAAGAAAACAGTAATGGCGGACTGCTGCTTCTCACTCAGGGCTACGTCTATGCTAATAGGACAGAGATTGTCACAAATGGGCAGGAATTTCCCTAGGATGATGTCATAATATGGATAAATCTGGAACCGCACGTTTGGAGAGACTGTTTATGATTGATTGGGATTATAAAAAAATGAATAAATGAGTGGGTGGATTTTTACCATTAAAGGTTAGTTGTTTTCACACACTGCGGCCACACAACTGTGTTCAACACCTTATGAAAGTGATTTTTGCACAGTAGGTCACTTTTAAGCTGATGCACCAAGTTCATAGGACAGTGAGTTAAGTCTAAACGTTTGACTGTGCACTTCGGCAAAGGTTGTCTTTAACCTTTAATCTTACATGTTATGTAATATGCTCTCTAATATGATTTGAGCTCTTTAACAGCTCGAAAACTAGATTGATCTAAGGCAATAGTGGTTGGTGCAAAACACCCTATATGTGCTTATGGAGTGGAAAGTAAAAGATCAGAACTGGCGGCAGTTTGCTGACTGCTCACGATTCAAAAACAGACAACGTGTTGAAATGAGCGACGAGAGGAGAGACTGTGTGTGTGAACGTACGCATGTGTTATCAATGTCTGTGATATATCAAATGTGCAGGAGTGAGACACCGCAAAGACAAGGGTGAAGGAAAATGACATTTTTGTGTGGAAGAAGGTAAAGAAGAGCAAAGCAGCTCACACCTTCACAGAAAGTGATACAAAAATCCACAGATCCCCATGGTGTGCAGCGAGGGGAACCACATGGTCCTCCTGTGCTCCCGCTGCACATTAGCATATTAAAAGACCCTTTGAAAACCCAAAAGCACCAAAAGCACCACATCAGTGGCCTACAGCATACATTCACACATGCACATATTCACACCACACACACATAAGCAGAGACATGCAAACATACACACACAAAAGAAAGAAAAGGCACCTGTTGCAAACCACAATGTTTACTGAGGGCCAAATTAGAGCGTCTCCGTGACAACAACAGCAGATTGAATCACCACCCACAGATCTGGCCTAGAAAAATAAATAAATAAAAAATAAAATAAAAAGAATACCTGCATGGGAAAAATAAAATAAATAATAAATAAATAAATAAATAAATACATTTTGGGCATTAAAGGTGAACAAACCAAAATCCCAGATAAGCAGATAAACTCCACAATGCACTGTTAGAATGCAAACAAAAACGTTTCTACATGATCTGAGACAAGTACAGTCGAGTTTTATAGTCATAAAAAAGTATGCTAAATTAAGTTTGACAATGCATGCTAAAAAGCTGAACCAGTTTACTGTATATTTGCTTTATTTAATTTAGCAACAAAGCTCACAGGGGCGCCTTTCCCTGCAGTCTGCATCTGTTCTGAACTGCATTCATTTGTGTGAAGAGCTCCTCTAGTGGTGCTTTCTGAAATTACACCTTTCACAGTTGTTTATGTTATGCAATATTCTGTTACAAATGTCCTTTTGATAACACTTTATTTTAAAGACCAATTCTCACTATTGAATAGCATGCATATTAAAAGCATATTGGTTGTTTATTAGTATGCATAAAGCACATATTAATGCCTTATTCTGCTCCAAATTTTAGACCCACTAAACACACCTCATATATAAACTTAACAACTACCTTACTGACTATTAATAAACAATCAAAAAATCAGTTAACAGTTAATAGTGATAATTTTTCCTTAAAATAAAGTGTGACCTGAATTTTAAGAACAAAAAAAAAAAATTCAGAATATTTTATTTATATTTTAAGCTAATTATTCTGATACTCTGGTTATCTAAATTGTTACTCCTAAATGTATAATGTTATAATTCAGTAAACATTAAAAAGGTAAACAACATAACAGGTAAAAAATAAAAATAAAAAAGAATAAGTAATGAAGCAAAATGATGGGGGTCAGAAGATATTCCTGACTTTATCACTATAGGCCCAGCGCAAGTGCTGTGTGTGTCTGGAGTGTTTTGGGAACCTCTGTTCTTCTGTAATGAAACTATAATTGGAAGCATGTGTGTGTGTGTGTGTGTGTGTGTGTGTGTGCCATGCTAAAGGTGGAGAAAAACTTGCATTGTGAATGAGTGTTAGTCTTATGAGAAAATGAGAGAAGAAAGGGGTTACAGTTTGTGTGTGTGTTTGTGTGTGTTCTGTGTGGGTGTGTGTGTGTGTGTGTGTGTGGGTGTGTGTGTCCGTACAGTATGTCAATGCATGTGTGAATGAATATGTGTTAGGGCATGGGAACATAAACCACTCACATAAACAATCATACTGTGAAAGAGCTGGGAAGCTGGGAACCATCGTGGGGGTGTTACACAACATGGGAGTGGGGTTGCGTTTTTAACCCAAGAAGCCGAGAAAAGAAAAGGTCCTGTTGCATAATCTTTTTAAATAAATAAATTAATACAATATCAAAGTATTTAACTAATAAACTAGCTATTTATGCACAGCTGATCCAGGATGATCCAGTACCCTCATCTGCTGTCCATCATTCCCTTGTCATCTCTCCACAGTCATATCAATATTATCTAAAGGGCCTAAACTACCACTTTACATCTTCACAGCCAAACAGTTGCATATTAATACAGCAGTAAGATGCATTAGTTGTAGTTTTTATAGTCATTAGTGCTGTTTACTAAGGCAAGTATCCATATTACTATTGTTCATATTTATTATTATGTATTTCAATCTGGCGACCATCAAAACTAGAAGCTGCATGTCAACACACTAAAACCATTCAGAACACTTTACTGACCTCATGGCAACACTCTGGAAATGACCCAGAACATCCTGGCAACTACATAGAAACCTTCCCAAACCATTGCACTGCTACTTATGTGGCTTACATATATACAAAAATGTTTAAGCAAAATACAGAATAAATATAAATATTTATATTTACTAAAAAAATAAAAGTAAAATAAGTTCTGACTTTTTTTCTCAGAATTGTGAGTTCACATCTTGGGATTCTGATTATTTATTTATTTATTTATTATTATTTTTCTTTTATTTTTTTCTTTCAGAATTGCATGATATAAACTCGCAATTGCAAGAAAAAAAAAGCCTATAAGTTTGAAACAAACAGGAAGTTTGAGTTATGAGTTATAAAGTCAGAATTGTTAGATATAAACTTGTAATTGCAAGTTATAACGTCCTTTTCTGAAAAAAAAAAATAGGTTAACATCTCACAATTCTGACTTTATAACACACAATTGTTTGTTATAAAGTCAGAATTACGAGCCATAAGAACGTAATTCTGAGAAAAAATGTCAAAATTGTGAGTATATATATATCTCACAATTCTGAGAGAAAAAAAAGAAAGAAGAAATGACATCAGAGGTAACTGTAATTACCCATCTTTTCAGGGGAAAAGCAATTACTTAGTAAAACACTTGACCTTACACTGTCTATATTATTTTGTTCATTTTAAAAACCTAACGATTTCTCTCTCAAGCATAGAAATAGAAAAGACACAACAGTGACCTTTGACCTCTGTGTCTTTCTACCCTGTCCTCACGCTCTCATTTGTTCTGACCCAATCCTTGCTGATTTACAGAGGTTCATAAAACTGGCCTAAACAGTTTAAAGAAGTCCCGCCTCCTATTTTCATCACTGGCTCTGTGCCAGGAAAGTAATGCTTACAGCTCTAGGAAAAGAAAGAGCAGCTTAAATTTATTGGGATAAATTACAACAGCAGAGAGGTAGTGAATGAAAAAAGGTAGCATAATAAAAGATGTGAGTGATATAAATAGCGAGGGTAGGCAGAGGGAAAATGAGTCCGGAAGCACACTCCCCTGCACCTGAACCCTGCGTCTCATCACCGCTACCTGGCAGGGCTTAAGCTTCGGCCGAGCTCTGGCTCGTATCACACACACGATGGCTCAGTAATGGAGAACAGCTGCGGGAAAGCAGACAGCCTCATTCATAAACCACAAAGCCTTCATCCTAATGAAGGCAGGGAGAGAGAAACAGTGTTACTAGTTACTAGTTACAGAGAAAAGTTACTAGTTACTAGTAGTATTAAAAAAAATACCTACAAGTTTCCAATGACATTAAAGTATATTTTAGTTTATCATTAATGCTTGTTGGTATTCAGCAGTAAAAATTCCAAAGCCCTACTTACAGTAAGTGGATCTAAAGAACTTTAAAGTTCAACTAATTGCATTTAACATAAATTTAAAACAATGATACATTTTCATGTCATTTGAAATAAAATGCAATTAAGTATCCGGCGATTTCACATTCATTTCACACTTAAGTGCATTCCTTTAATACAAATTATTTTTTAAAGGATGCTTTTTTTCACAAGTGTACACTCAGGTGAGTTTGGCAAACCGCTTTTACAGCAAGCAAATGAACCGAAATCTGACCCCAGACAGACTAGATCTGCACCAGAAGCTTTGAAAGCTTCCTCAGACTGACCTCACAGTCTGTCATGACATTTAAACAGACTTTTTATGGCTGAAATCTGCTTATATCTGACATACACATCCTCGTTTTAACCAGCCTAATAAAGTCTGGGTTTACAGCCGTTACATTATAGTAGAATAACCAACAACTTTTATGTTTTTGTTTCATTTAAACAGATCATTGCAGACAGATCTGCGCGTGTGGCTTCAGACAGGTCAGATCAGATCAGATATGTTGATTGGACACAGACCTCACTCTATAGACCTTCATCTGATTTACCCGCCAACTATCACCTTCATTTAGGATAACAGAGCCGAAATTACATAAAGTTTAATGACATCATGAATAGAGATGGTAATAGATGCCATGTGTTTGTGAATGATGCTCAAAAGCTCTTGTCTAATGAGGGACATACTCTATATAGACCAGGATATCTGAAAGAAATATATTTTTATAAAGGACACATTCAATTGATCAAAAGAGACAGCAAAGCATTTCTAACGTTACACAAGATTTTTATTTTAAATGCTGAATCTTGAAAAAAAAAGCTTTCCACAAAAACATATTGTGCAGCATAACTGTTTTCAAATTTGTCAAAAACTGTTTTCAGAAATGTTAAAATCAGAAATGTTTCTTGAGCATCAAATCAACATATTTGAATGATTCCTGATGATCATGCATCTGAAAATGCAGCTTTAATCCCAGGAATAAATTTCATTTAACTATATATTCACAAAGAAAACAGCGATTTCAAATTGTAATAATATAACAAATTTTACTGTATCTTCAATCAAATAAATGCAGCTTTGGTGAGCATAACAAGACTTATTTTATTCCAAAAAATATTTTTGAACAGTAGTGAATAAACATTCAACTAAATACAAAACTCGTGCCTGTAATGGCTCACAGTGAGTATTCATTTTGAACCCTTATATCTGCAAAATCTGACCGACTGTTAGGCAGGAACTGGCCAGTGTGCACCCACCAGCTCATGCCATTTCCATCTTTATTTTTGGAAGGAGGGATCATGTTACGGCCATGAGAAGACCCCTCTGACAGGAAGTTGCCCAACGGGATACCGCGTTGTCTCTCGCTAGCTCAGGCCCTGAGCTCAGCTCGCCCTCGGGGTGAATCTCATATGCAGACACTCTGTGGAAACATTGGTTAAACTCCAGCTGAACTTTACATCAATATCCTCATGGCCTTGCCATGCTAATAAGAACCGCCACATCACCACATGAACACATACTGATTTCATAACACTGAGCTCGGCTGTCAAAGATAGCTTTTAAGATTTCAGATGAGAATTTAATGGTGAATTTTAATATAAGTGTGACATCACAGGTATCAAACGCCTGAAACATAAATTATGCCTTTTATTACTTATGGCAGAGATGTCACAAAGTCGGGCCTGATGAATTTCAAATGACACACAGCTTGTCTATTCAAATATATTATATGTGGCCCATGGAATTTCACAATGTCAACACAAGGTCACAGCACTAGATCTTAAGACAGTTGTAGCAGTAAAACTATTTGATGACTCAAATACGCTGTCATTTATTTAGCGCATAAATACACTAAAGCTGAACAGAGCTACTTGCTTGAACTGTGCTGCATGGACCTTATATATATATATATATATATATATATATATATATATATAATCCCCACCCCTAAACCTAACCCTATCCATAATTTATTCCTAAAATCAGTGGGAAATGATAGCTGTTTAACAAGAGTGTAGAAGCACCTAACCCTGATTGTAAGCATAAAAAGTTATATCTCAGTTCTGATTGGTTGATTGGAATGTTGATCCAGGAACATGTTGTACTTGGTGAAATCACGCTCACCATATATATATATAATGATTTCTGAAGGATCATGTGACACTGAAGACTGGAGTAATGATGCTAAAAACAATCAGCTTTGATCACAGCAATACATTTAATTTTAAACTGTATACTTTGTTTGTGTTCCACAAATGTAGTTGGCCAAAATCAAATGCTTGATAAAATTTTGTGTCGCAGCTTAATTTTCTTCTTATCCTTCCGTAGAAAAAATCATTGTGCAATGTATAAGATGTTGAAATTACAAGTTCAGCATAATTACAGTTCACATCTGGACAACAGAGCCTTCAGCACAACAAACGTTAGTCTTCTTCTTACTCAATCATACTCCAGTTGGACTAAATCTTATCCGCTCGTCCAACACAATTCATTACACGTACCTCGATGTGATCATTTGCAACAACTCCCTTTCAACAAATCTCTCCAGTTTTGATAAAGGAATGAAATCTGGTTCTCACAGACTTGCGGAGGTTTGAGAGTCTGTGTTTGGAAGGTTGTGGTAGATTCACTGTTTGAATGATAAGCTGGTCATACTTGAAATCTATGGCTTTTAATATGGTGGGTGTTTCCATCGGCCCTCGTCTGGTCAAGCAGAGAGTGATCTTTGTGCAGGATGGCTGGTGTTGTTTTAGGGCCGTGGACCCACACAGATTACAGACGCTGTTCCGGGTCGTTGAGAAGTCATACCATAGCTGTCAACATTGAACATTGAAAATAAGGGAGATTTCCCGGAATCCATCCCCAAAATAAGGGATTTTTTATTTTTTTTACACGATTCTTATCCACAAACTTTAAAAAAAAAAAACACTAATCATTAACAGTCTAAAGAGTTTATAACTACACAATATATATTAAAGAATGACAGACCAATTGATATGTTAAAAGTGATTTATTTATGAACATTAAATTTAATATTAATAATAATTTAGTGCTGCTAAACATCGTTTTTCCTGACAACGACAAATTTTGCAGTAGGAATAATTTGGACCTACATGGCTGCTTGTCAGGTAGTGGAAGGTGGACTCCCATTTACTCAAATATCGGCATAATGTCCTCGGTTTTGGTTGGTGATTAATTCTGTGATTTTGGCATTCGGCGTCCTGATCCATCATCGCACATCACACATCTCTCGAAGTTCACTTCCTGCTACTTTTTCCCTCTTCCTCCCATCCGCTGCAACTGTGTTCTTCTTCTGCCACCTGCTTTACTGGAGGTCTAGCAACCCAAGTGCAAGCCACTTCACAGACACAGATAGTTGCGTGTTCAGAGTGTAAAAATACGGGATATTTTACGGGAAAATACTAAAACGGGAAGACAGCGGGAAAAGAGCTAAGATACGTGAGAAACCCGGAAAAAACGGGAGGGTTGACAGCTATGAGTCATACGAGTGAGGACGCTTTTTTCCCACGGCACTAAAAACCACTGAACAAAGATACCAAGAAGATGGAGTACTACAACTGATCATCGGCAGTCAAATGTGATGTAATTTCAGAAAGGAAATAAGTGAGGATGAGTAAGAGAAAGAGAGAAATGTTAAAAGGAATTAAATCAAGACTTGTGTTAATTTCCAAGACACAATTACGATATTTGAAATATTGTCTTATCAATGTGTGTGCTTGATGTATGAGAACCAATCAGACTTGTTCTTGCATGCCAAGTAAGTCCATATAGACAATATAAAGCATTTTTGACCTGAATTCAAAAACTCCATTGATATGGATTATTTTTATGATGCATTCATCATAATTTCTGAAGCTTGGATATTGAACATTACCTAAAGTTTCAATTAATGTCTTATAGTATTATTTGTTTGGAACAATATGAGTGTGAGTAACTGAAGACCATGTACATAAATACAAGTTAATTTAAATTGTAATTGCAAAGTTTAATGTTTGTATACAAGAAAAAACACTAAAATGTAGGTTTAAATCCTAAATACAAGAGTGATAAACATCTAATTTAAACTATTTTTTTTTCTGTAATCAGTTTGTTTGAGCGTCCCAGCCAGTCAAATGCAACACCTCTGAGTCAACCAATGGCTTGAGTTTGGGGTAATTTTTCAACAATGGCTAAAAAAGTACAATTTATTTACTGATATGTGTTTTAAGGTACTATATGCACTCTTTAAAGGGTTAGTCCACCCAATAATCAAAATTATGTCATTAATAACTCACCCTCATGTTGTTCCAAACCCGTAAGACCTCCGTTTATCTTCAGAACACAGTTTAAGATATTTCAGATTTGTTCCGAGAGCTCTCAGTCCCTCCATTGAAGCTGTGTGTACGGTCTACTGTCCATGTCCAGAAACGTAATAAAAACATCATCAAAGTAGTCCATGTGACATCAGAGGGTCAGTAAAATTTTTTGAAGCATCGAAAATACATTTTGGTCCAAAAATAGCAAAAACTATAACTTTATTCAGCATTGTCTTCTCTTCCGTGTCTGTTGTGAGAGAGTTAAAAACATAGCAGTTTGTGATATTCGGTTCGCGAACGAATCATTCGATGTAACCGAATCTTCTTGAACCAGTTCACCAAATTGAACTGAATCATTTTAAATGGTTCACGTCTCCAATACGCATTAATCCACAAATAACTTAAGCTGTTAACTTTTTTAATGTGGCTGACACTCCCTCTGAGTTCAAACAAACCAATATCCCGGAGTAATTCATGTCCTCAAACAGTACACTGACTGAACTGCTGTGAAGAGAGAACTGAAGATGAACACCGAGCAGAGCCAGATAATGACTCGTTCACGAGTCAAGAACCAGTTGCATCGGTTTTCGGATCACCAGTAGTTCTTTCGGACAGTTCGATTCAATAAACCGGTTGAAGAAAACGGTTCACCGGTTCTTTTGCGCTCGACGTAATGACGTCATTTGCGATGATTGCCCTTGATTCAAGCCTTCGGTTTACCCACGCTCATAACATTAGCACGGAGTCAGTTCAGAATAAATCACCAAAAGAATCTGTTCGGTTCATGCGCTCTGTGTGTCGGTCTGCTTCAAGCTGAATCACACATGCGCAGTATCATCAGCTCCTCGATTCTCGAATCGGATGCGTCTGACAGAAACGGTTCTTAACTCGAGAACGAGTCAGTCTTTTGTTCGTTATTTGGCTCGGCTCGGTGTTCATCTTCAGTTCTCTCTTCACAGCAGTTCAGCAGTGTACCGTTTTAAATGATTTAGTTCAATTTGGTGAACTGGTTCAAAAGATCCGGTTACATCGAATGTTTCCTTCGCGAACCGGATATGGTTAATGCTGAATAAAGTCATAGTTTTTGCTATTTTTGGACTAAAATGTATTTTCGATGCTTCAAAAAATTTAACTGACCCTCTGATGTCACATGGACTACTTTGATGAAGTTTTTCTTACCTTTCTGGACATGGACAGTATACCGTACACACAGCTTCAATGGAGGGACTGCTAGCTCTCACACTAAATCTAAAATATCTTAAACTGTGTTCTGAAGATAAACGGAGGTCTCACGGGTTTGGAACGACATGAGGGTGAATTATTAATGACATCATTTTGATTATTGGGTGAACTAACCCTTTAAGGGGAAATAAGGTGCAAAGGTGTACCTTTTTCAAATGCACTGCCCCAGTGACAGCTTTTGTACCGTTTTTCTGAGACTGTACTGACAGTGCTCTCTTTTCACTGGATCAGTAGGCCTGTATGTTTTATTAAATCTTCAGGAGGCACAGCATGTAAATTGATGTTCCCTGATACTGTATGTGCTGTAAATGAATGCAGAAACAAGCAACAACGACACACCATACACAGATGTGTCACCCTTAAATCCAATGAAGCTCACTCTCTGCTTTAATAACAAGAAAGAACACTCTAATATTTTAGGAGCATCTTGAGCACATACTTTTATTGCTCAATGCACGCTTCATTCTGAAGTGACAAATAGCTCTGCTCGGGGAGGAGAAATGTCTGGAAGTGGCTGGCAGACACTCAAAAATGTGCAGAGACGCAGCAGGGAGAACGTGTGTGGTTTGGGTTTTTTGTTGTGAAGTGCTCTCATGTTCTCAGAAGCTGAAAGCACTACATGGAAGACACAAAGGAAAAGTGTGAAGCGTCTAGCTGTCCACTGAGAGCACAGATCGCCCCCATCTGACCGAACACGGTACTGCCGGCTGAATTAACCATTTACATGCACTAAATTCGAAGACCTGAGAAACTATATTCGACTTTACAAGACAAACCATAAATTTTCAGAGCATTTACACAGACTTAGTCGTAACCTCAGGCATTTCACTGTTCAGCACAAAAATATGGTCACAGTAAGCGCCGGAGGAATAACACTTTACTCTCTTCACCAGCTCACATAAAACAAATGAAAATCAGTTTACAACCGCAGCTACACACATGGCAGATCCAGCCGCCGCAGCTCCAGAACTGCCGTGTCTGCCTGACTAATGACATTGATTTCCATCTGGAGCTTTGTTACCTCAAGACGGTGTTTTTTTTTTTTTTTTTTTTTTGTGCTCGAGCTGGTTGCTTTCCATGGGCACAAGTGCAGACGCTGCAGTTCTGGGGTACAATGTGCCTTTCATTTGGCCTGTTACTCCCAAACTCAGCACATGTGGTCCAAATATGCAGCTAACAGCTCCAACACAAACATGCTGCTCTCCATCCAGTCTGCTGCTGCCCGAGCACACTTCACTCACTCTCTCTCTCTCTCTCTAGCTCTATCTCTTTCTCACCTTGTAGTCTGTCTGACACATACACACACCCTTATACACACACATGCACACTTTCACATACACCACCCACACTGTTACATCTAAAAGACACACGCATCTCTCTCTCTCTGTCACTGCACCTTGTGTTAAAACGTTACATTAAAAGTCACATTAAGATATAATTAGACTTGTTTAGCAAAACGGTTTACTGATCTTGATACAGTTGAGTCATCATTCTTTTGTTAGTCATAGACTTTTTATTTACAGAACATCCAGGAAAATAAACAACATCATGTGAATTGTTTTATAGAAACCAAATGATTAAAAGGTCCACAATGATAAACATTTTCATAATTAGCTTACATCATTTTTTTTTTTTCAAAATGATATGGATAATCACACAGACCTAAGTTGTGTCAGTGTAGTAAATGTTCATCTTAAACATTTTACAACAAATATCAAAGTTATATATTTACTTAATTAAAAACAGCAAAGATTTCACAACAAAAAGTCATGTGTATCAGTATCTAAAGTGGCCATTTTTTAAATTATACAATATATAACCATACACTTATGCTAAAACCCCTACTTGCTAAAAAAAAAAAAAAAAAAAAAAAAAGTATGACCTATCAACCAGACAAAAGGAGGCATGCAGTTTGTGTTTTGATCATGTTGGTCATTTACAGGCCTTGTAATTTGTGTATCAAATATGATGAATATTAATTATTTTTAGGAATACATGCAACACCTTTAAAGCGTGTTTTTAATAAAACAGGTAGATCAAACTATACTATAGCATGTCAGAATGTAGCATATGGTAACAGATTGCACTAACTTCACAAAAACTTGTATTTGGTTTGTAAGTGTGTTGCCATGTTAAAGCATCCACATTTAGCCACTGTGCAAAGGCCAAATGGTTGTGATGAATCAGTGACATAAAACAGTCTTAGGCCCTTGAACGAACTGTCTCTTTAAAATAATCCTTTCCAACTGGGATGGAACAGTATATCTGAAATACTTCTCAACACAAAACCAATTTATCACACTCTGACTGCATGAAAAATATGAGTAAATCAAAGATAACTATACAGTATATATAAAAAAGAGCAGATAAGTTTCAGTTTTTGTTGACTGTTTAACTTAACTCCCGCAGTATGCAAGCTTGCAAGTTCATTGTTGTTATAACTGTATAATTTACATGTAATACGATTGTTATTATATAGAAAAACATTGCAATGCCACATATATTGTGCCACATCATCAGTATAGTCAACAGAAACACAAATACCCAGTCTTTGTTGTTTTGGAGATTGACAGTGTACTATTAAAGAAATTAAACATCACTTAATGCACTTCTGGTGGTAGTTATTTCTGATTTGGCCATAGCCACTGTCTGTAATGACTCTAAGCAAAAAAATAAATAAATAAATAAATAAAATTAAATTAAATGAAAAGTCTTTAAACAATAATTGCACTTGCCAGATTACTCCCAGACCTCTGATGGTAAGCCAAGCCATAAAACTTCCATTCCATGTTCATTGAAAAGTAGCCTTTTTCAGGTTCATGGGAGTGGGCTGAAAGACTGTGAGAGAATAATAGATCGAGAGCGAGAGAGAAAGAGTGAGAGAAATAGGTAAAGAGGGAAAGAAAGAGACAGACTGTTTCCAAGAGCGGGTGGGATAGCAGCCAGCGGAGCTCACAGCAGCCAGCTGCTTGACAGAAACAATGACATTTCATATCATTCTATAAATACTCCAGCCAGATGGTTTTCATAAATATCAGAGCGTTATTAAGCTGTGCCACAGATTATGCCCTGCTTATCAACTGGTCAGCAATTAATAACACTTCAGGGGACAGGCCAGCCATTAGAAACAGAACATCCAGTCTGGGAGAGTCCGATGCTAACATATGTTCAGCTTTAGTGTTTTTGACACACAGGGGTTTTTGATTGCTCTGACTAAAAAGCTCCTCGGGGTAAACTGGTGTTTTTCTTTGGTGAACTTGACTATTGGAGGTATTTGCACACACACAAACCACAGACTGATGCACGGATGGACAATATAAGCTGTAAAGGTTCTACAGCTCTGTAAGCTGTAAAGTGAGCACAGACTGAGGTCATGAGTGTTGAGTTACAGCAATGCAACATAAAACCACAGACTCTCCATGGTATTTGTGCTTCCAGATCTAGAGCTCTGACCATCAATATGTCTGCTAGGGCTGAATGATAAACTGTCAAAAGGTCAATTGTGTTTATTTTGCTCAAAACATTTTTATCAGAATTGCACTTTCATATAAGCACAAATCAAATCAACTCGTATGGTTTGCTTGCTGACTTAGTCGCAAATAACCACATGGATAAAAACACTTTTATTTGAGTGAAATATCACAACAGAAATTGCTAAATTTTCCACGTGTGCTGGAAATTCCATTTTTGCATTTTTTTTCAGGAATAAACTGCAATTATGATTAAAATGCTAACTTTTGTGCTGTGCTAATGTGTTTCTAGGAGTCACATCATTTAGGGTGCTGTTATATAAGAAAATGCACGTCAAACACTTTGGTAGTGGAAGAAGAGATGCAGTCAAATATGAGTAGTATTTTTATGCATTTTTTCAAAAATAAATTAATACCATATGTCTGTAAATAAGTAAATTAATACTACATGTCATTGAACCTAGTCCACAGTTAAACCTAAAAGTAGCTTATGTATAATTCAACTGGGTGCTTTTGAGTTTATCCTGCATTGTGCTCAGCAAAAAAAAAAAAAAAAAAAAAAAAAACAACACAAAAAATAGACATCTTTCCATAGTCAGTGAATTTACCCAAACTCTAGATCATAACAGCACTCTCTCTCTCTCTCTCTCTCAGTCCAGCTGTTTCCTGAAGCAGTAGCGGCTGCATCCCAGACCTGTCTAACATTCCCCGTTCAGCATGCTACTGGTCACCTCACAGCACTTCCTGTTTGCATTAAGTCATTTCCTGTTCTCTCCTTGCAGGAGAGGGGAAAAAATCCCACACATTTCCTCCCTTTGTCTCTCTCTCTCTCTCTCTCTCTCTCTCTCTCTCTCTCTTACACAATACTGTCTGGGATCTGTAAACATACAGTGCTGTTACTGCACATGTTGTTTCATTCATGAAAGAATTCCAGAAATCACCAACCAAGATCTTGTAAATACAGAGGCACTGATTTAACTGAGATGATAAATCAGAGTGGAAAATTACGGTTTTACTTTTATTTTTATTTTTATTTTTTTGATTGCCTCATTTCATAAAGCCAGCTGCACATCTAGAAAGAATACAATAAGAGATACACAATGGCTCAATTTGGCAACAAATCAGTGTAAAACATGCCAAATAAAGGGAACTGTTACTCCAAAACTAGGATCTGCCATTATTTACGGACCCGAGCTATTAAGCTTTTGTTGTTGTTTGTTCCTTGGAACACAGACTTCATGTAGCTGTTTTCCACAAAACAAGAGTTCATAACTTCTGGAAACATCACAATTGTATTTATTTATTTATTTATTTATTTAGTTTTCAACTGAAAAACAAACAAACAAACATCATTATATGTTTTTTAAACAGTGTTGGGGAATGTTACTTTTAAAAATAATGCATTACAATATTGTGTTACTCCCTAAAAAGTAACTTTAGTTAGTTATTTTTTCATGGAAAGTAATGCATTACTGTACTATCTGACATTATAAATGAAACAGATGAGATTTAAGTGATATTATTAATAAGCCGAATGTGTTTTAATTACACTACAGCCAGGTTTATATATTCATCATCAATAAATCTATAAACATACACAGATAATATTTATCATCCAACTGATCATCCATTTTAATTAAATGAATAGTGTTTGTTCTGAGTTCATGCTTTTCTGACTGAATAAATATAATTGTTTTTTATAATTGTTTATAAAAGTTTTAGATCAGTACGATTTAGATCGATAGAAATCTTCTGTAATTATTCAAAGTATCACTGCTGAATAAAAGTATTAATTTATTTAATTTCTCTGCCAAAAAAGGTGTACATCATGTTACAAAAGCTTTACATTTTAGAAAACGCTTTAGTAGATGCTTTCTATTCATCAAAGAATTCAGGAAAAAAAAATATAGTAAATACACAACTGTTTGATAATCAGATAAGTTTCGTAAGCAGCATGTCAGCATATGCATGGACCGAATGCTTTCAGAAACAATGTTACCAACTGAAAATCACTGGTTAGTGAAGCTTGAGTCATGAACCTTGTTATTAAGCTCTTCCTTAATGAAATGACATCATCTGTGATTAGCATTCTGTCTGGTTTATTAGCCGGTCACTCCATCCAGTGATGACAAACTAGCAAACAATTTCCAACAAAGCCTGCGTCATCTGACTTCAAAATACAACTCGTTCTACAATATCTGCAGACTGTTAGAATGACTGTTTATACTGAAGCTGGCAGAGACATCAAAGTGCCTTAAATGAGATGGTTAGCAGACAGATCGCCCGTGAGTTACGCACTACACAGACCAAGATGCAGGGGGCTGGGCCGGAGTAAATTCATCTGTCAAACGGAGCATGTTTGCAACAATTAGGCCGATGCCAGATAGCGGCATTATCACAGCTCCCCATCAAGCTCTCAGTTTATCTTTAATTGCAATTTGGAAAGAACTTTGGTACAATTAGGTCTGGGAGTGGCTCTACACACCCAGCCCTAAACAAGAGCACTGTGTTTTGCCATCTTTGCACGCTGAAGGACCTTTTCAGAGAGAGATAGTGCCACTTTTTTCAATACACACTTTGAAAATCCCACTTTTGATAAAAATAAAAAAATTAAATAAACAAATATATAAAGCTACGTCTGATATGTATGTTCGAATGTCAAAAATCAAACTTAGGATATTACACACACACACACACACACACACACACACATATATATATATTACAGTGTATTTGTGTTTTTTTCTAAAATGTTTCTGTTTTCTTTTCTTTTTTTATTTCTGGTGCCAAATTGACCCCAAACAAAAACATCACCAATGTATTTGACAGATTATTATTATTATTTTTTTTTTTTTTATTTGTCTAGTTTATGACAAGAGTGTCTAAAATATCTACATGCAACAGAAACGTAAAAATAAAATGTTATTTAAGACATATTTGCCATTCGAGTTTCTAGGACCACAAACTCCAGTGGATCTCAAGACAACACGAGGGTTAAGAGATTCCGTTGAACAAACTGAACTGTGGGATTGTTTATCTCAGAATAAACTCATATTTATATATATATATGGGATATTCCACCCACTCACAGCAGGAGCATCAGGAGAAAAGCAGGTGTCTTGTGTGAGCTGCTAATGTGATTAAAAGCCCCACAAGGGGTCATCAACCCAACAGGCCTCATCCGATCACACGAGAGGGGGATTTGTGGCCAGAAACAAATGTGATTCAGTCTTTTATTTGTCCGTGAGATGGTTTTGCAGATATAGCTCTGGGTGATTCACACTGAAACACATCTGGTAGAATCATTGGCGGCCGGTGCGTTTAAGATATTCCTGCTGTGGGGGTCTATATCATAAATCCAAACTGGGTTAAATGAGGTCATCTTTAGAACTTTTGTGAACTTCTGAAATAAAAACGCTGATGAAATAGTAAAACTTAATTTCAGATTATTCCGATTGTTTAGTTTTGTTGCTGTTTTGTGCCACGCAGTGTCCGGAAAGAAGAGAAAGAGAAACACTTCAGGATTGAGAGGGCTTTGGCTGACATCTGCTGGCCATTATATGAAAATACAAGATGGTACCAGACATCATTACATCTATCTATCTATCTATCTATCTATCTATCTATCTATCTATCTATCTATCTATCTATCTATGACGTAAAAGTAAACAAGTAAATTATTCTTAATAATAATAATAATAATAATAATAATAATAATTTGTAACATATTTTATTTATATTTTATCTATATAAATTTTGATTTTTTTTTGTAAAACACTATTTATAAGAGATTAAGAAATAAATATTTGGTATATCTGAATGTAAAAAATATTAAAAAAATTGTATACATTTTGTAGAATTCTGTTCTAGAAATAGAATATCTATTGTTAACACACACACACACGCGTGCACACACACACACACACACACAAACTACATATTTCTACCTTCCTTTTTTTTAGAGCAAAAGGTAGATTTACAATGCAAAAATAACGTGCAATATTATTATTATTTTTTTTTTAAGACATAAAAGCATTGATATAATATTCAAAAAGAGGCCCAACTTGGGAATAGTTTTACATTTCCATACACCTCTTCAGCTTGCCTGCACCCAGATCTTTTGGATCCACAAATAGCATGTGGAAGGAAGCTTTCCTGTACACGTAGTCAAGTGAAGAAAGACAGATGAAAAGAGAGAGAAAGTGAGGAGGAGGGGAAGAGGGGAGAAAATAAGAAAGCAAAGGAGCTGCTGGCAAGCCTCGGTGCTTGTAATTGGTTCCAAGTGTCCCAGATTTCCCCGCATTGGAGAGCTCCTCTGGTCCTCCTCTCTGGGGCTCCTCCGCAGCAGCATGGACTCCATTTGCTCTTGGATTCTTTATGGTTATTAAACAATTTCCTGGGGAACTTCTGGACTTCTGGCAGTACAGTGCAGGTAATGGATAAGTTTAGCGGTGACCCCGCTGATGAGGTGGGTCAGACCCACAAACTCTAAAACACCCACACAACAGCAGCTGCCTTTTCATCACAGACAGCGTCCCTCGCAATCATTTAATCATGAAAGTCATACAATGAAGTATAAAATGTACTGATAACAATTCTTGGAATAAATCGTTCAGCTTCTCTATAAATGGGTTATCACAAACACTGCCAGATTAAATATGAAGCGGTATGCATAATACACAACCACAGAAAACGTTGGGCCTTAAATTATTAATTTAGGTCAAAATTTAAATACGACCAAATATAAAACATTCTCATTTCACGACTTGTAGAGTTTGAGTTGTCAAATTTTCTCCAGTTTCAGGGAATCATTTTCTGTAATTATTGTTCCGCAATACAAACACATAAAGCTTTCTTTTCTGCATATAATCGTCAGATGTATTTGACAGAGACATTGTGTTCACTAACACTAAATCTCCTCATGGACAGCCTGCATTTGTCATCCAGCTTTAAAGCTCAAGAACTCAGAGCTGCAAATCTCTGCAACCTTTATTCTACTCCTGCCAAGCATCTTCAAGACAGAATCTTCCCTGAAGCCTCGAAGATCCCTCAGTCATTAAGATCCATCCATCATGGATACAGGAGTTAGAAGAACTCAGAAAGCCCAATATACACCTGTCAGCCGAGCTAGTTTCAGCAATAGAGTAAATTCATGGTCCAAGTTGCAAAAGACTGAATACAATGTTTCAAGACTGCAACTTTTTAAAAATTCTAGTTTAAAGCACAGGGGTTAAGTTTAAAAATATACTCTGTTTTATATTTTATGACTTAGAACAACATTTATACTACTTAAAATAAATGTTTAAATTAAATGACAAATCTGAATAATTGAGTGTACACACCTTATTCATTAATATATGTGTACATGTATATGTGTATTTAATGTAAATGTAAATAATTAATTCATAACAAGATGACATTTTTGGGGAGTGACATCACATAACATTCCACACCCTGTACTGACCTTGTCATGTCATAAGAAGGTCAAATTAACTGAAACTTTTTTAGAGAATTGTTGACTTCTTGATTTACTGTATGTGTTTTGTTTGAGCCACATGACTTTAATTTGGAGTACAAATCATTACATTATAAAATAATGTATTACATATAGCTCTAAATATATAAATATTAAATTGACATCTAATAAAATTTAATTCAGATATTAAAAACACTGATATAATTCAAGTCATTTTGAACAAATGATCAGAGATGAAAAATAAGCCCAGATTGACTTTAAAAGTTTTGAAGTTGAAACTGAAGTTTGAAGACAGGTGCACTGGTAATGTTGAGTTTAAAAGCTGAGAAAACAAGCACACAGTCACTAGAAAACCTTGTTATCTCAGCCTGACCGTTCACTTTGCTTTCAGGAGTTGTTTTGGCTGGCTCATAATGGAGCGACACAGAGAGAATCCAACAACTGAACAAACCAAACCCAACATCAGTCCCCAGGATTCTCTCATTCATCACCGCGAGGGGCCAGACCTGTGAATGCACAACCCTCCTGCTGAGAGCGAGCAGACCACCATGCAGAAACCTCCACATCTCTGGATCTCCACCCATCCTGTTTCCCAACTGCCTGGCCCTGATAAGTTGTCTTGGTCAGGAGGAACAGCAGTGGCCTTTGCCTGAGTCAACGGAAGTGGAGGAAACAGAATTCCTTACATGACAACGAAAAACACAATGGAGACAGGAAACAATGATACAGAGAGGACGAGAAAGAATGAGACAAGAACAGATAGTAAAAAGAGACCTTTGTCAAGAATTTAACAGCTTCACGAGTGGGGAAATACACTCTTTAAGTCCAGCGGTTCTCAAATGGTTTTGCTTCAGAACAAGATTTTACATTGGACATCAAGCAACCCAAAAAACAGTACTAAAATTGTATATAATATAATATAATATAATATAATATAATATAATATAATATAATATAATATAATATAATATAATATAATATAATATAATATAATATAATATAATATAATATAATATAATATAATATAATATTGCACTAAAGCAAGTTTAGTTTTATCCAAAACAAACGATCATTATTCTGGTAATGCTGTTATTGTACATACTGTACTGTGTCAGTTTGGGAATTAAATGTCTGGCGAGTTTGCGTTAAACGTGTTTGAAAGAAACACATCACCTACACTAAACATAAATCTAAACTTAACCGATAGTGAAAAAAAAAATAAATAAAACCTTGAGGTAAAAATACAAATAAAATAAAAAAGTTTTTAAGCTCTTTTATTGTACTCATATCGAGCACTTGTACCAGGTGCGCTAGTGAGCAAGTTTAATACATTAGCAAAGAATGTAAAAATAAAAGCAGCCAGTGGTGTAATGTAACAAAGTAAAAATACAAATCAAATTTGTGTGAAAAGGAATAAAAGTTACTTTTGTTTTACTGCCGCTACTGCAAGGAATAATATGTATAGGCAAGTTTTTTTGGAGTTTTGCGGAAATACCTGTGCTGTTATTAGAAAGCAATGAGAACAAACTTGCAGAACAATAGCTTCACGGGCTAACAAATAAATAAATAAATAAATAACTACTAAAATATTCTAGCTAAAAAGCTCTCATGCTGAATGCTTGCATATCCGTGGGGAACAGGGTTTTTGTAAGAAGGCAATGTGCGGGCGGCCATAAAGAAATCACTGACCAATATTGTACTGACGTTGTATATGAGCTACACATTTTCTCCGTCTCACAGGGAGCTGCCTGTGGATGCAATCAGAAACCAGGAATCTACTAAAGCCTTGGACGGTTAACACTTCTACAGTGGAAGCCAAAGAGGGAACATGAACGTGCGTGTGTGTGTGTGTGAATGCGTGTGTGTGGCAGTTAGACTCAGTACCATCTGGTTCTGTGTGACCTGTACAGCTGCAGTGACTGTGCTGCCACCACTTGGTTCTTTCGTTCCATTCGCTCTCTGATTTACTGTCTGGATTTTTATCAGCCGGCCGCATGCCGGGGCCTGCGGTACACCTCTCCTCCACCGCATGGACAGACAGTTAGGCCTCCCCTGAACACCCTGCCAAACCTCCACTCACACACTGCAGCACACGCACCCGCCATGAGCCCTGCTGCACTACTGCATGCTGGGTATGCAGCCGTTGCGAAAGAGAAATGAATTGCTGTATGTGTTTTCATTACATCACGAACATGGCACGTGAATTTCAGCAGCACAATAAGCAAAATCATGGGCATGTTAAGAGATAAATTTTTGGGCAAGGCCCAAAAATACGCAGATGAATGAGTACTGAAACACGGAGCACAAGATCGATTGATTTTGTGGATCAATATATATGTAGATTTTGCCTCCTATTAACTTTGGGGTCAATTTGACCCCATTCAATATTTAACGTCTGTAAATACATTATTAAAAAAAAAAAAATTCTTCAGATTTAATGACTTTTCCTAATTTAATGGGGACAACTCTGTAAACATAAAATTAACCTGCTGATATTTTTTCAATGTCCTGTACACATTTTGTAGCATCGGTGTTCCAGGCTCTTTTAGCTGTATAAAACATAAGAAATATAAAAATTTCACACACATTTGTTTTGGTTGATTTATTGAGTTCACTATAACATGTTATAATTATATAATGTTCATTATAATTTCACATATTCAATATTATATTCAAAAAACTTCCCTCTGTTTTAGGGCTCTAACCTAACATAACCGTATCTGAAGTAGTTCACATGACATGGGGCATAATTCTCATGAGAACTTTGATGTTTCATATGCCATGGGGGAGGGGAAAACATTATTTTTGCGAGAACTTTGATATTTCCCGTGCCATGGGGAGGAGAATACCTAATTTTCATGGTTTACCAAACAAAGGGGAGGAGCAAACATTATAAAAGCATGAACATAAGCATTCTAAACCATTTCTTTTTGTGTTCTGTGTGCTCTGTATGTTCTCCATTTAGCTATACATCTAAGCAAAGATTTTCTGTCAATGAGATTTTGAGATTTTGACAGTGAAAGTGACAGAGGAGAATGTGTCTAAGACCGATGATACTATGGAGGACCCTGATTATGAGGCATCCTCCTCAGATGAGAATGAGACTCCTAATGTTGACCCTCCTGTTGTCTCTCAACCACCCACAAACCCATTACCTTCCAAAAATGGAAAGTTATCATGATCCCGCTCACCACCTGAACAACAGGGTAGACTTAGTGCTGCTAATGTCATCAAAATGGTTCCAGGGCCCACTAGATATACTGTCAGCCATGTCCAAAGATATAAAATCAGCATTTCATCTTTTCATCACACCATCAATTGAAACGAATGTACTTGAAATGACAAACTTAGAGGGTAGGCGTGTGTATGGGGATGGTAGCAAAGACTTTGATGTGACTGACTTGAAAGCCTACATTGGGTTGCTCATTTTGGCAGGAGTCTACAAGGCAAAAGGAGAAGCAACAGCAAGCCTTTGGAATGCTGACACTGGTAGGGCAAAATGCAATATGCCCCTGAGGGAGCACATCTTGTAGCTTTTGGTCTCTCAACCAAGGTTGCTGAGATCATCCTGCAATCCAGAACTCCCTCCATGAGGAAACTGTACACCTTGAGGTGGAAACCTTTCACCTCCTGATGCGAAGACTGCCAGCACGACCCAGTTATTTGCCCAGTTGGGACAGTTCTGGAGTTCCTGCAGGCCCTTCTCTCTGCAGGGTTGACCCACTTAACCCTGAGGGTCTACGTGGCGGCCATTACAGTCTACCACGCCCCTCTTGGTGGCCATTCAGTGTGCAGACACCCTCTGGTTACATGTTTCCTCTGCGATGCACTGAGGCTGAGGCCTCCGGCCAGAAGAAGTGGTTGATCAGGATGCTATCCTAAAACCTTGAGTCCTCTGATCTCCCCACACCATTGGGATTCAAGGCTCACTTGAACCGAAGTATGGCAGCTTCCAAGGCCTTCTTGTCAGGTGTGTCTATACAGGACATCTGCAACGCAGCTGGACGGTCCACACCCCTCACATTCATCAGATTTTATGGTTTAGATCTGCGAGCCACTCACAGATCTTCTTTCACTTGCCTTAATTGTGCTCCTTGTATACACACTAGGCAGGGACTTGCAAGTCTGGCAGTGTGGGCATTCTTGTTGCCATAGCGATTTGGATCCAGCTCGAGTTCCTGAAGGGTGAACGTCCCAGGTTACGTATGTAACCATGGTTCCCTGAAGGGAACGAGATGCTGCGTCTCAAAGCCATTCTTCCAGCATCCCTGCCAGAGTTCGCTTCATTCCTAGAAGCTGACGCTCGTTCCACCTCACGTTCTTTTATAGCTTCCTGGTCGTTACGTCACCCGCCTATGACGTCATGCCCATTCATGAGACTGATTTCACATATTATTCAGATTTGGTCAGGCTGAAGGGCGTTACCATAGTGTTTCGGACTCAGAGTCTCGTTCCCTTCGGGGAACCATGGTTACATACGTAACCTAGGACGTTTTTCTACACATTATGTATGTTGCCATCCTTGATAACAAAAAAGGACTGGTCTGTGTTCCTTACTGATGTATTGAATGTGATGAAGTTCTGTTTAAAAATAAAATCCTTCTAAATTTTTGAAATTTTGTTTGTTTTTCCTGGGGTCAAATTGACCCCAAACATAACTCGTGTTACTATCATTGATAAATAAATATTTTTTTTTTCTTTTCAAATGTTATAGATTACAAAAATCTGTACTTAGAAATATTATAAAACAAATAAAACACCAAATATATATATATTTTTTTCAAATTTTAGGTCAATCAGTAAGATTTTATGGTGATTTGTAAATGTGTCCATGCGTCATGCAATGGGTATTCTGGATTTATAAGGGGTGGGGAGGGGGGGGGGTTGGATGTCAACTTAAAAGGCTATTTAAGTAGTCAACAAAGACATAAATTACCTGAGACACAAACCTTTGTAAAAAAAAAAAATCATATTCTGGAGGTTTAAATTACTGGGGTCAAAATGACCCCAGTGGGTAACAGATGTTATCAGATTTTAGGGTAACAGGAGGGTTAAATAATGATTGCAATTATTTGAAAAAAAAAAATAATAATAATAATAATATTTTACTCCCCCTCATTTATTAGCTTGACATGGCATCTTAAAAATGCAGAACTCATGATGTCAAATGCTTATAAAACAGTGAGACATCCATTTAATATGTACATATACCAATAATTAAAGAAAGAAACTGGTAAAACTTAATAATGGAAATTAATACAACATTTAGCTATACTTTTGTTCATTTATTTATTTATTTATTTTTCTCGGTGATGCATTCTTTTTGCACTTTAACTGCCCTTCATCTACAGCCTTAAATCTGAATGTCAGAAAGAACATTATGCTTCTATCCCTCTTTATTGAATAAAAGCACCATATGCTTTTACTGTTCATGAAAAATGGCACTCACATATATTTCCTCAATGGTAACTATGTGTGTTTGACCTTTCAACCCTGCTAGCTATCAGATTCCTGTGGGATATTATTGCCTCCACCTCACCTCTTTTGCTCTCCCTCTCTCCCTCTCCCTCTCCCTCTCCCTCTCTCTCTCTCTCTCTCTCTCTCTCTCGCTCTCTCACTCTCTCTGGCTACTCATGAGGTAATGTCTAAATTTGTAATCTGTCTCTGTGCCTTTGAGAGAGAAATCTTTCCTCTCAGAATGTCGAAAAACCTTACACCAGACCTTCCTTCAAAATAAACATAAAAAAGCAGCCTTTGAAACAGAAACTGGATACTTTATGCATATAAATGCCACAGACACTCAAAGCAAACTGGCAGAAAACACAGTTCATATCTAAGTTAATCGGTTTCAGGCAAAGATGAAAACACCAATTTCAAAGTAACAGCAGAACACCATTTTTCTACAGCGGTCTCTAATCCAACCCACAGCAATTGTCCTGGTCAGTGCTGTGGAGAGAGGAAAGTGAGCCACTGATTTGAGGTTGGTCACAGAACCACAACATGTAAACACTTCATAACTCCTGGTTTACTAACCTCACAAACAAAACCGGATGGCCTTGGAAATAGTTTATTATCTATCACGTGATTATTCATGTAATAAATGATTTACAAGGTGAAATACATGACAGATGAAAATTTTACAATATAATATAGTATAACTAAGCAATATTAAACGAGCAAGAGAGGAAAAGTTGCAATTATGGTGCAAGTAATCAAAGTCGTGCTGAAGCTCAACATGAATGCAACTGTGATACTGCTTTTATACTGTTTAATAAATAAGAATTTAATATTGAGGAACTTACATGTTTAGACACAGTAATGATGAAAATAAATCCGAATGGAGTCGAGCTACGATCAGTGGCTGGGTTTTTACGAGCAACACATGCTAGTGCTGTTTCATTCCTGAAATGAATAAGAGATTTAAATGAATCGGTTGATTTATTGATTCAATGACTCTCAGAGTCTTTTGTCGCTACCTGCTGATATAAAGTTAATAATATTAATATATAATGCTGTACATAAATGTTATTATTATTATTTTTTTTGTATATTGCATTTTCATTTAATGTTAAGATTTATTTTTATTTTATTTTTTTGGCATGGTAATGGTTTAATTGCTGAGCATAAGTTTTATTTATTTAAGTAAATTTCCCTCCATCTGTTTGAGGCTGTTATATGAAAAGATGAGATAGATGCTCATATGGACCACTTCTAACTGTCTATAAGAAGACCTGAACTCCTGAACTCAAAAAAAGATGGGAGTCCATCAAAATTCTTTCAAACAAGCATACGTGAATAAACGCGAAGCCTTTCACATCTCAGGATTCTGACAACAACAGCTTGGTTTGCAGACTTTTTTTAGTTCAATCAGAATGTTTCAAACCATTTGGAGGTTGAGAGGTGTAGTCATAATCAGCAGAAAATAGTTTAGACAGTGATTCAGATGAACACCTCACGTCAGTTTCAAAAGTAGAAGTTGTGCATTTGGCGAACGATGCAAGGTCAAAAGGTTTAGAGATCTCATTGATGGGAAATGTATCTCAAATCATTGCTGACGCCTACTGTAAATATCCTTAAAATATGAGCACCATGAATCCTGAAAAATTTATTGACTTGAAAATATAAACACTCCAACCTGAGCTTTGCAAATCAACACCCACACATCTGACAGAAACAAGTCGTCCAGAACATTTTTTTTTTTCAAACAAACACCAGAACTGGATGTACCAAGCAAAACTTGACTTTTAACCTGAAGATAATCATTTCTGATGATAAATGTACACATTTTAGCAATTTTTCCACATGCAGAAACTCACTTTACTATGGTCTGCCAGTAAAGTGGTCATTTTTGGTAATTGCTCAGGGGTTTTGTTTTCTACCGGCAGTGGCGTGGGAATGTTGTAAGATTGCCAGACTGGATTGATGAGGTCTTCCTTAACTGACCTTCCTTGAAGTGCCCTGTGCCTGATCTCTGTTGGCTGATGGCCATATTTCCTTCCAAATAAGTCCTTACAACCTCAGCTTTGTCATGATGAGCCATGCATTTATGTTGTTGTTCTGAGCCACACATTGAAAGCCCTATTTGCCAGCTTTTAGTACACACAAGTAGTACACTTACCATATTGTACTTTAAAAAAAGAGTACTTATTACAGAAATAATAATCTAAGAATAATACACTTAAGTGTGAACTGAATGCAATGTTTTCAGATGCTTAATTGCATGTTTTCTACAATGAAATTAAATGATTATAGTTAAAATGTATATAGTTAAGAATATTTTTGAGCCACTTACATTTTTATATGTAATGTCAAAATCATTATTAAAATACTATTAATTGTATTATTAATATATGGTTAACATTGAAGAATTTACTGAATTTATGGTAAACTAAAATATACAATGTTGTGTTGAAACTTGGATGAAGTATTAAAATATATTTATAAAAAGAAATAACTTTAAATGCAATACCAGATAACATATTCAAGTACTTTACATGTGCTTTAGTATGAGATTATTAAAACATGATTTAAAAAGGAAACGTAGTCATGCAAGTTTCTCTCTTTAAATGCACTTAATTGGCATTTTATTTCAGTAAAATTGTATAAATATTTTAACTGAATGTACAGTTTGTAATCAAATAATATATATATATATATATATATATGTGTGTGTGTGTGTGTGTGTGTGTTTAATTAGCTTGTAAGTAGCTTTTTTTACACTCTATTCAAATTCATCAGTGTGTTTTGCTGGCGTATGGAGGTAGACAATGGGCCCTTCACTATCTCTCTTTTTCGATATCGCTCCCTCTTTCAGGCAAGAGAAACCCTACCCAACTGTTACAACCTCGGGCACTTCATTTGACATCTTTGCACATACTGGAACGGTTAGCGGAGGCCTAACCTCATGACCTTGTGACCTCTCCTCCTCTCACACATACACACAGCCTGTCTTAGACAGCCTCCAGGGAGGCCATGGATTAGGCAGGAGTGCAGAATACACCATTCCCCCACTCACTGAGCTCAAATGTGGGGTTACACTCTTGTTTTCCACACTGCTGTACTGGTTTGGAACTGTATTGCACCTTGGCATCCAAAACACAGAGGGACAGTAGGATAATTGGGCCTTTAAGCAGACTTGGACAGGTTTGTAGAGCCTTCAGAGGGACTTCAGTATTAGATAATGTGTCATGTTGCATGACTGAGTGTTTAAGAGGTTCTGGGCTGTGCCTGGCCACTCTTTGTTCTCAAGCAGCTTGGACAAAGATCAGCTTCTGTCTCTCTAAGCCAATGCACAAAAAGCTTTTGGGAGCATGACTCTAGAGAATCTGCACTGACATTGCAAAAGAAAAAAAAAAAAAAAATAAAGGCACAGTACACCCCCCTAAAAAAAATGTTTGCCACCATTTAGTCAACCTCATATCGTTTTTTTTTTTGTACATTCTAAAGGCAGGGTCACTGATGTTCTGCAAATTTTTGTCATCCATTCAGTCATTTAAATATGCAACAGATCCATAATTCAGTTCGGCAAGGGAGGTTCAACGTCACCCATTCAAAGTCAATGAAAAGCATTAACGCCGATATTAATGTACCGTTAGAAATAAAGCTTTCAAGCTACAAAAAGGGTGCAAAAGCAAAATAAAAAATATCCTAAATGTGGCCTGTGTGATTTATATGCTATATTTCAGTCTTAAGTCTTATGATAGCTATTGTGTTAGAACAATATGGATATTTAGTTATTATGTACTGATAATGTTCTGACATTTATTCTGACATTCCTTGGCATGTTTATGAGAGATAATGAAAAATAACATACTCAAAAGATAATGAAAAAAAAAAAAATAAATAATAGAATCAGCAAGTCTCAGCTCACTGAAGAGGAAGATTATCAATAAGTGAAGTGAATAATGACTTACATTTCCTAAATTGGTTCATTTTTGGCTATCCCATTAAATATTGATTTTAATCATGACAACTCTCTGAAGATTTTAGTATGGTGATGGAAATTACATTAATGTATTTGGTCTTGGCGGAACAGATCTGCTACGCTGCTGAATTGCTGCTACGGTTTGTTATTGCTGTAGTTGTAGATTATTGCTGCAGCTGCAAGCAAGCACAGGAACTTGCTACTGCCAATGCATACGGCCATGTGGTACTGTGAGTGTTTAAGACATACTGCTGCTGCACAAATAGCATATAAAATAACCCTTAGCAGATCTATACAGGTGGAGCTGGTGAAGGTGGAGGGTTTCAGAGAAACTCTGAAAAGCATGCTGCTGGAATCTCTAGTGAATGCTGGCCTGCCATGTAAATGCAAGGCAGTAAGCTCATTGGCTGCATATGCAGCATGAACCAATCAGCTTGTGCCAAGTCATTTAAGTCTCTGAACATCATCAGTTACATTAACAACCCATCAGCCTGTGCAATCTAGAGTTTAATGACTACGCTATATATGTATACCTGTTTTCTCACTCCCTCTTTACTCCAGTAAGCACAGAGTCTCTCTCCTGAACTCCAGCAGTGTAGCTTTTCTTACCTGAGGTTATAATACTTAGACTGTGAAATCATCTAGTCACCGCCGTTCCCCAACTCCCTAAACTTTGCACGCTCTCGCATAGCAGATCTTTAATATTTATGGTTGTAGAGCCGAGGGAGCGGAAGGGGGCTGAGGGGTGGAGGTCCACACTGCTGGAGGAGGGAGGCCCAGGGTGGCGGTTTAGCAGCCAGAGCCCAGGCATGGGCCTCCATGTTGAAATGATTAGGACACAGGAAACTGAACCTGACACTGCTGACACCAGGCCTCACCGCCACATCCTGCCCACAAGACCCTCACTGTGCCAAAGCACCCCTCTCATGACAGCTAGACGGTGATTTACATCTTCTGATAAGAGGAACTTGGACATGGAAAGAGTGGGTGTGGAATATTAAATGGCAGCAGAATCGTTATGTCCATTCAAGTCAATTTTGAATGTGAAAAAATTTATCTTTGATCAATAAATTGCACAATTGACATGTGGCCCATGTCTTATCCCATTTCTCTTCTGCATTTTGTTTTATATAACACTGACATAGTTTCTGCCCCTGGTGAATTTCGGTAAGAATATTTACTAGAAAAAAAAACAATTAAATAAATAAATAAATAACACACACCTTTCTTCTTGCCCCCATTTTTCCTGACTGTGTTTTATTGTACTACAGAGATCTAGTGCCACCTTCTGGTGTGGGTTATAATAAATTCACATCATGCTTAAGGGTCCAGAATAACTCGTGAAGAAGAAGGATAACATCACTGGTCATATCATATTTGCAGTTTAGCTTTATAAATCTTATATGAATATTAATTAACTATTGGCACTTATTCTTGAGTACTGGGATTGTGTCTGAAAAAAAAATGAAAAAGAAAGAATTATTTAATAAAATGTCTATCATCCCATTGATAAATAATTAAATGCTTTTTGATAAATGCAAGGACAAATCCAATTCCTCACTCAACTTATTAATTATATTACAAAATCAAGGTTTCATAGATGTTAAAATTAGCACCTTGTTTGCTTATGTTTCAGAATCTGTGATTGAGCCCTTTTAAAGAGTATTATACATGTTTTACAACTTCTAAACTATGACCATAGATTTAAAAATGAATGTCTGGGATAATACAGTCTTTTTTTTTTTTTTTTTGCAAGTGAAGATGGGCTGACGTGATGTTTCCATGACAGGGATCATAAGGATGATACGAGTATTGTTTGGGCTCCCAGATGGCCGTCTCTTGTGCTGGTTTTCTTTAATAACACACTGCTACTGTTGCCATCGAGATGGCCGTTGGTTACAGACAGAGCTTTAGAGAACCACTACCTCATTAACATTTTTAACAGGCCTGTTTGTTTGTCTTTCCTACCCTCTGGTCATAATTATAACAGTCAATTAACGCTCAGAAAAAGGGCATAACAGCGAGGGAGCCAAACTATTAAACCGTGATTCACTAACTTTAGCCATATTCACCTCATCCTGTCTAGATGGCAAATTACTGCTGGATAATTTGACTACAACACTGGAGGATAACATACATTTACTTACATAAATTACACACCAGAGACCTGGAGAGACACTGACAGACTATGAGGAATCCGTATCGCATACAAACTCAAGTTCAGAAGAGAACGGATGAAATCAATAGTGCAGTATGCAGATTATGTGTGAGAGCAGTGTGCATCTTCTTCTGTTCCTTTTAATATACAATAAATAGCCAGAAACCCGGTTATGGCTCATTACTCTAAGAAGTGTCATTAAAGGTTTGCTAACTTTGGTTACTACTGCCAATTCAGAATACACTTCAGATTCTTCTTCTTCTTCAAAATAAAATAAAATAAAATAAAATATGAAATGCATGTTTAGTAGGAAAGACAGCTGAGCTTGTTGCTCTGACGGCATTTGAGTAGCTTGAGGAAGGTCTCTATCTTGTGGGCGTCCTTCTTGAAGCAGATGAGCAGGTTGTAGTCCCTGAGAATGGACTCCAGCATCTCTGGGGACTGTTCATTGTATGGGGTCAACGTGTGCTCGAAGATGGACGAGGTCGTCAGAATCCCATCATCCAACATCTGGAGAGAAACTGGAGTGAAAATGCTGCTTGGCACAGTTGCATTATGAGACGCTGTGTTGATATTGATTTACCTTGCGGATGAGGACCAGCACACCTTGCTCAAGGCTGAGCAGTTTATCAGACACCCACTTGGTCTTGTTGAGCAGAGCATCTGGGGCGTCATCGTAACGATTAAGAGTAGTTTGCAGATAGATCAGGGGTTCCATCCAAGACTGCACCAGCATCAGGACCGAGTGAAGCAACCATTTATCCTGCATAAAACACACCAGAGTCGAGAGTTTTTTTTTTTTTTTTTTAAATTTTGATGTACGGATAACATACTGTAACTTTCAGAACATCTTCTCCAGTCCAAAAGGAGAAGACATTTATTACTAAGCTGCGGAAACAACTCACTTGAACTCTCTGACTTTAGAAACATGAATATATTAACAAACAATCGCCCACATTTACACACCAACAAAGCATGTTTAGTGTTTAGAATCCATCCAACCAATTCACCAAGATGAGTTATTATTCCTAAACAGCAGAAAACGTATACACAATTCCAGTTTGCATGCCGCTAATAAAAGCTGATTACGTCACCTTGACCTTAAAGTTTTATGATGCACATTTTAGGATGTGTGTTGTCCTTATTGTAATGCAGACTAGGGTTATTAGTTAATAATAATAATAATAATAATAATAATAATAATAGTAATAATAATACAAGAATCACAAGATCGTGGATGGAAAACTGAAGTCCGTCCAGTGGAGGTGGGGTGCAGAGGTTTTGTGGCGGTGTCTACCACCAGACTGCTTGGAGACCTGGGAATCAGAGGCCAGAGCCTGCGCCAGGCCATCAAAGCAATGTCGGAGGCAGCTGAGAGAAGCAGCCAGTGGCTGTGGATAAAGAGACAAGACTCTTGTTGGGCTCCAGCTTGATTGGGTGATTGGGGGGATACACTGCGGGGATTGATCACCCCCGTAGGGCCTTCCTCAACCGAGGATGTCTAGTTATAATGGCCGAAACATCCTATGAAGTTTGAGGTGTACTACTGACGATGTGTCCCTCGGACCACCCATCAAGGAAGGATGCCCACCTGAAAACTTCACTGTGACAACTACACTGCCAAGGTCAAGCATATTCTCCTGGTACGCGCTTGCACTTAAAAGGATGCATTACATCTCGTCCTGTGTTTCCTGAAATCTAAATATCTGGACAAGTCCAGTGGTCGCTGAGAAAGGTCAGCTGACAACAGGGGAAAGTCCTTGTGATGGCATGGAGAGACAGCTGGCAGGAGGGAACAGACCCCAATGGGACGTCATGGGCTAGCTCCCCGTGGCTGTAGTTTCCAGAGCTTTTTAGCATATGGAAACGCCCGCTATGGCTACGAAAACACAACAGAAGAAAATACCCTCAGAGTCTGCGAGAGCGAGGGCGCAAGAAGACTCATCGGCTGACACTATGGAAACAGACCCTGGACCGGAATCGACTACGAGTAGAAAAAGCGCATACCAGGAGAGCACCACAGGAACTGTCGTGGCTACATCTGCAGCAGCGCACCGCACACTCCAGATATGTGCCTGCGGATGGAGGAAAGTTACGTCATACCATGGGCTGAGGATTCACCAGGGGAAGAGAAAGTGTGTGGGAAACCAGAGACAGGGGCCTCGCATTGATCACCTTCTGTCGAAGGAGTCTAGTCAGTCGAATGAAGCACAGCAACCGGACCTAAACCACAGCTTGCAGTGCATCAGCACCACTATAACGGAGGAAGTACCCTCAAGCAAAGAGATAGTAACATCTGAGAATCCCACCCAACTTTCCAGACCCGCGATTGAGAGGAGGTTGGTTGGGCACAGACCACGAGTGAAATGGCCAGCTGCTGCCGACAAGAAACAGTGGGAGGCAATCAACAGTGATTTGTCCTTGACCCTAGAGCAACTTAAAGGCACAACGGAAAAGAAGTTGGAGAGTATGGGGGACATCATCCACAGATATGGAGCCGAACGCTTTGGTATACAAGAAGGGAAAAGCCAGAAAAGGTCTCAAACTGCACCAACCTCCAGGAGGCAACAAGAGATCAAGCGCCTCATCCAACAGAGGAGGCAACTTCGGAAGCAGTGGAAAAAAGCTTTGGAGAGGGAAAAGGAAGGTATTGAGGTGCTTCAAGCTGACATCAAAAATCGTTTGGCATCTCTCCGTAGAGCAGAGAATCTACGGAAACGCAGAAGAAAAAAAGAAAGATCTAGAACACAGTTCTACAAAGACCCCTTCAAGTTTCTAAAAAGCTTTTTCACTATAGAGAAAAGTGGATCTCTGAAGGTAGCAAGGAAAGATCTGGAAGAACACCTGAAAGTGACACACTCTGATCCAAGACGGCATGAACGGATGACCATTCCACCAGACATCCCACCAATCAACTCTCCAGAACATCAGATGGAGACTGGTCCTCCGACCTGGAGAGAAGTGGAAAAGGCAGTACAACGGGCAAGGGCGACATCAGCCCCAGGTCCTAATGGAGTCCCATATAAGGTATATAAGAACGCGCCACATGTCCTGAGGTTTCTTTGGAAGCTCATGAGAACAGTGTGGCAAAGGAAGATGGTGCCCAAAGTGTGGCGTAGGGCAGGAGGGGTCCTGATCCCAAAGGAGAAGGCGGCGGAGAACATCAGCCAGTTTCGGCCAATATCTTTACTAAATGTAGAGGGTAAAATCTTCTTTAGCGTCATTGCTAAAAGGATGTCCGAATACCTTCAAAAAATAAGTATGTTGATACATCAATACAGAAAGCAGGAATCTCAGGCTTTTCTGGATGCCTGGAACACTCTAGCATGATCTGGCACCAAATTCAGACTGCAAAGGCGAGTAAAAAATACCTCCATGTCATCTTTTTGGACCTGGCTAATGCCTTTGGGTCAGTGCCCCATGAGCTTCTGTGGGCCGCCTTCACCTTCTTTCATATTCCGGACACCATTACAACCCTGGTTAAATCCTACTTCCAAGACCTGCAGTTCTGCTTTACCACAGCCGATTTTACCACATCTTGGCAATCCTTGGAAGTTGGCATCATGGCCGGATGCACCATCTCACCCCTGGCCTTTACAATGGCAATGGAGGTAATCATCCGGGCATCAAAATGGGTAGTCGGTGGGCAGCGGCTTAATGTGGGCACACGCCTTCCTCCCCTTAGAGCCTTTATGGATGACATCACTACTCTGACCACCACTGCTCCATGTACCAGGAAACTGCTCGGAAAACTGGAAGAGAACATCAGCTGGGCTCGCATGAAGATAAAGCCATCAAAGTCACGGAGCATCTCCATTGTCAAGGGAGTGCTCTCTGACTGCAGATTCTTCATTGGAGAAGAACCCATCCCAACAGTTTCTGACCAGCCTATTAAGAGCCTTGGAAGGTGGTATGATGCCAGCCTGAAGGATAAGGACCAGGTACAGCAGCTGCGGAAAGAAATCAGAAATGGGCTCCAGGCCATTAACCACACTCAGCTCCCTGGAAGATTGAAAGCCTGGTGTTTACAGTTTGGCCTTCTTCCCCGAGTGCTGTGGCCCCTTACCATTCTTGAAGTCCCAATCTCAACAGTGGAGAAGTTGGAAAGAGGAATCACAGGCTACATCAAGAAATGGCTTGGAGTGCCTCGATGCCTTACCACCATAGGCCTCTACGGAGATTGTGCCCTTAAACTGCCCCTCACCAGTCTCACAGAGGAATTCAAGTGTGCTAAAGTAAGACTTCAGATGACACTGATTGAATCTCGTGATGCTATGGTGAGAAACAACACACCAACCTTGGTGGCGGGCCGCAAATGGAGACCAGCTAGTGCTGTGGAGGAGGCAGCAGCAGCTCTCAGACTTGCGGACATAGTGGGGCATGTCCAGCAGGGAAGGGGAGGCCTTGGGCTAACAACTAGGCAACCAGCCTGGAATACAGCCACGGCACACGAACGGAGGAAATTGGTGGTGGAGGAAATACACCGGCAGGAAGAAGCAGCAAGGTGGGCCAAGGCAGTTTCCCTTGGTAAACAGGGACAGTGGACACGCTGGGAGAGTGTAGAGAGAAGGAGGATCAGCTGGAAGGAGTTGTGGAGCATGGAAGCAAAGCGAATCAGCTTCATCATCAGGGCTACATATGATGTTCTTCCAACACCTAGCAATCTCCATCAGTGGTTGGGAGAAGATCCAGGATGTGCCCTCTGCTCCAGGCCAGGTTCTCTCAAGCACATACTGACCGGATGTGGAGTCAGCCTCACCCAGGGACGGACGTTATACGTGGCGTCATAACCAAGTCCTTAAGATCCTTGCAGCCACCCTGGAAAACAAACGGACTGCCTCCAACTGTTTACCACCACCATCAGCACCCAATCCACTGCAGATCAACTTTGTCCGCATGGGGGCAAAGGCAGCCAGGTGCAGGCCCACTTCTCTGGAGCATGGTCAACTTCGAGGGGCCTGTGATTGGAAGATGTTAGTGGATGTTGGACGGCGGCTAGTTTTTCCTTCAGAGATTGCAATCACCACACTTAGGCCTGACATAGTTCTCTGGTCCCCCTCTCTGAAGAAGGTCTTCATCATCGAACTCACTGTACCCTGGGAAGACTCAGTGGACGAGGCATACGAGCGAAAAAAACTACGCTATGCTGAGCTAGCTGCTGAAGCACAAGATCGTGGATGGAAAACTGAAGTCCGTCCAGTGGAGGTGGGGTGCAGAGGTTTTGTGGCGGTGTCTACCACCAGACTGCTTGGAGACCTGGGAATCAGAGGCCAGAGCCTGCGCCAGGCCATCAAAGCAATGTCGGAGGCAGCTGAGAGAAGCAGCCAGTGGCTGTGGATAAAGAGACAAGACTCTTGTTGGGCTCCAGCTTGATTGGGTGATTGGGGGGATACACTGCGGGGATTGATCACCCCCCGTAGGGCCTTCCTCAACCGAGGATGTCTAGTTATAATGGCCGAAACATCCTATGAAGTTTGAGGTGTACTACTGACGATGTGTCCCTCGGACCACCCATCAAGGAAGGATGCCCACCTGAAAACTTCACTGTGACAACTACACTGCCAAGGTCAAGCATATTCTCCTGGTACGCGCTTGCACTTAAAAGGATGCATTACATCTCGTCCTGTGTTTCCTGAAAATACAATTTAAATATAATAAATATATTTCAAATATATTTCTTATAAAACATAGAAATATAATACAATTTAGCTGGAATAAGATAAAATATCTAATTTTCTCTTAGGTTAACTTCATGTACTAAAATAAAAATGAAATAAAAATAACCAAAAGCCATAAAAAATCATCTCTCTTTCTCTCTCTCTCTCTCTCTCTCTCTCTCTCTCTCTCTCTCTCTTTCTCTCTATATATAAGGCATTGATCTCAAGTATTAACAAACAAACAATTCATCATATAAATAAATAATGACCCCATTTACAGACTTCAAACTCTAAACGGATGAAAAACTGTGAATACAGCAGCCAAGACTACTTCATAAATAAGCACAACCTCCCGGTGAAGGCGAGGTTACAGGACATAACCCATTTTCAATATTTGTGCAACAGTTTTTCTGTACTGTAGCTGCAGAAGAATTTTCAGAGACTGTAAAACATCTAAATCAAACGAAAAGAAGGGTCTACTTAGGCTGTGTACACTGGTGGTGTGACAAGACTCATTAACTAGTAAGAAGCTAAAGCACTTTTCAGGAAATGATTAAACTTATTTCAGCCGATGGATTAATTGGTTTATTGAAAAGTAAACAGCCTATTTGGTGACAGAGGCAATTTTGTTGTAAAGAAATACTAGTCTCTTCATTGAAAGAGCTGTCAGACAGTAGTGCATTAGATGAACAAGACAGCCTGTCGTCACAGACTTTCACACAATACCCGTTAGGCAGAGCTCATTTGTTCAGAGCTGGAACACATGGTTCAAGTATCAGTTTTCCAGTGAAAGACTTAATCTGTACTGACATGCATGGATGGATGAGAAAAAAAAAAAACCTTACAAATCTGCCATAGGATGAGAGTAAGAAAGTTAATTCAAAGAGAAAACAAACAATATTATTTTTTACCCCCCCCCCCCCCCCCACCGCCATATTTATTTATTTATTTACAATAAGTAATATACATTACTTAATATCTTAAGATGTATATATATATATATATATATATATATATATATATATATATATATGTATGTATATGGCGTGGGTTTACGCGCTTTGGATGAGCGCATGCACAAATCTTCTCACTGCGCTTGTGAGCTTGCGACCTTTGGCTCTTAAATGTTTAAACTGGCAAAGCTTACGTGAGTTTAGTTTAAACACAGATATCAACGTGTGCTTTTCAGGTCTCAACTGTGCGCACAAGCTATCAGCACCTGGTGATGACGGAATAAATGACTGCTATTCCAGCATAAGGCATTCTTCCAGCAGGATAATGCACCATGTCACAAAGCTCAAATAATCTCAGACTGGTTTCTTGAAGATGACAATGAGATCACTGTACTCAAATGGCCTCCGCAGTCACCAGATCTCAATCCAATAGAGCAGCTTTAGGATGTGGTGGAACAAGAGCTTCCCATCATGGATGTGCAGCTGACAAATGATGCTATATATATATATATATATATATATATATATATATATATGAAGTGTATTTTTTTTTTTTTCAGGGTTCAGTCTGTGGGTAAAAAATAAAGCTAATTCAAGATGTATTCTCTGAAATCAAATCTATCACTTATGATGTTATGTTTTAAGCATATTTAGATACTTATTACTGGGGTGAAAAAAAGGTAAAAATACTGATTAAGATATTATTTTTTTACATACTTAATGTGTACTTTGAAATGTCACCATACATCTCCACATTCACAGAAATGTAATACACATAGTTTGCTAATGTTAAAAAAACACATTAATAAACAAATAAAAAAAGAATAAAAGATAAGAAAAGAAAAACTGTTACTTGCAAGCAATCTAAACCTCCCTTTGGGGGCTGAAACATCTTGAGTCAATAAGGCTTTTCACCTTACAATGCTAGTTTATATATCCAGTATAAAATCAATGAAACATCTCCTCACCGATATCTGCTGAATTTCACTCTTGGAGCCCGGGATTGGGAAGGGTTTGCTGTGGCACAGGTTTCCTCCATGGTTCCTCAAAAAATGCAGAGGGTACGGGATGAACATATCCTCCTGTAGGACACATGGATCATGAAGATCTGGAAATCTTAGTTTATCTGTTTTAGATGTGGATGGGTCATTTAGGCAGCAGTTGATTCTGAGATTTGACTAATTTAAGGTTTTCATTGCAGTGCCAATAGTTAATTTAATATATAAAATATATATCTCTCACATATGTCACTTCAGACAACAGATTTGGAGAATCTGAGGTGAAAAATGTAATTATACCATCATTCTCTGCAAGTTTTCCCACTGCGAGAAGACAATCTACCTAAGACTGATAAAACTGACTGATAAAATAATCAAAGAAGACTGATAGGCATCTCACAGTGTTTATAATAAGTCTGATTATTCATTAAGATTACAGTCTCATTAATTCAGAGTCATGCACACAGCCGGCAATAATGAAGCACTGTTGATTAAATGAAACCAAATAATGAGATTAAATGAAAGAAAACTTGCTATCATTTTGGTTAATAATATATCTCAGCTGATGAGATGAAATTACATTTCTTATCTGATTCTGTGTTATATATTTCTTTAAGACAAAAAAAAAATGCAGACATTTAGCAACAGTTAATTCATGTGCAAACTACACTGTCAAAATTATAATTCAACTTCATTTGGTATGTCATTTCTGTCTTGTTTTCCAGTACAAATATCTAACGATTCTTAAATCAAGAGACATTTAGAATCATTAGAATTCATAAAAAAATATTTCTAAAGAAAATTTATAAAAAGTAAGATTATTTTTCTTGTGTTTAGATATTTGTACTGGAAAACAAGACAAAAATACCAAGTAAGCAAAATATAATTTTTTTTTTTTTGTTTTTTTTTTTGTTTAAGGCTTAAGTTCACATATTTTTTTATTTTTTTATATTTTTTTTCAGAAAACATGACTGAATGTCGTGTAATTTTGCCTCAAGTAAATGTTTCTTGATTGAAGTATGTTTCGATCTCTCTCTTTCTTCACAGTATAAAGACCTCCAGTGAATAATAAAGATCAGACAGAGATGGTACACTCACAAACAGAGTACAGGACTCTTCAGAGACACGGTAGATGAGCTCTGCATGTTGGATGACACGATCCAGAAGTTGCTCTTGAGAGATTGATGTACACTGGGTGAGTGATCCCGTCTCGTCTTTGCAGTCCAGAGGAACGGCGTGAGGAAGCCAGCAAGGCCACAGCGACACACACCACAGCCAGGCCTGCAGAACTGAGGACGCACACACACATGACCAGAGAAACACACCATAACTGAGATTCACTTCAAAGATTCACTTTAGCAAAGAAACAGCTGAACTGTTAAGCTAATATCCATAGAAATATTTTTGCTCTCTGTAGAGATCACATATTTGATAAGCGAGCGCTGTTTTCATATCGATGCTAATGCGTTTCTTCCAGGCTGCTGTCGGCAGATTTCCTTGCAAAAAGCAAATACAAATCTGGAGTCAATGTACCTTTAAGCCTGTTCATTTTGCACGGATTTGTCAATGGTCAATTGTTTGCATTCGAGACAAACACACTGGTTTTATATAGCAGTGATTCATGAAGATTCTCAGAGATCCATAGATTCATAAACTCACCTGCTCAAGTGTAAGAAGAGCCGTGGCCTTCTCCTCAGACTCCTGAATATATGGGCCTTTAACAGATACCTCTGAGAATACGATAATGCCAATGAATAATGCCACCAAAACTAATGCTGGTTTTATTAATGAACGGGAAGTTACTAAAAATATTGCTGCCCAAGATAGAAGATATTTATTTATAGTTAAGCTTCTGTCAAGATGCCCTGTCAAATATTTATTTTTTTATAGATTATTTTTTCTTATATTTAAAAACACAAATATTCTTTTACAACTGCTAATATGCCTATATGTTACACATGTTAGGTGCACTGTTTATTAATGTATTTAAATTAACCATTGTTGTAACACACACACACACACACACACAGACAATCACAATTTATTTTAAATATATTAAAATAGAATATATAAAATAGAACACATAAAAATGTAATAGTATTTAATATTTTTGATCAAAAAAAAAAAAAACCCTCACTATATGTGTAATGTGTTAAGTTGCTTATATACAGTATTATTTTTATTTTTTCCAATACCAATCTCAATAAATACATATATTCACAATTAAAACATCTTTATTTCTAATGAAATTTATATAAACAGCAGCTGAACAGCATAGAGCTTAAGATCTTTGCCCGATCGGTCGGGTTCGGTCTTAATTTATATCATCTTACGCGGGCTCGGCTCGGGCTTGCGCTCCGGTCATGTGATGGGTTTCGATTAGCGCGAGAAAGATGCGAAAATGGATGCTGAGTAGGTGTAACGGAGGCTTGCCTCTGGCGATTACGTTTTGGTTGCACCAGCAACTAAAGCATAGTCTGAGGTGTGGAAAAGTTTTGACCATGTTTATAATGAGAATAATGAGTGAATAATGACGCACCATCAGTGAACACAGGAACGCGCTGAAGACATCTACAGTGGATTCAATCATTTTCCTCCACAAAAACATGTAGGCCTAGCCTAATCTCTGTGAGTTAAGGTTTTTCAAATGATAATTACATATTCATTTAGTTTTAAATGCATAATGTGGACAGAGTATTCACGCTAATCTTGGCATTCTTTTATTAAATGTCAGCTGCTAGTGGCGAAGCAAATCCGGCGGAGCCTTTATCTTAATTTCGTTATAGCCAAATACCCATCTTAATTTATCTTAATTTGTAAAAATAAAGACTCGTTTTATTGGTCTATTTATAGGCTAAATGAGCCTATGCCTATTTGGAGTGCTGAGATGTTAAGATGTCACAGAGGACTTTTCTTATTTCTTTATTCCAACTTCTAAGTGGTCTAGTCTAGTTATGAATAAATTACGTTAAAACATGTATAAATGACTCATTCTTGACAAAAGGCAAAAGAGCTGTGCATGGGCACATGTGAATAATGTCGGGCTGTAAACGGGGTCGGGCTTTTAAAAAGCTGTCAATTTAAATGTACTTGTCGGGCTCGGGTCCTGTCGGGCCAAACTTTTATGGCCCGATTACAGCTCTAGAACAGCAGCTGCAACTAACTAAATATTTTGCAACAGCTACACAATGAAATGTATAAAGTTTGCTGTCCTAGCAACTATATAATGAACACTTCTTCAAAGCATATAGTTTCCTGGCTGTCCTGAGGAAGGTGATGGTGTTCTGGTTGCTCTCTGTGCTGATGTGGTGAGCTGATTTGTCTCCGAGTTCTTCAAAGATCTGCTGCTCTGTGTAGAAGCTATAGGCTGCCAGCCAAAGCAATCTCTCTCAGAACGTAATCCACATTAGGAAACTGAAATTGAAATAATCCTATAGCAGGTGGGCGGCGGACTTCATTAAGTCCTGAATAAAATCTGCCCATAAATGTCTAATAAATTTTTGGACATATTTGTCATGCACATATATATCATGTCAGTAAATATATAATATATACATATATAAAAAAAAAAAATAAGATGAAAATATTTATTCTAATTTGTTAAAAAGGCACTATTATTGTTATTATTATTATTATTGCATTATATATGTATTTATTTGATTATTATATTTGATAATATTTGATAATTATATTTTTAATTAATATTTATTGATATTTGATTTAAACATATATTCCAAGCTTTGGCAATATCGTATTGATTACATACATGATTACATTAAATAAATTCTGAAACATAAATTTTTTTCCCACTGAAATAAATGGTTGGACAGTACTTATAATAACATGAAAATCAGAATAAATTCACATTACCTATGAAAAATCATCATATGGATATTATTAAAATGTACATATACAAATTGTATTATGAGGATTTTATATGTGTTATAAAATAAAAATTTTCATCTACCCAAATAATTTACATATTGCATATTGTGGAAAATACATTGCCTTATAGGGGAATGATATGACAATATCACTTAAATATGGCAATACGTGACATTTATTAGATTTCTGTATGGGTCTCATTAACAGTCTGTTTTCTCCTTTCTTCTCCTTCCTGATGAGGTGATTTTTCAGGGTCATTTGACAGTTTCAAATGGTCTGTCTCAGAGCCAATGAGAGCGAGAGGCAGAGAAACTTAGCTGTCCACAGACTCACACTTACAGACGTCAGAGAACTGTTTCTTATTCACGGTTCTTCCTCAAAACACCTGAAGCTCAAAGTGTCTCAGCAGCCATCCGGCCTCCACACACCCTCTTAATCTCTTAATCTTACTCCACGAGTCTGGAGTTTTCAGGACATTCAAACAAAGGCAGAGGAAACTGTGTGCTGCCAGAAATAAACTACACAAATGTGTATGTTAATATTCACTATGCAAATACAAGTACATCACAATCACACATACACTTAAATCTACAGAAATCATACTACTACTTCTCCTACTAATACAAACTAATAATACAATTTTTAGTCAGATTACTTAAAACCAATAAAATCAATCAGTCAATACTTACTTTTCCATATTACCACATTTAGCATGCATTCTTTTTGCACACACACACACACACACACACACACACACACACACACACACACACACACACACATACATATATATATATATATACACACACACACACAGGGTTGGGGGTAATGCATTACAAGTAACGCGAGGTATGTAATCAGATTACATTTTTTTCAAGTAAAGTAATGCATTACTTTTTAATTTACTAAAATATCTGAGTCACTTTTTCAAATAAGTAACATCAGTTACTTTTTTCCCATTTATTGATTGACAGCTCTTCTGTCCCCATGTTGAGAGAAAGCAGGGGTAAGATGTCACTGTAGTTCTAGAATAAATGTGAAAAAGCATTAACTAATGAGATTAATGCATTAATCTCACTCGCAAAAAAAAAAAAAAAACGATTCAGTATTCCTCATAAAGAATAAAAACAGCAAAATGCAACTCAGAATGTGATGCAAACTCGCAATAATTAAATGTTAAACAATACAAATATAATTTATATATTTAATCCCATTTTATTAATCAGTGTCTAAGCTGCTGACCTTCAATGATCCAATTCAACCATACAAATTAGCAAAAATTACTCTAGATGAAGATTTGTGCTTATTTTTTTATTGCTAAAGTGTGTTGAACTTTCTTCTTTTGTGTTCTATTATACAGACGTGAATTGACTTTTTTTTGTTTTGCCTGGGTCCTAAAAATATGACTTTTTTATATTTAAAAAATTAAGGGCAGCTGTGGCCTAATGGTTAGAGAGTTGGACTTGTAACCTGAAGGTCGCAGGTTCGAGTCTTGGTGCTGGCAGGAGTTGTAGGTGGGAGGGAGTTAATGAACAGTGCTCTCTTCCACCTTCAATACACATGGCTGAAGTGCCCTTGAGTAAGGCACTGAACCCCCAGTTGCTGGATATATAGCTGCCCACTGCTCCAGGTGTATGTGTTCACTTCTCACTGCTGTGTGTGTGCACTTGGATGGGTTAAATGCAGAGCACCAATTCTTTGTATGGGTTACCATACTTGGCAAATGTCATGACTTTTTTAAAACAAACAAGCAAGTCCAGATCGCAAAAGTAGCAGAGGGGGGTATTACTTACTCAAACATGTTCTGAGGGCAGAAAGGAAAGTGATTGGTTAACAGATTCAACCAATGAATTTGAAGCAGAGGCGGAGTCAGGAAATTTGAACTTGTGGAAGGAATACTTCAGACAGATACGTTACTGACGCTTCGTGGGAGGCATTTATTGCAAGGTAAGTTAATTTACCATGTATTCTCATGAAAAAAATTAAAATCTAATTACATTTTAGATAATTAGACACAGCATTATTAACATAAAAGATAATTAGCGAACAAAGATACACAGAACAAATAATCATGCATTTTCACTTGACTGCTTCATCAGTTAATTGCAGCAAAGCTGGTTATGAGGTAACTGGAGTAAAACATGCTTTTCCAATGTTTTCACGCTGTCTGTGAAACCGAAATGAGCGAAAAAGTACTCATCCGTGTCTCCTTGACATTACATCAGTCAGTTAGTGTTAGCATTAGCATTAGCACTGCTCTCAGGGCAGGAGTACTCGATATAACTGTTATTTTTAATGAACTGTGTGCTGCTTTTAGGGCAGGAAAACTCCATATTCATATTACTATTATTTTACTAAACTATGTGCTGCTCTCAGGGCAGAAGTACTCAATATTCATATTACTATTATTTTACAAAAAATGTGCTGCTCTCAGGGCACAAGTAATCAATATTCATATTACTGTTATTTTTGTGTATTATGTGCTGCTCTCAGGGCAGAAGTACTCAATATTCATATTACTGTTATTTTACTAAACTATGTGCTGCTCTCAGGGCAGAAGTACTCAATATTCATATTACTATTATTTTACTAAAATATGTGCTGCTCTCAGGGCAGGAGTACTCAATATTCATATTACTGTTATGTTTAGTGTAACATACTGCTCTCAGGGTAGGAGTACTCAATATTCATCATGCACTTGTGAGTGTTTTGTCTTGGTTTCTCATTAGACTTCTGTGTGATCGTCATTGCTAGGAAAGTTTTTGGTTTAAATTGTGTGTGTCTTACCCTGGTAAATACGTGCTGAAAGCGGCGCTTGGTTTTGCGTTTGCCTATCGCGGGACTGCCCAGTTTCGATCTGCTAAATAGTGAGGCGTGGCCAGCTGACTTCAATCACAGGTAATCAGGCAAATACAAAAGTGGTAGGTTTCGTGGCAGCGGTCGCAGCAGCCCTCGTGTGAAGACCAACGAGGGTAAAGACCATCGACTCTACCTGCGCAACTCCACCGAGCAAGGACACCGACAGGGCACATGAGTATTGCTTTTTGCCCCTTTCTTTACTTTTTGTATAGCTTCTCCTCAAATATTTCTTACACTTGTAGTCACTATGTGCTTTCAGATCTCTACTACCACTACTAACACTTGAAGAGCAAGCTACGTACATCACAGGAAGGCCTGTCTGACAAACCTACGGCCTGTCTCTCTGACCTCTACTACGCTCTCTATTCCAGTTGGTCTCTGGAACTGCCAGTCTGCAGTTAGCAAAGCAGACTTCATTTCATCTATTGCTACTCATTCCGGTCTCAACCTCATGGCACTGACTGAGACTTGGATCAAACCTGAAGACACTGCCACTCCTGCAGCCCTCTCCACTAATTTCACTTGTTCCCACACTCCTCGTACCACTGGGAGGGGTGGAGGTACTGGTCTCCTTATATCAAAAGAATGGAAATTTGATCTTCAGCCATCACCTACAGGTAACGGTTCATTTGAATCACATGCTATTACTGTAACCCACCCTGTTAAAATCCACTTTGTGGTCATTTATCGTCCCCCAGGTCAATTGGGAAACTTCTTGGAGGAATTGGATGTGCTGCTATCAAACTTTCCTGAAGATGGTACTCCTCTGGTACTGCTTGGTGACTTCAACACCCACCTAGATAAACCCCAGGCTGCTGACTTCAAAACTCTGCTCGCCTCATTTGATCTCAAGCAAGTGTCTACTACAGCGACTCACAAATTAGGCAACCAACTGGACCTCATCTACACCACTGTTGCTCTGTGGACAACTCTTCAGTTGCTCCACTGCACACCTCAGACCACTTCCTCATTACTGCTAACCTAGCACTTACTCCTGAAGCGGCTCACACTCCAACGCAGGTCACCTTTCGATGGAACCTACGCTCACTCTCTCCATGGCGCCTATCTTCTGTGCTTCAAACACACAAGCAGAGCTAATGACACAAAGCCACATCAACGACAAACAGAGTCAGCACACAAAAGCATTCATGAAAAAAATACTGCTGCTGCTAATACCAGATTACTTTGTGGAGAGAAAAATGTATCCAGGAAAGAAAGTTTAAGCCAAACTGGACAAAATTTGAATGAGGCCTATCCAAGATAAAAAGAATCACTAGACGATCACCAGGTGGACCCAAACTGCTCAAGCACTGTCTGCATGTACTGTAGTGCCGATGCCAAGCTTTGTTTCAATACACTAAAGCATTGCAATAATACAGGAGTATGACTTTTGGACAAACAAATGACTGCAGTAATGACATATTTTTGTAGGTCAACCTGGAAGTTCACATCACATTGATTTCGTCAGCAAAACACCCACTAGGATTTTTCCATTGGATTTTGGATTATTGCATAAAATAAGCTCTGCGACCAACAGAAGTTTATGATTCTTACACATTTTTGTGTAAAAAAAAACTTTGACTTCAGGATGATAGAACCAGACGTGTTAGAATGGCAACTGGTTTCTAGACTTTAGCCAACAAAAATGTAATTTCTGTACCACTGTGTTCTGCAACATCATTAAGCATATTTAGCAGATTTTCTTACTTCTAAATTTGATACCACACTTTTCTTCAAAAGGACTCAGTATTGGCAGAATGCAGCCAAGGCACAGTATCCCTGAATTTTCAACGACACACATTAATTGTATAGAGCATAATTCAGTTTTAACAATTCACACTGTAAAACCCGACAAGTTAACTTACCTCAAACCGTTTGAGTAAACAGGTTGCCTTGATTTAAACCATGTAAGTTTTAAAACTTTGCATTCAAGTAATTAAGTGATTAACTAAGTCCTGATTGAGAATTAGTGATGAACAGCTGCTGTTAACAAACAGAATCACTGAAGAAAAGAGAAACACAAGAACTACTACAACTGACTTCAGACACAGTCTTAGATGAAATCAACTGAAATAAAATACATGAAATCTCTCAAGATCTGATTTAACAACCCCACAAACAGCATCACCAGCTCCACTTATTAATAACCAGACTGACTTTATTTCTGTCAGACGTCTACAGAAGATCTTATTGAGAATGAACTAAGATTTAGATGTTGATTTATTGTTTCATTTGAAGTAACCATGTTAGAGATCAGTGTTTGCTTTAGTTGGGCTCTTGACCCTTGACTTCTGTCTTTGCGTTACCTCTGGCTGTTATAACCATGTGTTTCTACAACACATTTGTTGTAATTCAAAAGCCCAGAAGAAATGCCATAAGGTGATAACCTGTACCTAGGTGAAGTCAGTTGTAGTAGTTCTTGTGTTTCTCTTTTCTTCAGTGATTCTGTTTGTTAACAGCAGCTGTTCATCACTAATTAACAATCAGCACTTAGTTAATCTTAATTGCAATGTACATCTTCTTTCAGTGAACTCAACTGAATTAAGTTCAGAGTACTCATAACTGTTAGTTTTTTCAACTTAAATGGTTTAAGGCAATCGGTTTCCTCAAATGGTTTGAGTTAACATAACTTGCCAGGTTTGAGTGAGGCTGTGTCTGAAGTCAGCTGCAGTTCCTTTCTCTCCTTTCTTCATTGATTCTGTTTGTTAACAGCAGGTGTTCATCACTAAACTCAATTATCACTCAATTAATCACTTAATTACTTAATTGCAATGTATATCTTCTTTCAGTGAACTCAACTGAATTAAGTTCAGAGTACTCATAACTGTGAGTTTTTTCAACTTAAACGGTTTAAGGCAATCGGTTTCCTCAAATGGTTTGAGTTAACATAACTTAAGGATATCTGTTTACTCAAACCGTTTGAGTTAAGTTTACTTGTCGGGTATTACAGTCAAGGCAATCGGTTTACTCAAACGGTTTGAGTTAAGTTAACTTGTCGGGTTTTACAGTGCAATTTAAAAATAAATATATTAATAAATGCACATTTAGTACTTGGTCGCTTACAATGAATGAACGAACAAACGGACAAATTAATGAATTTCAACCTGTGTTTCATGAACACTTGTATCCAATAATCTTTATCATCCCAAATTATCATTGAGACTGAAAATGTGAAGATGGCACACTTGAGTGGATGAGATGGAGGTTATCAAATCAGTCTTTTCAAGCATTCTCAACAGATAAAATCTGGTCTGGGCTTATTCATTTCGAAGAAGGGGCAACATGCCCTCTCAAGATGTGAAGGGTGCAAAGAGACTTGTGTGCAGAGCCACTTTAGCCCTGAAGAGAGCTGCAATTGCAGAACATGCATGAATATTTATTATTCCTCGATGTTCATGGCCAATTACAGCACAGCTTCCTCTCTTTCCTTCCCATGTTTGATTGTCAAGCTAAGTAATCAATCTGGGTGCTATCAACTTTGTAATTAAGCTTCATTGGGGGTTGAATGTGGTGTTATGTGTGTGTGTGTGTGTGTGTGTGTGTGTGTGTGTGTGTGTGAGTTAATAGTAATTTACATTGATTCATATTGATTCACATTTTAAATACAGCCCTCTAAAAATGAAAAAAATAAAAAATATAAATAAATAAAGAGACGTGACCTTGAATAGAATATCACAAAACTCTCACACAATAGTCATAGAAGGGAAAAGCAAACATATACAAACTCAAAGCAGTTTTTTATTTTTATTTCGAATGATGCCAATAAAATAAATATAAATAAAATAACATTTAACATTACATTTTAATTTCAATTTTAAATTAATACATACATACATACATGGATGAATGAGTGATAATTCAATTGTGCAGTTTTCCCCTTAAAATAATGTTAAATTAATTTCAACACTGTTTCGCTGAGGTTTGTAATGTTCAAAGCTTGGCCTAGAAAATTGCTTCTCTATTTGAAAGTGAAAGTTATGTGACGTGCAGCCAAGAATGGTGTCCCATACTCTGAATTCATGCTCTGCATTTCACCAGTCCCCCCGGGGAGCATTTGGGGGTCTTGCTCATGGGTCTCACCTCAGGTGTGATATTGAGGTATGTGTATTAACTGCCCTGTGACCTTTGGATTACAAGTCAGACTCTCTAACCATTAAGCCATGACTGCCCCATTGTCTCACCTCTTATGCAAAAGCTGGCATTATATGATCCAGTATTTCAGCGCTTGCCGAATGTTATGAATGTGTAAATCTTGACAAATGTTCTCAATGCAGTGGAGGTTTCTATTTCTTTATATATTGTAATGACTTTTTGGGTCCACTTGCTCCAAGCTGAGTTACTGGGAAATGTGGAATTCTGATTTATGATGATTGTTATCACTTAAAGAGCACTAAAGCAAACTTAATAGATGTGTGTGTTTTTAGTGTGTAGGAGGACAGCTTTAGTGCAGTGCAGCCGGCAGCGCTCAATACATCAGCTCGCTGGCGATTGTGACAAATACATTAGCTGAAAGCAGCCAGTCCATTGTTTTCTAATGAGGATTTGCTGATACAAAGGGATGATGTGTGTGTTTTACAATGTGATACCGATAATCCTTGGGCAAATATGAGAAAGATGGGTGAGATAAAATTCTGTATCTCCATGACAACCTTATTTAGGTAATTCTGCTTCCATCTTCTTCCCGGTCAACCAAAAGAAATGTGGATAAATTGAATGTTTAATATATTAGAGGAGTGGCTTTTTTTTTTACTTTCTAATAAAGTGATGTGACATACATCCAAGTATGGTGACCCATACTCAGAATTTGTGCACTGCATTTAACCCATCTAAAGTGCACACACACACCTTGAACACACACCCGGAGCAGTGGGCACCCATTTATGCTGTGGCGCCTGGGGAGCAGTTGGGGGTTCGGTGCCTTGCTCAAGGGCACCTCAGTCATGGTATTGCCGGCCCGAGACTCAAACCCACAACCCTAGGGTTAGGAGTCAAACTCTTTTACCACTAGGCCATGACTTCACCTAAAGTTCTAATTAGCATTAGTGCCTTCAGAAGATGCTCAGCAACTCAACTCAAATGAATTCTTGAAGTGTGGTATGAATGTCTACTTCGTCCAAAGCCCCATTTTAATAAAAAAAAATAGCATTGATACATCAATTTATTGAGGATGTTGATATAATTATTATTATTATTATTATTATTATTATTATTATTATTATTATTATTATTTATTTTATTTTTTTTGTGGGTGGGTGGTGGTGGTGGTGGGGAGGTATGCTCCAGCTTAGCTTCATCCTCAATGGATGCCATGAATATTAATATTCAGTAACAAATTGTGCAATATTCTAGTTTGTTTATAAATTAATCCTATAATTTCCATGCACAACACATTCCATTTGAACAAGACACTTAGCTCTCTTCTGAACACTTGCTTTTGCTGGTTTAGATTGTCTTTTCCAAATGATGACAAGGTTTTGAAGAAACCTTCTAACTCTCAGTATTGCCCTCAGTGTGCTGGCACTCTTCTAAGCAATCAGATTTAGGCTACAGTTTCCACAATAAAAATCTGTCAATGTATACTTACCTTAATTGAGCGACTCAAACTGTATCTTGAAACCAAACTGGACTCTTTTTAATTTGACTAGAGAGAAACCACCTACAAGCCATCAAGAATCCCTGAAGAACTTGCTAAATGATATGTTACGGGGTCATATGAAGTGATTAAAATTTTTCCTCTCTCTTTGGAGTATTACAAGCTCTTGGTGCATAAAGAAGATCTGTAAAGTTGCAAAGACTAAAGTCTCAAATCCAAAGAGATATTATTTATAAATGTTAAGAGTCAACCACACCCCCTTAAATGGCTCATTCTAACACACCCCTACATGTCTAAGTCATTATTTGGGAAGAATTGCATAACGCCGCCAAAAGGCTTTCTTTCTTCACAGATACCCATGATCCTGACGGCCGACGACAGCCCTGGAGCGGTCGTGCTGCATGCTGGGGTTAACAAGACCACGCTGCAGCAGACAGAGACACTGAAGAGGGACTTCAGGAGCCTGATCAAAACGATGTGCAGCACAATGGCCACGGCGATTATCATCGTATCAGGACCACTCCCCATGTATCGACGAGGACACGAAAGGTTCAGTAGATATTTTGCTTTAAATTAATGGTTATTGTCATTGTATAGAGAATAGAAACTGCTCTTTGTTAATAATCTGAATCTTTTCTGGGAGAGTCCTAGACTTTTTCGCACTGATGGCTTGCACCTCAGCAGAATCGGAGCAGAACTCCTGTTGAACAACATCTCCAGGATGCTACGCTCCATATGCTATGATGCTATGATGACTTTTGTTCTATCCGCTTAAATGATAGAAGTACTTGCGCTGTCCAATCTATTAAGACTGTGTCTGTTATACAAACACGAGCTTGTGTCAGTACAGCAGAAAATAAATGTGTATAGACCACCAGGGCCATATACAGAATTCCTAAAAGAATTTGCAGATTTCCTCTCAGACATTTTGGTTACAGTTGATAAAGCACTAATTGTCTGAGATTTTAACATTCCCGTTGATAATACAAATGATGCATTAGGACTTGCAGTAACACTCTCTCAAGAAAGAAACTCGTAGTCTTGTGCAAAAAAGGAGAAAAAATAACTTGGAAGTTTTTAGAATTGCGTGCAAAAACAGTATGTCCAGCTATAGACAGGCTCTAAAAACTGCCAGGGCCGAGAATATCCACAAACTTATTGAAAAGGTTTTTATTTAGCACAGTGGCTAGATTAACAAATAATCAGATGCCACCCAATTTAAATATTCCCTCACAAGTTTAATAATAATGACTTTATGAATTTCTTCACTGATAAAATAGATAAAATCGAAATACTATAACAAATGTAGATTCTACAGCGTCTAATACTTCAGTTTCATACATCACACTCAAAGATAAACTGCAGTGCTATACAACTATATGACAAGAAGAGCTAAATAGAGAACCCCCCACCCAATCTCGGGCAGTCTGATCACCTTTCTTTGTTTCTCACCCCTAAGTATTCTCGCCTCATCAACCATGTGAAGCCATCAGTGAGGAGCATCAAAGTGTGGCCAACCGGAGCATACTTCAGGACAGATTTCAATACACGGACTGGAGTATGTTTGTTTCTCAGGCTGCCTGTGGCTCTCACACGGACATTGATATCTATACCTCCTGTGTACTGAATTACATCAACACCACCATTGACAGTGTTACAACAGAAAAACACATCACAACATACCCTAATCAGAAGCCATGGATGAACAAGCAGGTACGACTTCTGCTGAAAGCCCAAAGCACTGCCTTCAGGTCAGATGACGCTCAGGCCTACAGCAAATCCAGGGCTAACCTGAAAAGGGCCATCAAAAATGCCAAGTAGTGCGACAAGCTGAAGGTAATGGAACATTTTTCCAACTCTGACCCCCGACGCATGTGGCAGGGCATCCAGGTTATCAGCGACTAGAAGTCAAGGAACTCCTCTCCAACAGTCACAGACGTCTCCTCCCTTAACAAGCTAAATTACTTTTATGCTCGCTTCAACAGTGACAGCAAGGAGATGGCCACCAAAATCACACACTCAGCAAACCACCCACCCCTCAAACTCATCTCCATAGATGTCCACACTGCATTGAGCTGGATAAACGCACGCAAAGCTGCTGGCCCGGGCGGCATTCTTGGTCATGTGCTTAGGGCATGTGCAGAGCAGCTTGCAGGGGTCTTCACAGACATTTTCAACCTGTCCCTCACCCAAGCAACTGTGCCAACATGTTTTAAGTCCACAGCCATTGTGCCAATACCGAAACACTCCTCCCCGATGTGCTTAAATGACTACCGCCCTGTAGCACTCACACCCATTACTATGAAGTGCTTCGAGCGACTGGTTCTAGAACACCTCAAGGACTGCCTCCCACCCACACTGGACCCACACCAATTTGCCTACCGTAGAAATAGGAGAAAAGAGGATGCAGTATGCACAGTGCTGCACTCTGCACTCACATACTTGGACAAAAACAAAACATACTGTATGTACGGATGTTGTTTGTTGACTTCAGCTCAGCATTTAACTCAGTCATTCCCTCCAAGCTGACCACAAAACTTGGCGACCTGGACATTAACACCTCCCTCTGCAACTGGATTATGGACTTTCTGACAAACAGACCTCAGCATGTTAGGTCAGGCCACACCTGCTCCACCACCATCACACTCAACACAGTGGGCTGTGTGCTGAGCCCATTCCTTTACTCGCTTTACACCCACGACTGCAAGCCTGTGCATGGATCCAACTCCATCATTAAGTTTGCAGATGACACCACAGTGATTGGCCTCATCAGAGACAATGATGAGACTGTCTACAGGGAGGAGGTACGGCACCTGGCCACATGGTGCGCTGACAATAACCTGCTCCTTAACACCAGCAAGACAAAGGAGCTCATTGTGGACTTCAGGAAGAAAAATCTTGGTGAACTTCTACCACTGTGTGATCGAGCGTATCCTGACCAGTTGCATCACAGTCTGGTATGGGAACTGCTCAGTTGCTGACTGCAAGGCACTGCAGAGGGTGGTGAAAACTGCCCAATGCATCACAGGCACACCACTTCCTGCTCTTGAGGACATCCAGAGGAAACACTGTCTACGTCAAGCTCGCAGCATTCTCAAGGACTCCTCTCACCCTGACCACAGTCTTTTTAACCTCCTGCCCTCTGGGAGGCGCTTCAGAAGCCTCCGGACAAGGACCAGCAGATTCAGGAACAGCTTTTTCCCTACAGCTGTCACCTTACTGAACTCTGCCCTCTGACGCCCCCCAACGCCCCCCCACACCACACACACAGACTCCTCATCACTACATCTGATTAATTTATTTATTTACAAACAAGCAATAAACAGTAAACTTGTTATTACTTGCACTACTGTCTGTTCATCCAAAATACTGAGTAATCCATTTGCACACTGAAATATTTTTTTTATGCACTTTACTGTCCATTGCACTAGTGTAAATGATGTTCATATGTTCATGGTTTCTGCCTATAGTGTACATACACTTTTACATAATATATATATCTATAGTATGTTCATAGTACACCTATCTTTATATCATGCTGATAGTATTTAAAAATCTGTAAATTATGTCCATAATACTGCCTTATCTGTATATTTATTGTACATCTGTAACATATTGTAGACCTTGTATATTCTGTACTTACTGCTTATTGCACTTCTGGTTAGATGCTAACTGCATTTCGTTGACTTGTACCTTACATGTGCAATGACAATAAAGTTGAATCTAATCTGCACTTGTTAAAATTACAAATGACTTGCTTCTTGCGTCAGATCAAGGCTGCATCTCATTGCTAGTTTTACTTGATCTTAGTCCTGCAATTGACACCACAGATCATGCATACACATAGATCAATTGCAAAACTATACAGGTATTCAAGTAAAGTCTTTAAGATGGTATAGATCCTACCTGTCCAATTGCTACAATTTTGTTAATTTAAATGGGGAGTCATCTCATTTGTCACCAGTAAAATATGAAGTGTCACAAGGATCTGTCCTAGTTCCGATGCTATGTTCAATACACATGTTGCCCCTTTATAATATTATTAGAAAATACGGGATTAGTTTCCACTGTTATGCTGATGATACTCAACTATATATCTCAACAAGACCAGATTAAACTTCTAATTATCTAAGCTAGCAAAGTGTGTTAAAAATGTAAAAAAAAAAAAAAAAAGATTGGTTGACCAATCATTTTCTCCTATTAAATTCATTTAAGACAGAGCTATTACTTATTGTTGGGATGTCACAATTTTAGATTTTTCATATCACATTTATTGTGGCCATAATAATTCACATTATTGATATATCATGATATCTATAGAAACCTGGGGGGAAAATATATCAGTCAAATTATTTTTTACTTTGTTTATTGAGTTTTTCTTTTTCACCCAACGAACATAAGGATACTGATAAACGTAGGGCACAAGACTGGCTTTCGCAATCTTCTTTGCAGCTCCTATGAAATATCAAGAGAGAAAACACTGTCAAGTTCATCAGTGTGATGAATAAATATAAAATATATTTGTTAATGGAAAACGTTATTATTCTGCTCTTGGTTAAGAAATGTTTTGTCCTTTTTCACAGTCCTTGTGGAAAGCAATAAAGCAGGAACTTATTTCACCAATTCGATTGCAAGGTTTTTTAATTTTCTGGCCTTACATATATTCTTTTCTACACTCTCCAAATATTTAAAAACTATTGAATCCCTTTTTCCTTCTAAAACTACAGTCATGGGCAAAGATATCGGCACCCTTGGTAAATATAAACAAAGAAGGCTGTGAAAATTAATCTGTATTGTTAATCCTTTAGATCTTTTATTAAAAAAAAGTCACACAAATCTAACCTTCCACTGGGTAATAAAATAAATACTTTGAATCCTTCATTTGACAGTTTAACAGCTCTAAATGTTCTCCTATTATGCCTGATGAGGTTAGAGAACACCTGACAAGAGTTCAGAGACCATTCCTGCGTGCTTCTCCTTTTCAGTTCAGTCCACTCATTTTCTGTAGGGTTGAGGTCAGACTGGAATGACATTTATGTGTTGTTATTATTGTACGGTTGGAAGATCCAAACATGGCCTATTATAAGATTTCTAACGGAGTCAGTGACTTTTTGATTTTTAATCTGTTGGTATTCGATAGAATCAAAGATTCCTGAACAATATGCCCAGGATCTCCATCAGAAATATAGGACCACAAAATTAAAAATACAGCTGTATATTTCATTTTACACATGGGGTACTTTTTATCCATGTGTTCGTTCACCAAGCTCATCTTGAGTGTTTGCTGCTAAAAAGCTAATTTTTAGTTGCATCTGAAGCCAGTCCCATTTGAAGTTCCAGTCATGTCTGATAACTGAATATGCTGGAGTTTGTTTTTGGATGAGCTAGGAAACTTTTTCTTGAAACCCTCCCAAACAACATGTGGTGATATATGTACTGTTTGACCATTTTTTAAGGTTTTCTCACCCGAGACTCAACTATTTTCTCCAATTCTCCTGCTATGGTCTTTTGAGAGTCTTTAGCCACTCAACTCTCCTCCACACTGTGCATTAGGACAATACAGACACACGTCCTCTTCCAGGCAGTTTCGTAACATTTTTTGCTGATTGAAAATTCTTAATTATTGCCCTGATGGTGGAAAATGCAATTTTTCAACTGCTCTAATTCTTTTCTTAAAGCCACTTCATTAGTTTGTGAAGCTCAATTATCTTTTGCTGCACATCAGAAATATAATATTTGGATTTTCTCATTGTGATGGATGATTAAGGGAATTTGGGCTTTGTTTCCTGTAAGGGAAATCAGAATCAGATTCAGAATGAGCTTTATTGCCAGGTATGTTCACACATACAATGAATTTGTTTTCGTGACAGAAGCTCCACAGTGCAACATAATGGCAGTGACAGAACAAAAAAGACAAAATGGAATAAAAAATTTAAAAAAATACAAATAGGTAGATAAGGAACGAAAATATACAAATTGACAATGTATGGCAGGTATATTACAATGAGCATTATGTATGTACAGGTATATTATGTGCAAAAAAATTAAGTGTACGCTAAGTATGTGTGTTAGATAAAAAAGTGTATGTATATATAAATATAAATAGTGTAGTGTGTTCCACAGTTTTTTTCAATTGTTCATTAGATGGATTGCCTGAGGGAAGAAACTTTTCCTGTGTCTGGTCGTTCTGGTGCTCAGTGCTCTGTAGCGTCGACCAGATGGCAACAGTTCAAAGAGGCAGTGTGCTGGATGTGAGGGATCCAGAGTGATTTTGCCAGCCCTTTTGCTCACTCTGGATAAGTACAGTTCTTGAATAGAAGGGAGGGTTGAACCGTTGATTCGCTCAGCAGTCCGGACTACCCTCTGTAGTCTTCTGAGGTCAGATTTAGAAGCTGAGCTGAACCAGACAGTTACTGAAGTGCGGAGGATGGATTCGATGATGGTGGAGTAGAACTGTTTCAGCAGCTCCTGTGGCAGGTTAAACTTCCTCAGCTGGCGAAGGAATTACAACCTCTGCTGGGCCTTTTTCACAATGGAGTCAATGTGAATGTCCCACTTCAGGTCCTGAGAGATAGTGGTGCCCATGAACCTGAATGACTCCACTGAAGTCACAGTGCTGTTCATGATGGTGAGTGGGGGGAGTGCAGGGGGGTTTCTCCTGAAGTCCACGGTCATCTCCACTGTTTTGAGCGTGTTAAGCTCCAGGTTGAGAGTGCACCAGACAGCCAGCTCTTTAGCCTCCTATCTGTAAGCAGACTCGTCACCGTCCTGAATGAGGCCGATGAGTGTGGTGTCATCTGCAAACTTCAGGAGCTTGACAGAAGGGTTCTTAGATGTGCAATCATTAGTGTACAGGGAGAAGAGCAGTGGGGAGAGAACACAGCCCTGGGGAGCTCCGGTGCTGATTGTACGGGTGCTGGATGTGTATTTTCCCAGCATCACTAGCTGCTGCCTGTCTGTCAGGAAGCTGTTGATCCACTGACAGACAGAGGTGGGCACGGAGAGCTGAGTTAGTTTGGGCAGGAGGAGGTTTGGGATGATGAAGGCCGAGCTGAAGTCCACTAACAGGATCCTCACATAAGTCCCCGGTCTGTCTAGGTGTTGCAGAACATAATGCAGTCCAATGTTTACTGCATCTGTTTGCTCTGTAGGCAAACTGAAGAGGATCCAGCAAGGGTCAAGTGATGTCCTTCAGGTGGGCCAGCACCAGTTTTTCAAATGACTTCATGACTACAGACGTTAGAGCCACAGGCCTGTAGTCATTTAGTCCTGTAATTTTGAATTTCTTTGGGATGGGGATGATGGTGGAGCGTTTGAAGCATGAAGGGACTTCGCACAGCTCCAGCGATCTGTTGAAGATCTTTGTGAAGATGGGGGCCAGCTGGTCAGCACAGGATTTCAGACAAGCTGGTGTAACACAATCGGGGTCTGGTGGTTTTTTCCTTTTCTGCTTCCGGAAGAACTGGCGCACCGAATCCTCGCTGATCTGAATTGCAGGTGTGGGGGAGAGGGGGGATGCAGGAGGTGTGAATGGTGAGAGCGCTTGATTGGAGACGGTTCAGGGCGGGTTGCAGGAGTTGTTAATGGTGTGAACGGTTGTTTGGAGAGTTGTACAGGATGGGTTGCAGGAGTTGTGAATGGTGAGAGCGGTTGATTGGAGAGGTGTTCAGGATGGGTTGCAGGAGTTGTGAATGGTGTGAATGGTTGTGTGGGCAGGCGTTCAGGTCAGGTGATGGGTGTTCTTTCAAACCTGTAGTAGAACTCGTTCAGATCGTCTGCCAGTCGTTGATTCTCCACAGTGCTTGGGGGTGGTGTCTTGTAATTGGTGATCTTCTTTAGACTTTTCCACACTGATGCGGAGTCGTTCGAAGTAAACTGAGTCCTTATTTTACCAGAATAATTCCTCTTTGCCACTTTGATCTCCTTCTCCAGTGTGTATTTAGCCTGCTTATACAAGACATTGTCCCCCTTCATGTAAGCATCTTCTTTGGCCTGACGGAGCTGTCTAAGTTTTGCTGTAAACCATGGTTTGTCATTGTTGTAATTTAGTTTAGTCCTGGTAGGAATGCATATATCCTCACAGAAACTGATATATGATGTTACGGTCTCTGTGAGTTCATCCAGATTGGTGGCAGCAGCTTCAAAAATACTCCAATCAGTGAGGTCAAAACAAGATTGTAAATCCTGCTCTGCTTGATTAGTCCATCTTTTTACAGTCCTTAATACAGGTTTAGCTGATTTTAGTTTCTGACTCTAGGTCGGTATAAGATGAACCAGAAGGTGATCAGAACGTCCCAAAGCTGCTTGTGGAACAGAGTGATATGCATCCTTTATTGTGATGTAACAGTGATACAATATATTACTGTCTTTGGTGGGACATGTAACATGCTGTCTGTATTTTGGCAGTTCACGGGAGAGATTGGCTTTATTAAAGTCCCCAAGAATGATTAAAATGGAGTCCGGGTGTTGTTGTTCTGTCTCTGTGATCTGATCAGCGAGTTTCTGTAAACCCACGCTCACGTGCGCTTGCGGAGGGATGTAAACACTCACCAGAATGAACGAGTGAAACTCCTGCGGCGAATAGAACGGCTTGCAGTTAATGAAGAGTGTTTCTAGATTTTAGATGCACATCTTCTTTAACACAGTTACATCTGTACACCACCATTCATTGATGTAAAAGCATGTCCCGCTGCCGCGTGATTTCCCCATTGATTCTGCTTCGGGGTCCGCTCTAAACAGCTGAAAGTCCGGCAGATGGAGCGCGCTGTCCGGTATGGCGTCATTCAGCCAGGTTTCCATGAAACACAGAGCAGCAGAGTGTGAGAAATCTTTATTTGTCCAAGAGAGCAGAAGCAGTTTGTTCGTTTTGTTGGGTAGAGAGCGGAGATTTGCCAGATGGATGCTAGGTAACGGCGTTCGAAATCCGCGTTTTCTGAGTCTCACGAGCGCGCCAGCTCTTTTTCCCCATCTGCGCGTCCTCTTGAAGCGTGTGATCAGCGCAGCCGCTCCGGCGACAAGAGTGTCCAGTAAAACATCAGAATAGTCGAAAACCAGTGATATATTGGGAGATGTGTGTTGCCGAATGTCCAGCAATTCGTCTCTGGTGAAACTGATTGCAGGAATATAACTAAAGACAGGACAAACTAACAAAAACACAAAAACAACTGCAGCGCACGTCACGGAGGCAGCCATCCTGTATCGGTGCTAACGAGGTAATGCATAAAACACATCAATTTAGCTCAAAGGGAATTATTTAAGATTTTTAAGGGAATTTGAACAGAATCACTGTTTCACGGCTGATCACTGAGACGCCCTGCGATTCACTGAACGAGCCGTTTAACATCAAATCTGCACTGCACTTAATTGGCACAGTAACAAGATCGGCAGTTTAAGACATTAATTTGTTAGCAGAAAACACAAGATACTTCTTTTTTCAGAATGAATAAGGCTTTATTAGATAAATCTAAGACATATAAACTAATCTAACACATAAGCACACGCACTCACACATTCACACACATTGCAGGAAGACAGAAAGTTAGGGAATAATTAATTTAAGAGAATGAAAATGTGGAAGCCCAAGTTTACAGCAATACATGAAATTGCATAGACAATTTTATGTTCATAATCACCCTGGACTGCTTAAAATTGTCAATATGAATGGAAGTATACTTCAGAAATATTTTACTCAAAAAAATTTCTAGGGGTGCCAATAATTATGTCCAACGTGCATTTGAGAAAAAAACATTCATTTCATAATGATATTTCCCCCCTATTTAAGTTCTTAATATGCAATGGAAGTTTATATTTTTGTGATTATTATTATTTTTTTTAAAAAAGATCAAAAGAATTATCAATGCAGATTAATTTTCACAGCCTCCTTTGATAATATTTACCAAGGTTGCCGATACTTTGGGCCATGACTGTATATGGCATACCCATACTCCCGTATGGCACAATCGGAATCTGCTTTCTGGTGGACAACCATTTGTACGGCCAACTTGGGATACAAAAGGTATTCTAATGTTAAAAGATATAAATGGCGAGAAATCAATTGACCATTTTCAAGACTTAACTGAACGATTCAATATTTCCCGTAACATTTTATTTATATATTTTCAACTTAAACTAAGCATTACAATATCAAAAGGTTCCTTGGGGTAATAATCTTCAAATTCTCCCAGTAGGGCAATGGATTCAAAATGAGACAAACATAGGAATTGTTTCTTATTTTTACCTTTGCTTTTCAAACCTTAATAAGTTAGAGCGTGGTTATCAGATTTGACTCCCTATAACTGAAGCATTGATTGGGACACAGTGTGGGTTAATACATTCCATGCGTCCTCAAACTCTAATCACAAATTAATTCACTTTAAAATTACTCATAGAGAATATTTACTAGGGATGTGCACGGATAGTCGAACATTCGAATATTCGTTCTGCTCTAATTATTCGATAAATAAAAATGATATTCGAATTTCGCAAAAAAAAAAAAAAAAAAAGTTCACAATAAAACCTAATTTGGTCACTTTCTGTGATTCTCCACGGCATATTTGAAGATGTATGCAAGCAAAAAATAATTAATGAATGATTAAGGGGCCATTCACATATCGTTCCTAATAAGGCGTGGAAAAGGCTATGCGCGCCACTTTCTCCTTCTTTCCAAAGCGCTCGGGCAGAAGCGCTCCTGAGGCGACGCGTTCTCTCCATGAAGACGTGGAAATTTCAGCAAAAATTTTTTGCAGCACAAAAAAAATCGCTTTCAGTAGCTCTGCTACTAAATTTATTTCAAAATGGCAATCCATATACAGCTATGATCAGCTGTTCCTTCATCTTGGCTGAGCTTTCAACGTTGTTAAGGGAAAGGATGAAGCTGAATGTTTAGTTCTTGTCACATGACCTGCGGTGCGCTTGCGGCATTCTGTAAGTTGAGATGTTTTTAACTCGATGCTGTTCGGACGCGCCTGGAAAAAACGGGACCGCGTCGCACCGCGTGCGCATCGCGACCGCGTCGCTTCCATTATGAGCGCGCATACCGCGCGCCTACATTGGAAATAACGAACTTGAGCATGCAAAAGACATGATATGTGAACGCCCCCTAAAAGAACTGCGGTCTTCTAGTACTTCAAATATGCCGTGGAGAATCACAGAAAGTGATCCAAGAACATTGTTGCAGCATCTCTCAAGCAATGAATAAACACCGCTAACTTGGAGAATGCAGTGAAAACTCCTCTTCTCGCGTCTGCCCTAGACCCTCGGCACAAACATCTCAGGTTTCTCGATGAAAACATGAGAGAAGTAAGAAAAAAAAACTTTTTTGAACATTATCAGAACATTTTCCTTGATGCGAGTGGTGCGGATGCAGTCGCCACGATGAAGATGCAATGCCCACTCGTTGGAAAAGGCTGAGCCAGTTCTCCAGCGATGATTACAGAGAGTCCAGCCGAGACGAGTGGGAACAGTTCTTGCTGGAGCCATGTATTCCACCAGATGAGGATTCCATTCAGTGGTGGAACGAAAACACGAAGCACATCACAAAACTTATTCGCTTAGCACACCGTTATTTGTGAGTCCCGCCAACGTCTGTGTCGTCAGAGCACGTTTTCTCCGCGGCCGGCCTTATTGTTAACAGACTAAGGAGCCGACTTTCCCCCAATCATGTTTACATGCCCGTATTTCTTAACAAGAACATTTGAAACAATAGAAAAAAAGAAAAAAATATTTGCTGACAGTTTAAAAGTTAAGTGTAAGCTACATTCTGTACAATAGCCTAATTGCTGCAGGCTGCTTTACGTTTTTTCTTTGTTCACTTTTTTTTTTCACTTTTTGCTTTTAATCTGTACTTTTGTTTGTTTGCACGCATTGTTAAAGGTTTTCAGCTACAAAACATGATGTGTAATGTTCAAGCTTATTGTAAGCTTGTTCAAAATGACGAAAACAAATGTTGCTGAAAAATAACGTCTGACTCATTAAACTTAATTTAAATAAACGAATATTTGAATATTCGTTTTTTGTGAGCTCAAATATTCGAATGTGATATTTGTGGAAAACGCCCATCCCTAATATTTACCCACACGTATTCGTTATGCTATGGGTATTTCACCCCATCCATATTGCATATTTTGCAGACCAGGTTGCCTTGACACTTTGAGACATATGCTATGGGACGGTCCAAGTTTACACTTTTTTTTTTACATTGTGCTTGATGTTATATACAAGGTTATCAAGATTCGTTTTCCCAAAGATTCTGTTATTTTATTGTTGAATGATAATTCAAAATTTTATGTAAGTGACAAAGAATAGAAATTTTGGCTAGTAGCTTTGACTGCGGCAAAGAAATTACTAGTTCAACGCTGGAAACCCCCTCATGACCTTTCTACTAAGTACTGGATTCATTCCTTATTGGAAAAACTATACTCGTCTTCTGCACGGACTAACCACGAAAAGTCTGCTACTCTATCTATGTGGAAAAACTGGATTTCCATAGTCTTGAAGATTTTGGTTATTTAGTGTAAAGATGTCATTCTGTTGTTAATATTATTACCAATTATATATATATATATATATATATATATATATATATATATATATATGGATCTTATATTGTTTTGCTTTTGTATTAATCTGGGTCCTGGGGTGCGATGGGATAGGTGTGGGATGGGGGGAGGTTCTAGGAGGGCAGTGGTTTAAATAGGTTTTCTTTCTTTTGTTGTGATGTATTTTTGTGTGTTCTATCAAAATAAAAAACTGTGAGTTACAAAAAAAAATGCATAAGTAAATGCTGAAATTAACATGAACTTAGATTAATAAATGCTGTAGAAATATTGTTCATTATTATTTATGCTATTTATATATTTTAACTAATGTAATTTACTAACGTTAACTAATGAACCCTATTTAATCGTGTAACTGTTAATTAAATGTGGAACAAGCTCCCACTCTATATTAGATCTGCCTCCACTTTGTCTGAGTTCAAATCATGTCTCAAAACTCATCTATTCTCTGTTGCTTTTAGGTTATAAGAGTGTTCTGTCATTTACTACTATTAGTGTACATTATAAGACTTTTGTTTTAAACTGTTTTGCTGAGTTTAGAGTACTTAATCTTTTATTTTTTTTCTAACTTGTACAGCACTTTGGACGGCCTGTGGCTGTTTTTAGTTGTGCTTTATAAATAAACTGAACTTGAACTTGTTAATAGATTTGAACAAAGAAATAAAGTGTTACTACACACAGGCCATATTTATTGCAAATACAAAAACAAGTAAAGAAAATGCGGTATTTATTAAAATAATCACCCGTTACTTCAATATTTGAACACAGAAAACTGCTGTTAACAGGTTAATATAGCATTTCTCATTCTATGACTAGTAAAATAATGGCAACTTATTCTGATGAACACGGCTTTCCTCGGAGCAGCTGGAAGAGCTGCGTCTTCATGACTGACAGGTGTCAGCGTTAAGGCACATTACTGCCACCTGGGAGCTCAACCAGGTGCTGGTGCTTTAGTATTTATATGTGGAGTTATCATAAGAGAACTGTTCATTTTAAATATTACGGTTATCGATAATACCGGTATATTGTTACACACTAAATTAACACAATATAAATAATCGTTGCTTTGAATATTAAGTTTATCGTCAATACCCATATATCACAACACCCCTAACTTATTGGACCAAAAAAACAATACACAGAATCTCGTAGATTACAATTTGCAACTAGATGGATGTACTGTTACTTCCTCTACAGTCAGAAATCTGGGTGTTATGTTAGACAGCAACTTCTCTTTTGAAATCCATATTTCCCATATTACAAAAACAGCATTCTTCCATCTCAGAAACATTGCCAAGTAACGAAACATGTTACCTCTTTCTGATGCAGAAAAGCTAGTTCATGCATTCATGACCTCTAGACTGGACTAGTGTAATGCACTTCTAGGTGGTTGTCCTGCATTTTCAATAAATAAGCTACAGGTAGTCCAAAATGCAGTGGCTAGAGTCCTTAACAGGTCAAGAAAATATGATCATTTTACCACAATTCTATAATTCTGCACTCGCTACCTATCATGTTGCGTATCAGTTACCAAATATTATCACTTACCTAAAAAGCCCAAAATGGTATAGTTTCTGCCTACCTAGCCTTCTACCATGCTGCAATACATCACACTCCCTAAAGTCACAAAACTCTGGACTTTTGGTAGTTCCTAGGATAGCAAAGTCCACAGTGCGACCTATTGCTATCCCCTGACTGCGGGTGTCGCTGTTGGACAGTGTTTTCTCTACTTCCTGTTGGCCTTCTGTAGCTAATCGTAGCTCCGTGTAGCTGTTTTTATTTTTTTTCTCTAGAATCTTTATCTTACTATCACTCTCTGTTTTTTAAAGTGATAAAATATAACTTAATTCACACCATATTTCTGATATTATCGATCAATCTTATCAGATTAATTTTGATCATTCACTTTTATTTTATATCCGTGAGTGCAGTACACCTGCAAAACATTAGCACTCGTTAGCTTGTCATTAGCGTTTTCATTCGAACCTATCGGTGTTTTCTTTTCTCCTCTCCTCTCTCTCGCTCCAGTTTTTCACAAGTTCATCAAACAACCGCAGTAAGAATATTTGATCAACCACGGTGAGTAATGGCTTCTCCTGCTATTGTTATTTGCACCTCTTGCCACATGTACAGTTTATCTATCTCTGTCGCAGATGAGGGATTCACATGTGATAAAAGCAGGGAAATAGTTAGGATGACAGAGAATATTTCAGAATTAGAGACACGCATCCAAACTTTAATTGAGGACAGTAAGAATGTTAGGGCTCTAGATACGGCTTTGGATGCGTCTAGCTCAGGGATTCCTGTACATTGTTCGGTTCCGGCAACAGAGCCCCTGCAGCAGGGCAACTGGGTGACAGTGAGGCAGTGTAGTCGTGGGTCAAAACACCGCTCTTCTGTTCCGATCAAAACATTAAACAGGTTCTCCCCACTCAGTGATGCACCCACTGAGAAACCTGATGAAAGTGCTCTAGTTATCGGTGATTATATTGTACAGAACGTGAATATAGAGACACCAGCCACCATAGTCAAATGTTTACCGGGAGCCAGAGTGCCTGACATCTTGGCAAATTTAAAAGTGCTGGCTAATGCTAAACGTAAATAAAGTAAGATTGTTATTCATGCCGGCGCTAATGATGTTCGACTTTGCCAGTCGGAGATCACTAAAAATAACATTAAAGAGGTGTGTGAACTTGCAAGCACGATGTCAGACACTGTAATATGCTCTGGTCCCCTCCCTGCTTACCGTGGTGATGAGATGCATAGCAGATTGTCATCACTCAATGGCTGGATGTCTAAGTGGTGCCCACAGAATAACATAGGTTTCATAGACAATTGGATGAGCTTTTGGGGCAGACCTGACCTGTTTAAAAGAGATGGTCTTCATCCCTCCTGGGGTGGCGCCACTCTTCTCTCTAGAAATATGTCAAATAGTCTTAGTGTTTATACTTGACTAACTGGGGCCCAGGTCGGGAAGCAGACAGACTGGCTAAACCGACCGTCTGCTAGCTGCTTCACATCACAGAGGTCAGCTAATTCTCAGCACATAGAGACTCTTTCACCTAGATATCACACTATAGAGACTGTGTCTGTTCCCCTAACTAGAAAATACAAAAAAACGTCCAAACCAAGTTAAGATTAGCAATTTAATTGAGGTTCAACAAATAAAAAACAGATGCAATATGGATAAACAAATGATAAAGCTTGGCTTATTGAATTTCAGATCCCTTTATAAGAAAACACTTTTTGTAAATAATATGATCAATGATCATAATATAGATGTGCTCTGTTTGACAGAAACCTGGCTAAAACCTGATGATTACATTATTTTAAATGAGTACATCCCTCAAGATTACTGTTATAAACATGAGCCGCGTCTAAAAGGCAAAGGGGGAGGTGTTGCTTCAATCTATAACAACGTTTTCAGGATTTCTCAGAGGGCAGGCTTCAAGTATAACTCGTTTGAAGTAATGGTGCTTCATATAACATTATCCAGAGAAACAAATGTTAATGATAAATCCCCTGTTATGTTTGTACTGGCTACTGTATACAGTCCACCAGGGCACCATACAGACTTTATTAAAGAGTTTGGTTAGTTTACATCTGAGTTAGTTCTGGCTGCAGATAAAGTTTTAATAGTTGGTGATTTTAATTTTTATTTAGTTTTGTGCAAACTTCATATAGCCAAAATTGTAAATTCTACTTCTTGTTAGAAGTATGGAAGAACCATCACTTCTACCACAAAAGACTGCTTTTTGAGTTATTTTCCTGATGTATCCAAATTCCTTGGCATATCCAAAACCTCAGAACAACTTGATGATGTAACAGAAACTATGGACTCTCTCTTTTCTAGCACTTTAAATACAGCTGCTCCTTTATACTTAAGGAAGGTTAAGGAAAACAGTTTGACACCATGGTATAATGAGCATACTCGCACCCTAAAGAGAGCAGCCTGAAAAATGGAGCGCAGCTGGAGGAAAACAAAACTAGAGGTATTTCGTATTGCTTGGCGGGAAAGTAACCTATCCTACAGAAAAGCATTAAAAACTGCTAGATCCGATTACTTTTCTTCTCTTTTAGAAGAAAACAAACATAACCCCAGGTATTTATTCAATACAGTGGCTAAATTAACTTAAAATAAAGCCTCAACAAGTGTTGACATTTCCCAACACCACAGCAGTAATGACTTTATGAAATACTTTACTTCTAAAATCGATACTATTAGAGATAAAATTGCAACCACTCAGCCATCAGCTACAGTATCGCATCAGACAGTGCACTATAGACCCCCTGAGGAACAGTTCCACTCATTCTCTACTATAGGAGAGGAAGAATTGTATAAACTTGTTAAATCATCTAAACCAACAACATGTATGTTAGACCCTATACCATCTAAGCTCCTAAAAGAGGTGCTTCCAGAAGTCATAGATCCTCTTCTGACTATTATTAATTCCTCATTTTTATTAGGATATGTCCCCAAAACCTTCAAACTGGCTGTTATTAAGCCTCTCATCAAAAAACCACAACTTGACCCCAAAGAACTAGTTAATTATAGACCAATCTCAAATCTCCCTTTTCTGTCCAAGATACTAGAAAAGGTGGTATCCTTACAATTATATTCCTTCTTAGAGAAAAATGGTATATGTGAGGATTTCCAGTCAGGATTTAGACTGTATCATAGTACTGAGACTGCTCTCCTTAGAGTTACAAATGATCTGCTCTTATCACCTGATCGTGGGTGTATCTCTCTATTAGTTTTATTGGATCTTAGTGCTGTGTTTGACACAATTGACCACAACATTCTTTTGCATAGACTTGAACACTTTGTTGGCATTAATGGAAGTGCATTAGCATGGTTTAAATCGTACTTATATGACCGCCATCAGTTCGTAGCAGTGAATGAAGATGTATCATATCGATCACAAGTGCAGTATGGAGTACTCTTCACGGTTTATATGTTACCCTTGGGGGATATCATCAGGAAACATGCTGTTAGCATTCACTGTTATACTGATGATAATCAGCTCTATATTTCTTCACGGCCCAGTGAAAAACACCAATTTGAAAAACTAATGGAATGCATAGTCGATATAAAAAACTGGATGACGAGTAATTTCTTACTGCTAAATTCTGAAAAAACAGAGGTGTTAATTATAGGACCTAAAAACTCTGCGTGTAACAACCTAGAACACTGTCTAAGACTTGATGGTTGCTCTGTCAATTCTTCGTCATCAGTTAGGAACCTAGGTGTGCCTATTTGATCGCAACTTTTTCTTTAGAAAGCCACGTTTCTAGCATTTTGTAAGACTGCATTTTTCCATCTCAAAAATATATCTAAATTACAGCCTATGCTCTCAATATCAAATGCAGAAATGTTAATCCATGCGTTTATGACCTCAAGGTTAGATTATTGTAATGCTTTTTTGGGTGGTTGTTCTGCACGCTTAGTAAACAAACTACAGCTAGTCCAAAATGCAGCAGCAAGAGTTCTTACTAGAACCAGGAAGTATTACCATATTAGCCCGGTCCTGTCAACACTGCACTGGCTCCCTATCAAACATCGTATAGATTTTAAAATATTGCTTATTACTTATAAAGCCCTGAATGGTTTAGCACCTCCGTATTTGAATGAGCTCCTTTTACATTATAATCCTCTACGTCCGCTACGTTCTCAAAACTCAGGCAATTTGATAATACCTAGAATATCAAAATCAACTGTGGGTGGCAGATCCTTTTCCTATTTGGCGCCTAAACTCTGGAATAACCTACCTAACATTGTTCGGGAGGCAGACACACTCTTGCAGTTTAAATCTAGATTAAAGTCCCATCTCTTTAACCTGGCTTACACATAACATACTAATATGCTTTTAATATCCAAATCCGTTAAAGGATTTTTAGGCTGCATTAATTAGGTAAACCGGAACCGGGAACACTTCCCATAACACCCTATGTACTTGCTACATCATTAGAAGAATGGTATCGACGCTAATATTTGTCTGTTTCTCTCTTATTCCGAGGTCACAGTAGCCACCAGATCCAGTCTGTATCCAGATCAGAGGGTCACTGCAGTCACCCGGATCCAGTACGTATCCAGACCAGATGGTGGATCAGCACCTAGAAAGGACCTCTACATCCCTGAAAGACAGCGGATACCAGGACAACTAGAGCCCCAGATACAGATCCCCTGTAAAGACTTTGTCTCAGAGGACCACCAGGACAAGACCACAGGAAACAGATGATTCTTCTGCACAATCTGACTTTGCTGCAGCCTGGAATTGAACTACTGGTTTTGTCTGGTCAGAGGAGAACTGGCCCCCCAACTGAGCCTGGTTTCTCCCAAGGTTTTTTTCTCCATTCTGTCACCGATGGAGTTTCGGTTCCTTGCCGCTGTCACCTCTGGCTTGCTTAGTTGGGGTCACTTCATCTACAGCGATATCGTTGATTTGATTGCAAATAAATGCACAGACACTATTTAACTGAACAGAGATGACATCACTGAATTCAATGATGAACTGCCTTTAACTATCATTTTGCATTATTGACACACTGTTTTCCTAATGGATGTTGTTCAGTTGCTTTGACGCAATGTATTTTGTTTAAAGCGCTATATAAATAAAGGTGACTTGACTTGAATGAGGTAGAGCTTTTTCACATTTGGCTCCCAAACTCTGGAATAGCCTTCCTGATAATGTTCGGGGTTCAGACACACTCTCTATGTAAAAAAAAAAAAAAATCTAGATTAAAAACACATCTCTTGCGCAAATCATTCAAATAATCCATCTCATAATTTTGGACTGCAGCTATATCCAATCAAATGCGCATTACTATTCTTTAGCATGGATTAAACTAATTAATTTTACTTGGTTGGAACAGCAGCATGCTTTTTATGTCTCTATTTCTTTCTCATTAACATCCCGTGGTAACTAGGATTTACAAGTTTCATTCTGGATCCAGAACACCTGAGAAGAGATTATGTCACCCGCTCAGAGGACCTCAGATGATGCTAACCCTGAAACAAAATATAGAACTACAAAATTTAGCTAGAAGTGTGATTGCATCATATAATAATTGCTGTTAATAAAATAATAAAAATCCTCAAATAACATTATAGTCCAGTCTCGTCTAGTTAACTAAGGTGCGGCATACATTTTGTCATAATTTCGTCATCAGATATTATTTTTAGCTCGTCAAACAAGAGCAAGACAAGACTATGAAAACAAGAAACTAAAACATGACTATGAAAACAAACACAGAAATGCTTGGTATCGCAGCAATCGCTAGGAGAGTGATATATGCAGAACAATACTCAGCAGTGTGTGACAGGAAGTCCAATGCTTATTAAGCATGTCTGATGATAGTGCTGTGTGTGTGTAATTGGTGGCAGCTGTGTGTGATAGTTATCAGGAGAATGTGATTGGTGCAATGGAGCATGGGAAATGTAGTCCAGGGTGTACTGTGTAGTGTGAGAGTCTGCGTTGCGGATGATGACCTCTGGTGGAGAATGAACGAAAGTTCAATTACCAGATCAGTTCTCCAAAACAAACTGAATCATTTGAAATGGTTTACGTCTCCAGTATGCACTAATCCATAAATTACTAAAGTTATTAAATTTATAAAAGTGTTTGACACTTCCTCTGATGCAAAATAAACCAATATCCCGAGATATTCAGTTACTAACAGTACATTGACTGAACTGCTAGATTCACACGGAAGGCATCAAAACTATGATCACATGTGGAATTATATATGGAATTATATACATAATAAAAAAAGTGTGAAACAACTGAAAATATGTCATATTCTAGGTTCTTAAAAGTAGCCACCTTTTGCTTTGATTACTGCTTTGCACACTCTTGGCATTCTCTTGATGAGCTTCAAGAGGTAGTCACCTGAAATGGTCTTACAACAGTCTTGAAGGAGTTCCCCTAGAGATGCTTAGCACTTGTTGGCCCTTTTGCCTTCTGTCTGCGGTCCAGCTCACCCCTAAACCATCTCGATTGGGTTCAGGTCCGGTGACTGTGGAGGCCAGGTCATCTGGCGCAGCACCCCATCACTCTCCTTCTTGGTCAAATAGCCCTTGATGCCTTCAGTGTGACTCTACAATTTTCATAGTCATGAAAATAAAGAAAACTCTTTGAATGAGAAGGTGTGTCCAAACTTTTGGTCTGTACTGTATATATATATGTGTGTGTGTATGTGTGTGTGTGCACGCATATATATACAAACCAATATCAGAAAGGAGTTTCTCAGAGAAAAATTGCAAAGAGTTTGAAGTTATCATCATCTAGAGTGCATAATATAATCCAAAGAATCATCCAAAGAATCTGGAACAATCTCTGTGCGTAAGGGTCATGGCCAGAAAAACATACTGGATGCCCATAATCATCGGACCCTTATATGGCACTGCATCACATACAGGAATGCTACTGTCATGGAAATCACAACATGGGCTCAGGAATACTTCCAGAAAACATTGTCAGTGAACACAATCCACCGTGACATTCGCCATTGCCGGCTAAAACTCTATAGGTCAAAAAAGAAGCCATATCTAAACATGATCCAGAATCGAAGGCATTTTCTCTGGGCCAAGGCTCATTTAAAATGGACTGTGGCAAAGTGGAAAACGGTTCTATTGTCAGACGAATCAAAATTTTAAGTTCTTTTTGGAAAACTGGGACACCATGCCATCCGCACTAAAGAGGACAAGGACAACCCAAGTTGTTATCAGCGCTCAGTTCAGAAGCCTGCATCTCTGATGGTATGGGGTTGCATGAGTGCGTGTGGCATGAGCAGCTTACACATCTGGAAAGGCACCATCAGTGCTGAAAGGTATACCCAAGTTCTAGAACAACATATGCTCCCATCCAGACATCGTCTCTTTCAGGGAAGACCTCGCATTTTCCATCATGACAATGCCAGACCACATACTGCATCAATTATAACATCATGGCTGCGTAGAAGAAGGATCTGAGTACTGAAATGGCCAGCCTGCATTCCAGATCTTTCACCCGTAGAAAACATTTGGCACATCATAAAGAGGAAGATGCGACAAAGAAGACCTAAGACAGTTGAGCAACTAGAAGCCTGTATTAGACAAGAATGGGACAACATTCCTATTCCTGAACTTGAACAACTTGTCTCCTCAGTCCCCTGACGTTTGCAGACTGTTATAAAAAGAAGAGGGGATGCCACACAGTGCCTTGTCCTAACTTTTTTGAGATGTGTTGATGACATGAAATTTAAAATAAACTTGTTTTTCCCTTAAAATTATATATTTTCTCAGTTTAGACATTTTATATGTCATCTATGTTGTATTCTGAATAAAATATTGAAATTTGAAACTTCCACATCATAACATTCTGTTTTTATTCACAATTTGTACAGTGTGCCAACCTTTTTGGAATCGGGATTTTATATAAATATGTGTATATACAGTATATATGTATACAGACTAGGGGTGTAACGGTACGCAAAAATCACGGTTTGGTACGTACCTCGGTTTTAAAGTCAAGGTTCGGTTCATTTTCGGTACAGTAAGGGAAAAAAATGCAAACATTAAACTGCAGGTTGTTTATTACTATAAACTTTTTTTAACAATTTGTTTACACTTTTTTTTTTAAATACTTTTTAATAAAATATATATAAAATAAAAAAAGGATAAGAAATAAAATACTGCTGCAAAGTTCTCCACTAAATAAAATACTCTCAGTCTCAAACCAATATCATATAATAAAATATAATGAAAAATATAAATAACTATGATTACAGTGCAGCGTTATTGCGTTGGACCGATCAGAATTAAGAGCAAAGGTCTGTTTTAATGCAGACGGGAGCTGCATTTGAATTACAATAGTTTTTTCCTAGTTGTAGTGATGTTCACACTCGCGTGATGCCTTTTGAAAACCTTAGGCCGGTGACACACTGGCATATTGCACCTGTCAAACATAGTCTATTTTGCCGTCAATACTGTTGACGGTGTCCTTAATCAGTAGGCTTTATATTTATGCTCAACATGAAGTATAGATATTGTTGTCGTGAAGACAAGAGCCTGGTCTGTCGGCGCCTCGGCGGTCTCCCTCTATGTCACCTACAATAGCAGCAGCGCGCCAGCGCCGCGTCAGGCACGATTCTGGTGTGTAAAGACACAGAAAACGCGAAGCAGCCGTCCCGCAACTGACACGCAGCAGAAACGCCACGCTCACGCCACGCAGCCAGTGTGTCACCAGCCTTAGAATCAGCTCAGGGCGGGATTTGCGCTGAACGCGGAGACTTCCGCCACGTAATATGTTCGTTTGGAAACACGAAAATGTACCTATGTTCCGTACACAAAATATTGCATTCTTTCATTCGGTACACACGTGCATCGTACCAAAAGCCCTGTACCGAAACGGTCCGGTACGAATACACGTATCGTTACACCCCTAATACACACACATACATACATACATACATACAGTACAGACCAAAAGTTTGCACACACCTTCTCATTCAAAGAGTTTTCTTTATTTTCATGACTATGAAAATTGTAGAGTCACACTGAAGGCATCAAGGGCTATTTGACCAAGAAGAAGAGTGATGGGGTGCTGCGCCAGATGACCTGGCCTCCACAGTCACCGGACCTGAACCCAATCGAGATGGTTTAGGGGTGAGCTGGACCGCAGACAGAAGGCAAAAGGGCCAACAAGTGCTAAGCATCTCTCGGGGAACTCCTTCAAGACTGTTGAAAGACCATTTCAGGTGACTACCTCTTGAAGCTCATCAAGAGAATGCCAAGAGTGTGCAAAGCAGTAATCAAATGCATGGATATAGTCCGGATTTAATCTTGACTAACATGGAAATCATGGGGATTCAGACTAATATTAGGACATTACTGTGCATGTAAATAGACTCATTGAATTGTGTATGTTAAGGCACTGTGGAATGCAAATACAGACAACAGACGATTATTCAGGCCTGAGGCTCACAGTTAAGGACTAAATGATGAAGTTCTAGGCAGCAACATCTGGCTGTAAATGCCTGAGTGTGTGCTCATGCAAGCGTCCAAACAACAAAGCCATCAATAAATCAACCAACCAGCACACAACGTGGGCCTATAAATAAATACGGAGCCAGAGCGCTCTGTTGCATGAGCTGTTATGTATTCAGTGTGTGTGAAGGGTAGTGTTATGGAGAGATTAGGTAGATGACAGTTCTGGGCTAAAGATGCATTACTGCTTCGCTCCGAGTGTAATTAGGCCCTCTATGTTAAAACCCAACCAACTACTCCACGTCTCGCAACTTCCATCTTGCCCTTGTCCTCCTGTCACCCTCCGGCTAAACTCCAGAATCCTAATCTGCAATATTTTCTTCTCCAAAGGTAGATGTAGCCCACACTGCAATACAGAAGTGATGTTCTGAAAAAAGAAGGCTGCAAATGAGATCAGTCTCACTGATGCTACAAAGATATATAGTCACATAACCACTGTGAACCAATCAGATTCAGATCCAGATCCATAGTGCAGCTGGAGTTGAGTAAACGCTGTTCATTTCATACTCTCTTACAGACGGGTGATTTAGAAGTGCTCACTTTGTCACTGTACCTCCTTTCATTCACACAAAGTACATCTGAGGATTGGTCTGATGCTTGGAAGTCTTCGAGACCAGATTATATTTTCTTCAAAGCGAGATCTGAGAAAGTGGCACAAATAAAACACGCTGTCTGCCCTCCAGGACTTTGGTTCCTCAGAGACTCGTAAATCTGAGGCATTTTTTCTGTGAGGATAAAGACTGTCGAATGCACCGTCTTGGCTATGCCTCTGTCATGTCTGCCCCTCCTCATGGGTTAATGGAGGATCAAGCGTAGCACGAGTTGGGTCTCGCTGTCAAACAAGAAGTCTTGGAAAGAAGCGGGAGGACAGATGGCTGTTAAGAGATGTCTCATGCATAAGCAGGCCACCTTTTGCTATTTTTTCTTGTTTTAAAAGTACATGCAATATCTTTGAGCTCTGAATGTTTCTTAGTTGTCCGACGCAGTCTCAATCCATTTTACCTTTTTGCTTGGCAAGGCTGTCAGTAGACTTTCCAATCACAGAACATGTTAGTGAGTTTATCAGATCAGTTGACTGCCATATCTTTTTTTATCTTTCTTTCTCTCACTGTTGCTTTTGTGAGTTGGTATTTGAACTATGGTAGTCTAAAGATTCACATATTGTTGTTATTGTTGAGACTTGATGTTAATGTATCTTATTCTATTCCAGTTCAGCAACAGCAGATTTGAGCTGTTTGTAGGTCAATTCATGCAAACATGTAACATGGTTTATAACAGACTGGCCAACACTAGCTCATCCAATGGAATAAGTTTAGGGCAGGGCTATTTCTGACCAATGACCAAGTTCAGGAATTATTATTATTGTTATTATTATTATTATTATTATTTCATTATAATTCAGTTTTAATTAATTTGGTTGATTAACTACACTAGGTGGGGGTTGGGGGGGGTTAATTTAACTTAATTTTAATTAGTAAATATTTGAACATCCTTAAAACATATACCTTAATTTTTTTTTTATTTTTTTTTAGATTTATAATATTTTATATCTGCTAGTGGGAAAAAAAAATAATAAAAAAATGTGGTCTTTCGAAATTGGAAGAAAAAGGTCCTAATAACTGAAGCATTTTAAAGACTATTTAGAGGTTTTTGTGTTGTTTATTTTTTTTTTTTTAATGCAACCATTCTGATTAAGATAATAATAATAATAATTTTAGAGATCAATTTACAAAATTTACAGACTCTAAAGTTGTACTTATTTTTATTATTATTAGATGCAGCAGTGTCACATTGGAAGAGCTCTGCTTTGCCAAATGCAAATATACATCTTCGAAGTTGAGGGTAAAGCTTAAAATCTATGCATATCAACTAATTAGAAACATTCTACTGCGAGAGGGTGATAGAGGTGAACGCATATTCGGCATATTCAAATTGACCCCCCCCCCACTTCATAATCGACAACCCTAAGAAAAACTAATGTTTTGATAATTAATGGAGTAAGGGCTAGGGTACAATCCTGATAGACAAGCTCTCCTCAAAAAAAAAAAAAAAATTCTCCTGCAAGTTCCGTTTTATTGTCAGCTGTTCAAGCCGGAGAGTGTTGCAGTGATTTTCAGCTAACCTTTTGTAAACCCCTCTATTTCTATTTACCACACTGAGTCTTCACCCTCTCTCTCAAACAGTCTCACTGGGATTCGGGGAACAGACAAATTGCTCACTATGCCCCATATGGAATTAGATTAAACTGAAAAAAAGAAAAAAAAAAAAAAAGCATCCTCCAGTGTTGCCGTGGTCGGAGTCTCCCTCTCCTCCGCCTCCAGCCTCCGAGGCCCAGACTCCGCCTCGGCCCGTAGTCCCAGTGGCTCCACCTCAGCTCTCGGCTCTCTTGCATCCTCCTGTTAGGACGCACCTTCCGAGAAGGGGGTGAAATGTCAGGATTGGACCTGTTGTCATGTGTGTCAGTTCCTGCTTTTCCTTATTTGGTCTGTTTCCTGTCTTTGGTTAGTTTGATCATTAATTGATTCCCCACACCTGTCGGTTCCCTCATTATCCTGCCTTTATAACCCTAGTCCTTTCAGTTCAGTTTTGTCGAGTCTACCAGTAAAGTATGTGTGTCTTCTTTCTGTTATATGTTCTGTTATATATATATATATATATATATATATATATATATATATATATATATATATATATATATATATATATATATATATATTGAACCTAAGACGATCTTCACAAACAATACGTTGAATATAGATTAATCTTCATTCAAGCAACAAAAGTTAATCAGCAGTTTTTCTTTTGTTCTTTGATAATGCCACAGACTGCAGCAGGTTTCACTTTAAAAGCAGCACTGTCTCTTAAAGCTTGTGATATGGATCTGACTCACAACTCTTTATGGCTACTTAGGATTTTTTTTGAAAACTCATTTAAAACTGCTTACGATGTCACTCGCCAAAAACAGTAATTTTGATTAAGTGTGTTTTGTTGGTGAAAGATAACTCAATGTGCTACTGGCGTGCTGTCTGATACGGCTTTCTGTACGTGTGTCAGATGCCTGTGTTCATAGAGTGTTGCTTCACAGACACCAACTTCTCTTTTGCATATTATCATGCTTTATAGAGTGTGGATAGTCTACTGTAACATTAGCCAAAGGGATGCAAGAAAAAAAATATATAATAATTTTGTTTTTAGTTTGTTCCAAGTAAACTCTGTACGTCTTACCTTTCCCTTAGAAGGACACATCTCTGACATCTTCTAATGTCCAGCTCTCAGTTTCTGAGTGTTGTGTGATCTGACACAGGCAGATGCTTTTTCCATGACATGAGGAATGGCTCTGGGATGTAGCAGTGAGTAAGTCAGCCTCCCAAACAGAGTCGCAGAGGAGGATCAAAGACCTGCTGCACTTCAACACAAGGCAGTCTCTACTGGCTCCGATCTTCTGAATCTTTCTGCTCGCTGACATGCTTGTGAAATAGATGAGGGACTACTGGGGCCAGAGGTGACTGAGAAGAAAAGAGAAAAGACAGACACGTTATTCTCAGACTTAGCATTCTTCCAAAGCAAAGCAACAGTATAGAGACATTACTAATTAAAAAGGTCAGGCAGTCATTACTGCAAAATAAACCCTGGCGGAGTAATCAGGACCCTAATGTGTATTGCCTGATGGGGTTTATTTTAAATATGAATAGATACATTAAAGAGTGAATTACAGGGTTATGTGTATTTTATAAAAATATAAGACCAGAGAATCAGAAACAAACTATTAGAATTTGTGTTTTTAATGATCATGGTCTCAAAAGGATGTTGTTCAGTTTCAATATTCTATTTTGTGTAAACCAATCAAAAATGTAATTCAGAGCTAACAGAAATACTGTATTATCTTGTCCAAAGTGCTTAACTGAAAGATTAAAGGCGGTCTTCTTGAAAGCATTGAAACATGAAGAACAAGGTTTACTCATAAGCTATTAACTTCAAGTTCAAGTAAAGCAGAGAAAGCTACATTAATAGAATAGTTCACCAAACAATTCAATTGCAAACAGCAGAGCAAGACACAGTTTTTGGCCCTGGTTTGCATGCAGTACTGCTGTTCTTTAAGGATAAGTTCACAACCAACAATTTGTCTCTTTTTATTTACCCTCAAACATGTTTGATGTAAGGAAATATAGCTTTTTTCATTTTAATTTTTCTTATAAAGATCATCAAAAACACCCTATGGTGCATATGACTTGTTCATTACTGTATATTAAGTCTTCTGAAGTCCAACAGTAATTTCATATGTATAAAAGACCAACATTAAACTAATAATTTACTAATAATCTTTAATCTTCAGCTGTTAAAGCTGCAAAATCTCATTCTCCATGTTGTACATTCGAACTGAGGATTTCCCCTTCAAGCATCCTCTAGGGGACACTTTGGGGGAATGCCATCATCATGACTGGTGTCTGAAACATTGAAAACACTCCAACATAGTATGTGATGTCATTAGCAGAGTACCTGGAAGTATGAAGGTATAAGAGGATAAGAGTTTGTCTGAATTTTAGAAAGTGTGTGCTTCTGAATATACAGGATTTCTGACACCTGTAGCATAGCACAATCTATGTTTTATGTTTTTGGGAGAGGAACATGTATGCTCATTGCTTGAGGGCACTAAATGCGTTTATTGTGAAAAATTCTCAATGAAAAAGCTCCGATCACACCTGTCCATATTCAGACATATGCATCTCACTGCTCAAGTCCCACTGTTGCTGAGGCAAGGCAAAAGTTCTGGTCAAGGCAATCGAAGGTGGAGCTTACAGAGAAACTGAAGAAAAGTTTAGATCTTTATGCTTCTTCTGTCATGATCTGCAGAATCCAGACATTTTCTCTTTGGAGTTATCCAGTTCAGTGGACAGCATGCTGCTGGTGCCATCCAGTCAAGATGAGGACGTGAATGCAGTTGGTGAAATTAAAAAGTGAAAGTCATGACATTTGCCAAGTATGGTAACCCATACTCAGGATTGGTGCTCTGCATTTAACCTATTCAAGTGCACACACACAGCAGTGAGAAGTGAACACACCGTAAACACACACCCAGAGCAGTGGGCAGCTATAGATCCAGCACCCGGGGAGCAACTGGGGGTTCAGTGCCATGGGTATTGAGGGTGGAAGAGAGCACTGTTCATTAACTCCTACAACTCCTGCCAGCACCAAGACTCGAACCTGCAACCTTCGGGTTACAAGTTCAATTCCCTAACCATTAGGCTACAGCTGCCCCATGATGTGATGATGAGGAAAGTGTGAATACTGAGTCATCCCAGCCCACCAGCCCCGCATATGTGATGTCCAAGATCATTGCCCGTGCTGCTAAGAGACTGGAGCTAGTTTGGGGGTGTGAGAAACAGAGGCCTGCTCGTAGTCGTCTAGATGAACAGTTTCTGTCGGGCATTGACCATTCCCCAGGAGCTATCCATTTTTCCCTGATCTCCATTCAGAACTTGAGAGATTTGGGTTCAAGAACATATTCAGCTCTGCCTCACCTTTTTCAACACGCTGATTATGTGAATATTTACAGTCTAGCTGAGAATGGATACGTGCGGATACCACTTGTGGAAGAGACATTTGCTGGCTATCTATCCCAGGGTGAGTAATGCTCTTTTAAGGCTCCTGTCCTGCCGTCTAGAGCGCTTCAAACTACTTCAGAGTTGAATGGCAGGGAGTATGTGACAGCAGGTCAGGCTGGGGGGACTTTATAAACTATGGCTGTGTTACAAGCCTACCAGGTGGACCTGCTGAAAGAGCTAGAGGAAGGTAAGGGTTAGTCATGAGACTGTGGAGGGGCTGCACCGAACCCCAGATCTCGCTCTGGCTGGGCGATGGCGGCAATGACATTAATGACATAATGACTGTCCGTTAGACATTGTCCCAGCCAGGATAGTGAAAGAAGTTTTTAATACCGCCATTGGGTCAAGTTTACTCACTTTAATTAATTTGTGTCTTAGTCTAGGTTGTGTCCCAGCTGCATTTAAACATGCTGTGGTCAGGCCCCTACTTAAGAAACCAAATCTTGACCCTTCAGTGTTATCTAACTTTAGACCAGTTTCTCATCTGCCTTTTCTGTCAAATGTTTGGAAAAAGTTGTTTTTATACAGTTACAAGCCTTTATGCAGAAAAATTCTGTCCTCGAAAAATTTCAGTCTGGTTTTAGATCACGTCACAGTACCGAGTCTGCACTGCTAAGAGTACATAATGATATTGCCTTGTCTGTGGATGCCGGGAGTCCTGCTGTGTTAGTGCTTTTTGGACCTCACAGCAGCGTTCGATACGGTGGACCATGCAGTCCTCCTCTCTCGTCTTGAGCATTGTGTGGGCATTCGAGGTTTGGCACTTCAATGGTTTAGCTCCTATTTAGCAGATAGGAGCTTCTCTGTTATGATTGGTGAATGCTCCTCGTCGGCTGCTCCTCTTTCTTGTGGGGTACCCCAGGGTTCAATTCTTGGCCCAATCTTGTTTTCTTTATATATGTTGCCGTTAGGGAGTATTATAGGAAAGCACAATCTATCCTTTCACTGTTATGCTGATGACTTGCAGATTTATTTGCCTTTAAAACCGAATGATAATGTCGCACTAGACTCCCTACTTAGTTGTATCGATGATATTAAGATGTGGTTGTCACAAAATTTTCTTAGTTTAAATAATGAAAAAACGGAGTGTATCATCTTCGGCAACCCAAACGGTTCAGCGTTGAGTTTGGGGGCTTTGGCTCCATACCTTAAGCCTGCTGTCAGAAATTTAGGGGTTACTTTTGATTGCGACATGAAATTTGACAAGCAAATCAGCAATATTGTCAAAATGAGTTTTTTTCAGCTTCGTCTTCTAGCTAAAGTTAAGCCTTTTCTTAATAGGCATGATCTAGAAAAGGTGATTCATGCTTTTATTAGTTTGAGGTTGGATTATTGTAATGCTCTCTATGTAGGTTTAAGTCAAGGCTCTATTGCACGACTTCAACTTGTGCAAAATGCTGCCGCTCGGTTTTTAACAAATACACCTAAGCGTGTTCACATTACGCCTGTCCTCTATTCCTTACACTGGCTTCCAGTACAGTTTAGAATAGATTTTAAGATTTTGTTGTTCGTTTTTAAGGCCCTAAATGGCCGAGCACCGGAGTACATAAGTGAGATTTTAACCCTGCGTGAGCACAGCCGGTCGTTACGGTCTTCAAATCAACTGGTTTTAGAAGTCCCAAGGTCAAAGCACAAGCGTTGGGGTGATCAGGCGTTTGCAGTTGCTGCCCCAAGACTTTGGAACAAGTTACCCCCTGATATCCGTACAACTGCAGATGAAACTCTTTTTAGGTCTAAACTTAAAACCCACCTGTTTAGGAGGGCTTTTAATACATAGTAGTGGTGACACAATTTCCCTCTTGCTGTTTTCTTTTTTGTTATATGTATTTATTGTATGATATGATGTTTATTGTATTCTATGATATGAAGCACTTTGGATACCTGACGGTTGTTGTAAAGCGCTATACAAATAAATGTTGATTGATTGATTGAATGATGGCTATGGAGTGTCAACTGTGGTTAAATCTAGTGGACAACGGGAGGTAGGAGAATAACTTTCTCCTTGATGCTCCACTTTCACCCTCTGGGCTTCTTGGCACATTCTTTGTGGTCAAAAGGTTTATGGGTACATCCCTCACTAAACTAGATCTTCTCCCAAAACCTCTGAGGGTTTATGGCTAATGACATTAAATAGTCACAGAACTGTCAGTTTGGGTTGAACCATTGGTTAAACAGCTTTGGCCGGTTGGGATTTGACTGAAACAAATAAGTATAAATTGTCAGAATATATATATATATATATATATATATATATATATATATATATATATATATATATATATATAGGTGTTTTTTTTTTTTTTTTGCCATAAATTGAGGTCTCATGGTACTTTGCAAATAGTGTGATAGAGAGATACTGACCAAGTCATGATAACCTGCAGTAGAACTGCATCTGTAATCTGCAGGCCACTAATACAGAGTATGTCACCGATAGAGAAAGAAAATTAAAAAATAAAAATTAAATAGCATGACTACAGCTGATTCATTGCATGCTCTTTAATCTCTCTCCCTCCTCTTCCTCCTTTTTCCTTTATCCTTTCCGCTCAAATCTAGGACATTTTTTGTTTTGTTTTCATCTTGGTTTTCAGGAATCTTAGAAGCAAGAATCAATCCAAAGTTCCAGAAGCATTCATTGTGCATTGGAGTTCTCTGCAAAAGGGGTTAAGACACTTTTCCCAGAGTAAAAATGTATTTGTGCATATGAATCTTACCTGAACATTTGCATACAGGTTTCTGTGACTGATGGAACGTGTTGCGAATGTGTGCGATCTAGATTCAGGACCAGCAAAAGGAATTTACCCAATGGACTGCTGTTAGTGACGCAACCGCACACAACAATCAGATAAGACGTCTGCGAACAGCATGCATGCGGCAGTAATACAAAGGTGGCTGTGTCATTAAATGAATACTCAAAGGTAAAGATATCTTTATCTTACAAAGAAGGGAATTCTCCAGGCGTGAAAAGGAAAGCGTTGCGATAATGCTGGAAGACAACGCACAGAAGGGGCGGGATTTCATTTGTGTTGCAGCACAAAGAAAATTGTAAACATCCTAATGAATGAATTGTTTCAAAGAGAACAAGAGCCAGTAGTTCACATTTCAGTGAATGGATCAAGGCTGAGAGATGAATGTCTGGGCAAAATTAATGCATGTAGTTCATCATTGTGAGCATGAAATGTCAGTCACAGGCCTTTGTCTGTGCAAAAATTACACATTACATCTTGGTGACGGGATTTGAAATTGACTTCAGTCAAAAGATTTGATGAATGGAAAGAGGAAAAACAAGCAGGAAAACCTATACCAATGTACTATATGTGAATTTGCAGTGAAGAACAAAATAATAAAATAAACCCTGAAAATAACAACAAAAAAGCTCAGTTTATAAAGTCGAAAAGCTTTTAAAGTGTCCACCAGGTGGCGTTCTAATACTGTATGCACTCTTGGCAGCTGCTTGCTTGTGGAAAGGTGAACAAATGAAGTCAGAGGGAGACTGATGGTCAGGAATGTTAATGTGGCTTCAAGAATCCTCAAACAATAAATGAAGGAAAGGTGATGTAGTGTACAGGAGCTCTGCAAAAAATCGAAACCAAAATAAACTAAATTCCTCCAGCCTTCCTTCCACTCACCAACCCTCGCTTGCATTTATAGATGGACATCTCACCATGATCGTAAACACTGCATTTCACTCATGCATCTATTTTCAGATGCATCATGTGTATACAATGTCTATATATAAATAATATTTATTTGCCCACATTTTACAAGCTTGCCTTACATGCAAGAGGTTTCTAATGCACGTCTGGGACAGCTATTAAATATCTGCAGATAATACTGCTTTTGCATTCATTCATTCAGCATCACTGTAAAACCATAATCATAATTATGCAGACAGGGACGGTGCATATGTTATTATATAAAAGAACCCAGATGAGTCCTGAAATGACTTTGCCAAATATAAAATTGTAATTCCAAGAAACAAAATCGTATCTGTGAGATATAATGACACATTTTAAGATATAAAGCTGCAATTACGAGAAAGATTCGCAATTAATTGAATGATATAAGGTTACAATCACAAAAAAATTAAAGCCACAATTGTGACATATAGTCACACTGCAAGGTATAAAATCACTATTATGAGAAACAAAGTCACAGCTGCAAGATCTGAAGTCATACTGCAAAATTACAATTAGAAGATAAAAATGAGTAGATAAAGTCTAAATTGTGAAATAAAAAGTCACATTTAAGTAACATAAAAAGTTGCAATTGTCGCAAAGCAGCAATTGGAGGAAAAATAAATCAGCTGCAATATATAAAGTTGCAATTAGTAGAAACAATGCTGAAATTGTGAGATATGAAGACATATTGAAGACATATTATAAGTTATGTCTATAGAAGGTCTATAGAGGGGAGTCAAGTTGAATGCAGCTTCCAAAAGACAAAAAATAGCCGATTAAGATATTATTAATTTTAATACAATCACACTGGTGCAAGTACGTTCAGCGAATCATATTATCAGCTGCTAAATTCAGATCTGTGATCGCTTGCTGGCGCTGAGACAGAGACAGACGCGTTTTTACAGCGCTGCGCATTATAACAAATCACACATGATTCTTTTGAGCTTATTAAAGTATTGGCCAATCAGAGGCGTTCAGATGAGTCATCGCTAAAATGCTGGTGCTTCCTTCACTCGCTCGCTGACTGAATACCTCTTTCTGGCGAATTCTCTCGCAGGAACAAAGTGCAGATGTGTGTACGAATCTTTAATTAAGATATTGATTTCACAGTGTTAACAGTTTCAGTGATTTTAATGGGAGTTTCTGAGAGTGATTGAAATCTAGACTGTCAGTGAAAATGATCTTTGATAATGTAAATGTTATTTGCTCTCTTTCTGAACAATGAAAGATTAGTTGCAATATTTATATCACATTAACTTTCAATGTTAAATTCACATTTAATATAAAGTCAGTCGAATTAAAAATATGTTATGGCATGACACCTATATCTGTTACTTAAGTAAACAGACAGGGTTTTATAATAAATTACATAAATTGGAGTAAAGGCTGATGAAATATATACATTTATACACGCACACATACATTACATACATTTTATCTATATATCTAAATAAAAATAGGCTCAGTATATATGACCCAAAGTAACTAGTAACTAACTACTTGAGTAGATTTTTTATCCGATACTCTTTTACTCTTACTCAAGTAACTATTCAAGACTAGTACTTTTACTTTTACTTGAGTAAATATTTCTAGAAGTACTTTTACTTTTACTTGAGTACAGTTTTTGGGTACTCTACCCACCTCTGATAATCTGTAATCAGTAATGGACTACAATTTGACAGTCACAACTGAGAGATAAAAAGACACACTTGTGAGATATAGTCACAATTAGGAGATAAAGTCACGATTATGAAAACTAAAGCTGCAAATGTGAGACATAGTCACATTGTGAGAAATAAAGGCACAATCGAGATCTAATAAAAAATTCAAAATTGTCTGCAATTGTGAGATATATTGTTGCAATTACCTTTTCATTGTACATTTTCAAACAGGAACAGGATTCAGTATATGTGCGGATTGAGCATTTAATCCATAAACATTGGTGGTAATGCATTAAGGAATTGGTCTTCTCTTACAACTTCCAAACTTCTGGGCAAGCCTTCCACTTTATGTTGCAATATCTAATGAGTTCTGTACAGGTCAGACATGTTGTTCCTCACTAGTAGATCCTTTCTTTACAGATTTTGGGCACTATCATGCAGTGATAGAAAAGAGCTCTCCACAAACTGCCGTGCACACAGAAGTTTCTAGAACGTTACTGTATGCCAAAACATTAAGATTTGCCTTCTCTGGACCAGTGTGCTCAGTCAATCCTGTTAATTAGAAAAGGGTCTTCACATACTTTTGGCCATGCAGTGTTAAGCTGTGGTTCCCAGCAGATGCACAGAGATCAGACAGAGGTTGCGCTCCAGTCTACGGCACACAGGCATATGATTGCTGGCAGAAAAATTAATTAGTGAGCAGGACAAGGTTACAGCCACGTAATGAAAGTTATTGGGCATGTCAGTTCATCACAGCCTCAGTCCCCCTATTACTTTCAATCAGGCCAGCCGGTCGTGAAATAGAGCTCCATGTGAGGCTAGAGCTGGAAGTGGCATATCAGAGGGCCGTCCCCAGTGGCTTTTCACATGGGCGATCAGGGTACTTACTCAATACGTGTGCAGCGTGATGATGCCTGGACTGTCACACTTGCAGGCCTGCCCCTTATTTCAAATTACCAAAGCACAGTGGATATACCCCTCCTCTGCTCTCCCTCTCTCCCTCTCAGTCTGCCCGGAGGAGGTGCGGCTCACACAGGAAGACCCAGCGAAGAGAAATGGATGAGATGGCCGGGTTCAGGAAAAATGCGCTGATGTGAAACTGTTGCAACTCCAGTCAATTAACCTGCAGCAAACGCCGATGAGAGAGGGTGCTGGTAGTGGCTTTGTCTGAGAAGATGTCATCGTAGTTCTCACGCTCACAGCAGAAACAGACTGGGCCTCATCCAACCCAGTTATCAAGCAGGACCTCCAAACAAACTTTACTAAACGATTCTTCACAGCTGTAAGAGAAGCAGCCTGATTAGCTCTTGTGTTTTTAGGTGTGTTTAACGATTCAGCTTGGTCTAGATTAGTTCAAATTAAATTATTATTATTATTATTATTATTATTATATTTTTTATTAAATATTAATTATGTTTTCTATAAAAAATATATATATATATATATATATATATATATATATATATATATATATATACATTTATTGTACAATATTACATTACATTTATTCATTTAGCAGACGCTTTTATCCAAAGCGACTTACAGATGAGGACAGTGGAAGCAATCAAAACAACAAAAAGAGCAATGATATATAAGTGATATAACAAGTCTGTTAGGTTAACACAGTACACCTAGCATGGGATTTTAAATAATATAATATAAAGAAAACAGATAGAATAAAAAAGAATAGAGCAAGCTAGTGTTAGAGGTCTTTACACATACAGACACACACATACCATTGCATAATTAATGAAAATAAAATAGAAGATAAAAAGATTAGAAATGTAGTTAGATTTTTTTAAAGAATAGAATAAGAATAGTGAGTGTTAAAGTTAAAGGGTCAAATAAAGATGGAAGAGATGTGTTTTAAGCCGATTCTTGAAGATGGATAAGGACTCAGCTGTCCGGATAGAGTTGGGGAGGTCATTCCACCAGGAGGGAACATTTAATTTAAAAGTCCGTAAAAGTGACTTTGTGCTTCTTTGGGATGGCACAATCAAGCAACGTTCACTTGCAGAACGCAAGCTTCTAGAGGGCACATAAGTCTGAAGTAACAAATTTAGGTAAATGGGTGCAGAGCCAGTGGTAGTTTTGTAGGCAAACATCAATGCCTTGAATTTTATACGAGCAGCTATTGGAAGCCAGTGCAAATTGATAAACAGAGGTGTGACGTATTCTTTTTGGCTCATTAAAAATTTATCTTGCTGCCGCGTTCTGAATTAATTGTAACGGTTTGATAGAACTGGCTGGAAGACCTGCCAAGAGATTTAACACACTTGAACGATTTTTCACACTTGAACGAGCTGTGTTCAACCAAGTCACTACATTTCTCACACACAACAACCTCCTTGACTGCAACCAATCTGGCTTCAGAAGTGGACATTCAACTGAGACTGCCTTGCTCTCAGTTGTTGAAGCTCTAAGACTGGCAAGAGCGGAATCCAAATCTTCAGTACTTATCCTGCTTGATCTGTCCACTGCTTTTGACAAGGTTAACCACCAGATCCTCCTATCAACCCTACTGGCAAAAGGCATCTCAGGAACCACACTTCAATGGTTTGAGTCTTACCTATCAGAAAGGTCCTTCAAAGTATTCCTTGAGAGGTGAGGTGTCCAAGTCACAACATCTAAATACTGGAGTTTCTCAGGGCTCAGTTATTGGACCACTTCTCTTCTCTGTCTACATGGCATCATTAGGTTCTGTCATTCAGAAACATGGCTTTTCATACCACTGCTATGCTGATGACACTCAACTCTACCTCTCATCCCATCCTGATGATCCGACGGTAGCTATTTACCTCTCAGCTTGTCTAACAGACATTTCTTCCTGGATGATGGACCATCACCTTCAACTCATCCTTGCCAAGACAGAACTGCTTGTGATTCCAGCAAACCCATCGTTTCATCACAATTTCACCATCAAGTTAGGCACATCAACCATAACTCCTTCAAAAACAGCTAGAAGCCTTGGAGTTATGATTGATGAGCAGCTGACTTTCTCAGACCACATTGCTAAAACTGTCGAATCCTGCAGATTTACTTTATTCAACATCAAGAAGATCAAGCCCTTTCTTTCGGAACATGCTGCACAACTTCTTGTTCAAGCTCTTTTTCTGTCCAGGCTGGACTATTGCAATGCCCTCTTGGCAGGTCTTCCAGCCAGTTCTATCAAACCGTTACAATTAATTCAGAACGCGGCAGCAAGATGAATTTTTAATGAGCCAAAAAGAATACGTCACACCTCTGTTTATCAATTTGCACTGGCTTCCAATAGCTGCTCGTATAAAATTCAAGGCATTGATGTTTGCCTACAAAACTACCACTGGCTCTGCACTCATTTACCTAAATTTGTTACTTCAGACTTATGTGCCCTCTAGAAGCTTGCGTTCTGCAAGTGAACGTCGCTTGATTGTGCCATCCCAAAGAAGCACAAAGTGACTTTTACGGACTTTTAAATTAAATGTTCCCTCCTGGTGGAATGACCTCCCCAACTCTATCCGGACAGCTGAGTCCTTAGCCATCTTCAAGAATCGGCTTAAAACACATCTCTTCCATCTTTATTTGACCCTTTAACTTTAACACTCACTATTCTAATTCTATTCTTTAAAAAAATCTAACTACCTTTCTAATCTTTTTATATTCTAGTTTCTTTTCATTAATTATGCAATTGTATGTGTGTGTCTGTATGTGTAAAGACCTCTAACACTAGCTTGCTCTATTCTTTTTTTATTCTATCTGTTTTCTTCATATTATAAATCCCATGCTAGGTGTACTGTGTTAACCTAACTGAGAATTGTTATAGCACTTATATATCATTGCTCTTTTTGTTGTTTTGATTGCTTACACTGTCCTCATCTGTAAATCGCTTTGGATAAAATCGTCTGCTAAATGAATAAAATGTAAATGTAAGAGAGCATTGCAATAGTCCAGCCTGGACAGAACAAGAGCTTGAACAAGGAGTTGTGCAGCATGTTCCGAAATATTTTTTTTTAATTAAAATTAGCAATAGATTCATAATGAATACATAATAAATATGTTAATATTAAAATATAAAAAATATTTAATTTAACATATTACATTTTCTTAGGAAAAGAAGAAAGCCTGATGAGCAATACAACTCTCATTTCCTAATAAATAGCATAAATGCTGTACATTTTTTTTTTTTGTGGTTCAACACTGTCAGGTTAAAGTATTACTTATTTAAGGCAACTACACATTTACCAACTCCTGGGTAAAATTTTTATATGCAAAAAGTTAAAAAGATCTGCATTTATTTATAACATATTTTTTTTGGTCAGAATGTACTGTACTGTTCAAAAGTTTGGGGTCAGTGTTCTATTCTCAAAGTTGGGTTGAAGAAATATCTTCACCTTGATATTTTAGCGCGGATGTATACCTAGCTGAACTGCACTGTAGGGGGCGAGAACGAGTCTTCGAAGCTGTGTGTATGCATACTGTGAAATTACCACATCAAACGTGACGTGCTAACATGGATGCAGCTAAGATGCCGCCGGGTTTGCTTCAGGGATTTGTTTTTTTTTTTTTAAATAAGTTTCCCAATGGAAACCTCGGACTTGATGTGCTTTCACACAGGTCGTGTTTGCAGTCCGCTACTAGGTACATAAACGATCGCTGCACTGCTGCAGACGCAACGCTCCTGGAATGCAACTGGAATCCGTTAACATGGGTGCGTAAAAAAATACGAAACGCATAAACATTGCAGACGGATTATGTGTGTAACAGGCGTAAGGTTGTTTGCACTTTGTGCAATGTGGAATTAGTTTACAGCTTTCTCAAGCACTTTGTGATGCATTTTGGAAACAGGAGATTAGCCCCTGGTCTAATGCACCACCTGACTTGAGAAACCCCTTCTCAAAGACTTACTTTTAGTCATTATTTTATTTGGGTAGAATACATATTCTGAATGCCTTTGGCAGAATTCAAATGAGCCATTTTAATATAGATTAATTCCAAGATTACAGTGAGTTTAATCTAGATAAAAAAATAATAATCTATGCCCACCACTAATATAAATAAAAAATAAAAGATAAATAAAAATAAATAAAAATATCACATATCCCAAATAATTAAATAAATAAACTAAGCAACACAACAATGACGACAACTCAATTAGAATTATTTCTAAAGGATCATGTAACACTGAAGACTGGTATGATGATGCTGAAAATTCAGATTTGCATGACAGAAATGAATGATATTTTAATGCATATTAAAATAGAAAACTATTATTTTAAATTGTAATACTTTTTCAAAATTCTATTTGTAAAAATACAATTTTGTAACTGTATTTTTGATCAAAGAAATGCAGCCTTGAGAATGAAATGAACCAACGTTATAGCATACTTCCTAAGATGAACTTTCGTTCATCTCTTCTTTGCTATTATATATATATATATATATATATATATATATATATATATATATATATATATATATATATATATATATATAATTTTTCTGCTTTTTGAAATCAAGGACACCCAACAGGTCACACCTAGGAGCCTGAATCAATGGATCAATGGACTGACGCTGAATGTCTGTCTGAATGGCTGCTCAGACAGCTGTACACTAATACAAATCAGGCCTCAGAAACTCTTGGCAGGAAAGAAATCATTGACAGTCATCTCATAAACCTGCCTTTGATTTGGCCTCTCTGTGGCCTTCTCCCCTGCTCCTCAGGCCTTTTCCACGTTGGAAGTCGATTATAGTCCAGGCTGAGAATAGCACAGATCTGCATTTTCAGCTGCTGCAGAACATCTAGAAAAACTGAAGGGTGTTTTATTTAACAGAAGCAGAAAGTTTTGCAGCTAGCTATGCTGTTTATTGATAGTAAATCTGTGAGAGTCTAATTGATCGTTCTCCCAGATCAGTGGCATAATCTCTCAGCCTTGGGGATTGCAACACTGGAGGCTGAACAGAACAATCAATTCAAACCACAAGAATATGTATAGACATTGAAAAGTCATAATGACAAAAACATAGCATTTCTATCATCCATTTAGTTTGAAATGTATATGTTTTTCATGCAACACAACAAAGAGAGATACTGGAAAAAAAAAAATAATAAAAAAAAAAATAAATAAATAAATAAATAAATAATAATAATAATAATAATAATAATAATAATAATAATAATAATAATAATTATTATTATTATTATTATTATTATTATTATTATTATTATTATTATTATTATTATTATTATTATTAAAATAAAGAAATGTGCTGGTTTCTGTTTTCTATGCAATAACAATAAATAAGGCTTAAAGAATTCAAAGTTTGAAAAAAGGCACCTTGAAAGTATCCTAAAACTAGTCCATACAACTTCTGCATAGAAGCCATATACTGCAGCTTTGTTTGAGAAATTGTTTGAGTCAATCATTGAGTTTTTTGGGGTTTAACAATTTAGAGAAATTAGAAAAAAAAAGAGAAGGTGATTATATATTTATCATCTTCCACTTGTTCTGATTTCTTCCCAAGTCCTTGTTTTCATCCCTGGAGACCGCTGAGGATTTGCTCTCTGTCCATCTGGCCAGATTTCTCTCTTTTTTTTCCCTGCACTCACCACAGTTGTTTCTCACTGTCAGCTCCTCTGTAGTCTTGGCCTTTGGTGTAGACCCCTCCAGTGAGCCTGCTGTTCTCCCACGCTCCCTGTGTCTCTCATTAGACACCTCCACATGGACCGATACCACACTACTAGTTTTGATGCAAAAAAAAGATGAAGAAAGAAATCGGGGAAGGTTCTCCAGCCCCACATCCAAAGAAACAAAAGTGAAAACTTGGCCAACTTCCCACTGTCCCTCTGGCAAATAGAGATGTCTGATCAAGAGAGGAGGCAAGGGAGGAAAAACTCAGAAGCTTAGAACTTTAATGTATCTACGCACAGATGTCACACAGGGAAGGTCTTCTGAATCTCAGCAACCTGCTTTTAGTTGGCCGACAGAGGGAACAGCAGGGAATCATGGGCCAGCATTCACGTCCTTATACCTTGTGTAAAGTGCTGCCGGAGCTTTGTACCGCCACTACGGAGTCCTGTGGTGAAAGTAACGAGGCTTTTAAAAAGCACACGATGTACAAAATGAAAGTCTGCACCTTCCAAAGCACGAGGCCTGAACCCATTTAATTCTGCTTGTTACAAGACTTATTTCTACGGAAAAAAAAATGTGATGGAAATAGGGAAGGAAAATCAAAAGGATGTTTTTGGACTACTGTACTACTTGTTATTGGCTTGCTGAAATAATTAGAGCTGGATTTACCATTTCTGGGTTGTCAGATATGTTATCACAGAGCATATTGGGAAGCTGTGCATGCAAAACCGAGTTGGAGAAATCACCCAAACATATATCGCCATATCTCGCAATAACTAGACATAGCCCTTAACTAAGGCTTCTGGACTTAGTCAATCAATAAGCAACTTTCAACAACATGTGGTCTTACAGAAGGTCTTAGGTTTTAGGTCTAACCTAAGGCGGTGGACACACGGGATCCATATCAAGGAGGTCTGGATCGCACACAATGATCCGACCTGGGTAGGGGGCAAACCTTTCCTGATGAAGAATTAGAGATGAGGCTGGCCTCTTGCAGGGCACGTGGTGGATCAAACCGCAAGGCAGAAGATGATAGATAAAAATTTCAGCCAACAAAGTGCAAACTAACTCCAACACTTGGAAACATTGCTCATACTGGCCCTAGATCCCTGCCTTAGGAGGATTAATCAGAAGAGAAGTGTTAGCAGAACTTGTTTTACCCATGTACTGAATGAGAATGATGCAAAAGCAGTGAAATAAATACATTTGAAATACTTATATGTTGTAATATATATATATATATATATATATATATATATATATATATATATATATATATATATATATATATATATATATATATATATATATATATATATATATATATATATATTAAAAGAGAAGAAGACACAGAAATGCATTTGAAAAACGAGGGCATGGCCTCTTATTTTAAGATGGTATCTGTTCATATTGTCCTCCTGCATTTTTGCTTTGTTCTACATTTCTTGTCTTTTCCAATGTTTCTTTAGTGCTTGCATTAAGGTTGACTTGCCCCAAGGAAATACAGAGGTACTCAGTATGCTCGTATTCCATTAGGAGGTATACTGTCTGCTTCACTGCACACAAGAAATACTGCTCTGTTTTCCTGGTGTGACAAACCAGAGCTAATACAGTAACAAATGCTGTGACATTAATAATGAATTGTGGTGCTTTCCTTTAGGGATGGAGAGGAGTGGAAGTATTCTCAAGACCCTGGAAAGTCAATACAGAGATGGGGGCTGCATTTGTGAAAAACTTTAGCAGCGTGGCTCGGCAAAATTCTCCAAACAATTCATTGAAGCAAACTGGAGGTGGCTTCCAAAGTCCTCTTTTGTAAAACACGATAAAGCAAGGGACTCAATTAAAAACTCATTATGTTAGAGATGTTTTGCAGTGTCTTTAGAGAAAGCATGTCACACATCTCGATCATGTAATGCACGGGCAACGATGGAGAAATGCACACACACATAAAAAGAGGTTCTCTCACCCACTTTAGCACTCAGTATTGTAAAAGCTAAGGATGTTTTTGTGCTTTCTAGGCCTGGTTCTTACCAGAAATATTGTAATGTAGATATGGAGCCAGATGAATGTTTAAAATTAGAATGGTGCATATGAATTTAGGTCCAATATTTCTTTCCAACTGGTGGCATTTATGATTTTGGGTGACTGGGGTAGAGGAATTGGGTTATAAAGTCAGTTCCTCAGTTCTGTTGGACTAAATATGACCATGCAGTCTAGTTTAGTGTTCCGTTATGCACCTTTTTAAAGTAAGCATGAACATGACCGTTTTAACTTGAAATACTTACCGTGTCATTTGCTTCCAGTTATTTTAGCTGTAAAAATCAGTCTGTTATGCTGCTAAAGTTGCAAAATAATGTTATTGTATTATTTTAATTCATTATCATAATCATAAACAGTGTTGGGGGTAACACATTGCAAGTAACACGAGTTAGTTAACCAGATTACATTTTAAAGTAACTGCAAGTAATTCATTACTTTTTAATTTACATGAAAATATCTAAGTTACAATTTCAAATAAGTAATGACCAGTTACTTTGTTTCCCATGTATTCGCCGACAGCTGAGAGGAATCAGGAGTGAGTACAAATGCGTTGTGTGCACTGTGTGAACATGACATTAGTTGTCAACATGCATTTATTCATCTCACTGAATGAACAATAACAATAAATAAAAAAAAAAATCAGAATGTGACACAAACCTGAAACAATTAAATATGTTAAATAACACAAATATAATTCATGTACAGTATTTAATCCCATTTTATTTACCAGTTTCTTTGCTGCTGACCTTTGACAATCCAGTTCCAATACTAATAAGCAAAAAATACTTTTGATAAACATATTATTTGTGTTTATTATTATTATTATTATTATTATTATTATTATTGCTGAAGAGTGTTGAACTTATTCTTCATGCAGTCCAGAATGGCAGTAAAGCTGAACATGAATTAACATTACCATTATTTGCATATTTGAACATTCCATTATTGTGTTTATTTTGCACGTAAAACAAAACAAAACTTTGTGTGCTTTGAGAATGGGCATCATTTATCTTTAGAAGGCTTGATTATTATTATTATTATTATTATTATTATTTTATTTATTTAGTTCGTTTTTTTTATATATATATATAAATTGTGATTATACTTGTATGTGCCTGTTACATCATGTGTTTTATATTTTTTTATATTGATACTGTATACGGTTAGGTAGGGGTCGGGATAGATGCTCAAAACTGACACTTTCTGTTGCTCTTGAAATCATATCCCAATATATGCCATAGTGAAAAGTTACAGCCAAATATATAATTTCATGATGATAAAATTCCCATCCAATTCACGTCTGTGTATTGACACCAAAGGTTTGTCAATGAAGGCAATGTTGTTCCAGTTTGCTGTTATAGTGCATTAAAAGTGACGCTAAAGGTGCTTGTCCATGATTGTTTTGGATGCCTTGGGAGTGAGAATGGTTTGTTAAACACTATCTACTCTTTCCTCTGAAAGTATGCAACTTCTGATGTATTAGCTGCTCTAAATAAATAACTGGAAAAACAATAATGTGAGGTTATTTGTGTGTTTATGATCAATGTTGTGCAAATTTACTTTTAAATGAAATTCATATTTTGTTTCTCCCTAAAAGTAACTAATTATGCTAGTTTTTTTTATGGAAAGTAATGTGCATCGTCACTTTTACATTACTTTTTCTTATATGGCCTGGTCTTCCTTGTTTGTTTTAATATAAAAAGTCCTATTTTTGGCAAATGTAAAAGCCCTTTCACACCAAAAGTTAAAAGAATGAACCTCAGGCTAATGGAAATGTTAATTCATGTTCAGCTTTACTGCCATTGTGGATTGCATGAAGAATAAGTTCAACACTCTTCAACAACAATAATAATAATAATAATAATAATAATAATAATAATAAACACAAATAATATGTTTATCAAAAGTATTTTAGCTTATTAGTATTGGAACTGTATTGTCAAAGGTCAGCAGCAAAGAAACTGGTAAATAAAATGGGATTAAATACTGTACATAAATTATATTTGTGTTATTTAACATATTTAATTGTTGCAGGTTTGCAACCAGTGTGATCATACACTCCAGGGACCAGCCTAGACTGATAACACCGGTGTGATCGTACCTGTGAAAGGGTTAAATTAATTGCAACAAAAATATATAGAGCCTATATATATATATATATATATATATATATATATATATATATATATATATATATATATTATAGGAATCATCTCGCGACCCCTGCGCCGGGAAGGGAACCACTGATCTAATCAACCAATCACATGGCAGTTGCTTCAATGCATTTAGGTGTGTGGTCCTGGTCAAGACAATCTCCTGAACTCCAAACTGAATGTCAGAATGGGAAATAAAGGTGATTTAAGCAATTTTGAGCGTGGCATGGTTGTTGGTGCCAGACCGGCCGGTCTGTGTATTTCACAATCTGCTCAGTTACTGGGATTTTCACACACAACCATTTCTAGGGTTTACAAAGAATGGTGTGAAAAGGGAAAAACATCCAGTATGCGGCATTCCTGTGGGTGAAAATGCCTTGTTGATGCTAGAGGTCAGAGGAGAATGGGCCGAATGATTCAAGCTGATAGAAGAGCAACTTTGACTGAAATAACCACTCGTTACAACCGAGGTATGCAGAAAAGCATTTGTGAAGCCACAACACGCACAACCTTGAGGCGGATGGGCTACAACAGCAGAAGATCCCACCGGGTACCACTCATCTCCACTGAAAATAGGAAAAAGAGGCTACAATTTGCACGAGCTCACCAAAATTGGACAGTTGAAGACTGGAAAAATGTTTCCTGGTCTGATGAGTCTCTGATGATTTCTGTTGAGACATTCAGATGGTAGAGTCAGAATTTGGCGTAAACAGAATGAGAACATGGATCCACCATGCCTTGTTACCACTGTGCAGGCTGGAGTGGTGGTGTAATGGTGTGGGGGATGTTTTCTTGGCACACTTTAGGCCCCTTAGCGCCAATTGGGCATCATTTAAATGCCATGGCCTACCTGAGCATTGTTTCTGACCATGTGCATCCCTTTATGACCACCATGTACCCATCCTCTGATGGCTACTTACAGCAGTATAATGCACCATGTCACAAAGCTCGAATCATTTCAAATTGGTTTCTTGAACATGACAATGAGTTCACTGTACTAAAATGGCCCCCACAGTCACCAGATCTCAACCCAATAGAGCATCTTTGGATTGTGGTGGAACGGGAGCTTCGTCCACTGGATGTGCATCCCACAAATCTCCATCAACTGCAAGATGCTATCCTATCAATATCGGCCAACATTTCTAAAGAATGCTTTCAGCACCTTGTTAAATCAATGCCACGTAGAATTAAGGCAGCTCTGAAGGCGAATGGGGATATTATAATATATTATTATATTATCCATTTTTTGCTGAATGGATGTATATATGATGGAAAGATGCCCATGGAAGGTGTCTGTGGTGCTAATGAAGATTTGCCACCAACAACAATGTTGTTGCTACAACTAGCACTGTTCCTTCATTTTTTCTCTTTCATCCTGCTCTCATGTTCCTCTTCTCTCCCACCTTTGTGATAAGAACCACATCCTCATGTTTTACAGAGCATGTGTGCTTTCCATTGAAGGTGTATTTATCATTCTTGCCCTCTATCTTCCTCACCCCCGTTAAGGCAATGTAACTCATTTGAATATCAAGACTACTGTTGACAATGGAGAGACACTTGAGAGCACAAAAAAAAAATTCTCCAGCCAGCTTCAAGGGCCAAGGAGGAAAAGAGGGGTCTGACAGCAGTACGGAGCTCTCACTGTACATGCTGCTAAACAAAGCAACAGTCAGGAGAGGTAAAGCTCTCACACACAAACACACAGAGACTGCCTGGGGAATACACACCTGGGAATGGTGGGAGGAAAAGTGGAAAACATACTCTATCATCCATTTCAGCAGAAAGAAAGAAACCAGTGCTTCGGATGCTAGACTCCACCTGGGCTCTCATCGAAATGTAACAGCAAAAAATTATAATGAACCCATGTGGTTCTTGATTTGAATATCATTTTATATATTTATGTATAAATCCATGTGTAAGGACAGCATATATAGATGTTTTGGGTCAGTTTCTTATGTTCAGTAAGGCTGCATTTATTTGATTTGACTAAAGTAAAAAGAGTAAAATTTTGAAATTATATATACAATGAACAAAATTATAAACGCAACACTTTTGTTTTTGCCCCCATTTTTCATGAGTTGAACTCAATGGTCTAAGACTTTTTCTATGTACACAAAAGCCCTATTTTTCTCAAATATTGTTCACAAATCTGTCTAAATCTGTGTTAGTGCAGAGCTCAAACTAAAATGGCAATGTGTCTTTAGATGCATATAAAGTACTCAATTCTGATTGGCCGGAAACTGTGCTAAAATGCCCATATTTCAAGTCTAAGCCTCAAGCATCGACAACAGATCGCTGTTTTTCAATGGAAAGCTTATAAAGACTGTATTTGCTACATTTGTGTAAGCAGTTCACATAAAAAAAATAAACATTGAAAACGCTGTACATACCAGATCCGTCGTAATAAGGTGTCATAAACACATCCACAGCTGTAAATCCCGGTTTAGTTAGGAAGGTAAGGGTCCACTGAACGTCATCTCATGAAGCACGTTTAGTCCAATGAAGCAATAACGTTGTAATATGGATCATAATTCCTTTGTTTACATTTCATTTCTTCAGCGACAGAATTGTTTGCGTCTGTTATGGAATAACTCACGGTTGGAAACTGCGTCTTGGTAGTAAAAACACGGCACGGTTTTGCAGCGTACTGTGTCACAAACAGAATGAGGCGATCCACCGGAAAAAAGAATGAATGAAAAATAGGCGGAAAATAGTTTATTTGAATTTTTATTTTTTATTTTTTATTAACATTCATTCAAAAATACAAGTATGACAGAACATATGCCAAGTAGAAGAGCCGGGGGTTCAAGGATGACCAAACAATTACAAAACAAAAAAGACAGAGTAGAAAAAAAAAATAAAAATGCAATAAGCTAAAATAAAAAATAAATAGGAAAACAGATTACACAACCAAAATTTTCCTCTTCCCTCAAAACATAAAATGATAGTCAGATAGAAATTATACAAAAACATCAAAAAGTGAGCATACATTCAAAGTTTTTGTTGCCTTTGTTACAGGAGGTAGATAAAGATTTTATATAAATTTTAATATCTTCTAGAAAGTAAGAGAAGTGGGGCGTGACTTTCATAACCTTACATTTTTGGATAAAATATTTTGCAAGCAAAATAATTAAGTTGCAGAGAAAGTAAACATTTCCATATTGCTTCTCAAAAGTGAAAATTCCAAACAAAACATCCTTAAAGAAAAGCTCAAAGTCATTATGTATGAAGTTTACATTGAATTGGCAAATATCTTGCCAAAGTTTTCTTATATAAACACAATGCCAAAAAAGATGCAGGACAGTTTCTGGTTGTGAGTCACAGAAAGTACAGTTCACATCTATGTTTAATTTGAATTTTGACACAATACATGTTTTAACAGGATAGTACTGATGAATAAGCTTAAAAGAAATCTCTTTAACCTTATTTAACAATAAATACCTGTTAGGAAGCGTCCAAACCTTTTTCCACAAAATATTTTTCACTGATCTATTCCATTTTGAAATAGCATGAGGAGTGGAAACACAGTTATTTAGAAAAAGAGAGCGAATATTTCTGTTATTTTTCAATGTAGATTTAAAACATATCCCACCTACATACGTGTCAACTGGGTCTGGGAGAGGCATTTCAGAACTTGTCAAAGCACTGTTATAGCCCTTAAATAACATGATTGCACCATTCGGGATAGCACCAAATACAGTGGCAAACTGTTTTGGAGTAACAGGAAACTTATAGTGAGAAAGAAATTCTTGATAAGTAAACAGGTAACCATTCTGATGAAATAATTGACTAACTCGATTGATACCATTCTTAAACCAGTTTTCAAAATATAGGGACTTATGTTTATAACAGATATTCTTATTATTCCAAATGAAGTAACTAGTTGGAGAAAAATTGTGTTTGAAAATCATAGACCATGACAAAAGTGCTTGTTTGTGGAAATTAGAAAGAGCAACAGGGATCTTCTCAATACTGTAGTCACATAATAATAGAAAATTCAAACCTGAAAAAATATACTCTGGTATAATATTCCAAATATTAAATGGATTTTTCAAGTAGTTCCTCAACCAGTTGATTTTAAAGGTATTATTTAACGTTGAAAAATCAACCAAATTAAGACCTCCGTTACTGTAGCTGTTGGATAGAACAGATTTTTTGACGTAGTGCGTCTTATTTTTCCATACAAAGTTACATAATTGTTGATCAATCTTTTTACACATCGCTTTATCAAGTTCTAAAGAGATAGCTGCAAATGTTAGACGTGAAATGCCTTCTGCCTTGGAAAGGAGTATCCTTCCTTTTAGAGACAAGTCTCTCTGAAGCCACTGATTGTGTTTTCTTTTAGTTTTCTCTAAGACGGGCAAGAAGTTTAATTCACATCTAAGTTTAGGATTTTTGGATATTACTATTCCAAGGTAAGTTATTGACTCTTTGACTTGAATATTACATATAGTGGAAAAAGAGAGTTGCTTAACTGGCATCAATTCACATTTGTGCATATTAAGAAGAAGCCCAGAAGCATTGGAGAACATTTTAATAATATTGAGAGCTAAAGGAATCTGGTCTGAATTTTTAAGGAAAAGGGTAGTATCATCAGCCAATTGGCTGATGATAATTTCCCTCACCATGATACTAATCTCTTGCAAGGTACTATTCTTAATGTGACTGGCTAATAATTGAGTAGTCAATATAAAAAAATATGGTGAAATAGGGCACCCCTGACGTATTCCTCGTTGCAGATCAAATCTTGGAGAAGTACCATACTTAAGCTTAATTGAAGAGTTACCATGTGCGTACAAAGTTTTAACAGCTTTAATGAACAAGTCCCCGAAACCAAATTTTTTTAAAGTTTTAAATATAAAATCATGTTCTATAGAATCAAAGGCTTTGTAAAAGTCCAGAAAAAGCATATAACTATCATCCTTCACTAACTCTGAATAGTCTAACAAATCAAGAACCAACCGAGTATTATTTGAGATGTGTCTGTTTTTTAGAAAGCCAGATTGCGTTTCATCTATTATATCCTGTAAAATAATTTTTAAACGTTTTGCAAAGATTGTAGCAATAATTTTATAATCACAATTTAAAAGACTGATTGGACGCCAATTGTCTATTAGTACTAAGTCCTTTTTAGGCTTAGGGATGAGAGTTATTAAACTTTGACTTAGGGTAGGGGGGAGAGATTCCACCCTAATGCTTTCATATTTAACCTCTAATAAGAAAGGGGCCAAATCTTTTGCAAATTTTTGGTAAAATTCTGAAGTAAGGCCGTCTATGCCTGGTGATTTATTAACTTTTAAATATTTGATTGATTCAAGGACCTCAGCTAATGTAATGGGTCGATCACAAAAATCTTTGTCAGGAGCACTAATATAATTAATATTGTCTATAGAGTCCATAAAGGATATAGTGCTGTCATAACAGAATTGACTGCTATAAAGATTCTTATAGAATTCAGAACAATGTTTGCCAATTTCTTTTGGGTCTTCAGAAATAGAATTACTTTTCAATTGATGAATATTATTTTTAGTTAGGGATTTTTCCAACCTAAAAAAGTAAGCCGTATTTTGTTCTCCTTCTTTAAGCCAGCGTCTTCTGGACGAAAGCACCTTCAGCTTTTAATTTATAAAGTTCATCCAATTTGTGCTGATGCTCGAAAAGACTATTATTTTCCTCCACAGATAAGCTATCAGGGCATTTGGATGATAGGTATGCAATGGTTGAAATTATATTCTCTTCTTGTGCTCTTCTGAGTTTAGCAATTTAACTACAATAACTTCTGAAAAACTTGCCCAATTCAAATTTAAGCAACTCCCAATGTTTGCCATAAGCGCGTTCCGCTTTAGCTTTAGTCCAAAATGAATGAATTAATTCATTTACCTTAAGAGTAACGGTTTCATGCTTAAGTATAGAGCTATTAAGTTTCCAGTAGGAATTCTAAATTTTTGAAGACGATATTTGCTGTAAATCAATATGGATTTGTATTGCTTTGTGATCAGTTAACGGGGTAGATAAGATTTCAGTATTCAGATTGCCTTCAAGTGTACGGGAAACTAACCATAAATCTATTCTCGATTGCTTAGACCTTGACTTCTTACACCAGGTAAAGGCTCTGGTATGAGGGTGTTTAACTCTCCACGCATCAACCAGATCAAATCTTTCCATCAACATTTTTAGCTTTATATTTGTATTAGTACAAGAACCAGGAGGCCATCTGTCAATTATATTATCTAATGTGATATTAAAGTCACCACCCAAGAGTATATATGCATCAGGGAATTTGGCTAACCAATGAACAATTTTCTCTTCTAACTTATCTAAAAGAACATCGTTTTCTGTCTTTGAATTGTACCCATAAATATTCATGACAATAAAATTAAAGTTCTGAGTTTGAATAACATGACATATAAAATGCCCATTGGTATCGAAGTCCGTATAAGGAAGTTTACCAACAAATACATTTTTGAGTGTACAAACCCCGGCAGACCTTTGAGAAGCATGAGAACAAAAAATGTCATTTCCCCACTAGGATTTCCAAAAACGCATATCCTCAGAGATGCTGTGAGTCTCTTGAAGAAGACAAAAATGTGTTTTATATTGTTTGGCAAATAAAAAAAATGGCTGTCCGTTTTAAATTGTCCCTTAGTCCCCTGGCATTGAGTGAAGTTATTGATAAAGACATCAAAATAACAAGATTGGAAAAAAAAATAAAATAATAATAATAACTTGAACAAGTTCCTTAGAACAAAAAGTTTAAAGACAGCTACTGACTGTGGTGAGAACATAGCACCACATCAACTATGACTGCTTTGGAGAAAAACGGACGAAACATGACTTTTGGCCATCGACTCAAAACATGACCATATAGTCCTGGTAAAAAAGAAAGAAACCAAGAACATGTATAGGCCTACATAAGCAAGTATATAAACAGGAAGCCTGAACTCAAAAAAGATCAATCAGCCTGATGGAAAAATCTCCTTTTTCTCCACGAAGGCACGACCAGCTACAAAATAGGCAATTTTTCCTGCTTTCCGTGCCTCATCTACTAGTGGCCACAACTTCAATCTGTTTTCTCTGTCGGCCTTACATAGATCCTCTCTGAAACGCAGACCACTTTCCCGTAGAAACGCGGAATTTTTGGCTGCCGCCGATACCGCTGCTCTGAGTGTACGCGAAGAGAATTGAATGATTATACCACGGGTAGAATTCACTTTCTTCATACCAACACAATGCACTGTGTCAATCACATCCGGTAGATGATCACTGTGTTCAGGCAGTACTTTCTGACAGATGCGAATCACTTCTTTCCTTACATTTTTCTCATCGATGTTTTCTGGCACGCCGTGTAATTTCAAATTCCAGCGTCTAGTATCGCTCTAGTTCAGTGATGCGTGACTCCAAAACGCCAATTCGATCACTCTCCTTCAGAAGCGATGACTCGACCTGGGAAACTTTGGTCTTCACCTCATTCACATCTTCACATACCGAGTTCAGCTTTTCTTTTAAACCAGCAATGTGAGAAGTATTCGCCGCAACCATTGACTCCAGTTTATCAGACCTCATGTTGATTAGCTCAGAAAGTTTTGTGATAATGTCGTCAGCGGACTCACCGCAGCCTTTTTTGGGGGGAGGTTTCAGAGGAGTAGAAGGAAGCAAGGGGAAATCTTCTACTGACAACATTGAAAATTCCATCTTCTCTTCAGGCCCATAATAGTCGTGACAACTGTCAAGTAAAGTGTTACAGGCAGCAGCAGAGTTAGTCATCTCCGTGTCAGCAGCCATTTCTCTCTTCTTTGTCGCAGAATTCTTTCTTTTCTTATCAGCTGACATGTTTCTGAATAGACTGTGGTAAACGAATAGCACTAAGCTTCAAGTTAAAACGTAAATTGATAAATAAATGTCCGTTTTATTGCTCAGATTTTATTTTGTTGATAGGCGCTATAACTCAACACCTGTGCTCACGGCGCCATCTTGCGCGCCCGACTCAGTTTATTTGAATTTGGCGCTCTCTCCTCAGAGCTGGTGACGCGCTCTGATGCACCTGTCAGCTGATGGAGGCGGAACTTACAGCGATCTCAAATTCCTGTCTTTCTTTTAATTTTTGACAGTTTTTATATATGTGAGAGTGTGTTTTATGTTGAATGTGAATGTATGTGCATGATTACCATCTGTTTGAGTGCAAATCAGCCCAAATCAGCTCGCTATTACTGAATGGTCACGGCTATCAAAGTGAACGCGTCTATATGAATAGAGAGAGTGGATTATTTACTTTGGCACATTTGTGTTATTACCATCTGTATAAGTGGCCATCAGCACATCAGCACTTATTTGCATCGTAATTCATTGTAAAATATGCATCTCTAGCAATCTCAGGATGTTCTATATTGGCAAACAAAGTTAAATCTTTTTTTTTTTCTTATTATTCTTATTTTTCTTACTCAAATTATTCTTATTGTATTTTTCTAGTGCTCAAATAAATCATTTATATGATGTCTAAGTTTCTGTCTAGTGTTTTATAATTGAAAAAAACTATGCAGTGGTATGTTTACTGACTAAATAGTTTGTAGAAGCCTTCAATACTATTGGGAAATATATTTTCTTATATTTGGGGGGGTGGGGGGTGTAGACATAGTCTCAGAAAAATATTTGCAGGAGTCTCATTTTTCATGATATTTTATTCAGATTTGAAATAGAAACTCAAGAGACATGTGGCTTTCAACCCATTACTTTTCTAGATTGCTCCAGGACTCATTTCATGTATTTTTATATCAAATAAAAAAATATTTAAGAGTGCTAAAAAATTCAAGGCACTTCAGTGTCTATAACTTTTTATATTTTTAAACATTATCAAATCTGGTTGATAAAAAGTGAAGCCCAAAGGGTCTTCTTTCTAAAGACACCACAATTATGTTTGTAACACACTGAAGTAGGAAACTATTACAATTATAAGTTAGCTAGAGCACTTTCAGCTGTGAGTCCCATAATGGGGGGTGCTGGCTAACAGGTTAATCACTGTTCTAAATTAATGCATTGCCTTCATTGAAGCACGCACAAATACATATAGACAGGTAATCTGCAATAACCATGAACATAATCATTAAAAAAAAAAAAAAAAAAAAAAAAAACCTTTATAGGTTGCATCAATACATATCAGTTTCCTTGGAAAATTCCCTCACAGATGATTACCCTCCTTGAGCAAAACTGAACAAGAAAAACAGTAAATGACTGATATATATTATTCCATCCTACAGCACCTATAGCTTTGTTTTGAACAAGGTTTTGGATGATTTTTTAAATAGTCACTTATTCTCTCACAGCTGTGGTTAAGTGTATGTGAGATGTATTGCTTCCCGCAGTCTATTGTACTAGTGTTTAGCTGAACGGGTTTCAGACAAACTGAGAGGATATCCGTGAGAGACAACCTCGATGGAGAATTGCACCCTCAGTGCTGAAAGGATGGGATTGAAGCGGGGCTTTGTAACCCGCTGATCACCGGTTTTCCCAGCACCTGCTGTTTTCTTTGTGAGAGGTAGAGAGTGAGTGAAAGAGATGCTTAATAGATTGCAGTGCTGAAAACATCCTTTCTCCGGCTGTGATGCTGAGGATTACCAATATGTACAGTGAACACACACAACATCTCTCTCTATCTGGTTCTTATCTAAATCTTCTTTAAATCCCAAATTGCTTGTCAAAGGGATAAAATTAGAAAGCAAAACATAGAGACTGACAAGCCAGATTGCATGCTGTTTGCACCTGGATTGAGCAATTAAAGCTCCGATTATAGACGACGATGTGTTCTAATGTGGCCTATCAGCGCTTTCACACATACATTAGTCTCTTCTGTCTTTGTGACGCTTGTGATCTAACTGCCATTCCATTACAGGCATTTGATGCTCATGATCTGAAGCTCTGGATGCACATCAATACAGCAGACATACCTTACAGACGGCCTGGTAGACTGCAAACATGCGGCAGAGGAATCAGCATCTCTAGAGGTGCACATGAGGTGCCATATGCCCCCCGAACACATGCTACTGTACACACATGGATAGACACACAACGCACACACGCTCTCATTTAAATGGGCAGACTGGGAAATGGCACAACTTTATTCAAAGCTACACTGCAAATGTGGCCATTATTGATTCTTTCTTCCTGATAATCCTTTAAAGAAAAACGTAAAAATAAATTCAACCTTCAGGTCATTCCAACGCATTCTCATCCCAAGGCGTCATATACTGACCCTCTTGACATTTCGTCAACATCCTACGCATATGGCACCCTCTAGCGTCAATATGAGACACAGATTATGGGTTAAGGTTAGGGTTAGGGTTAGGGTTAGGGTTAGACCGCTAGGAGGCGCCTTCTGGCCCATTTTTATCTGCTTCTAATATTGACGCTAGAGGGTGCCATGTGTGTAGGATGTTGACGAAATGTCAAAAGGGTCAGTATATGACGCCTTGGGATGAGAACGGTCTGGTCATTCCAAACCTGCATGGCTTTCTTTTTTACACTCAACACAAAAGAAGACATTTAAAAAAAAAAACTGGTAACCAAACACTGAGACATTTCTTAGAACATTTTTCTCAAAATAATTTTCCACAGGAACAACATCAGGGTGAGTAAATTAAACAGAATTTTAATTTTTGGCTGAATTTCCATCATTTAATGTTTTGTGGGCGTAAACAATTTAGGTCGATATAGTAAAATTAAAGTGGTTGTGAAATGTAAAAATTGAAAATGTACGGAGCAACCACTTTAATAAGTGCTGTGCAAGTGTATTGTTGTAGCTTATCTGTTCTGTGTACTCAGAGCGCTCAGGGGAAGACCGGCGGCTCCAGGGGGAATCATCTCACAGCTCAGGGGAATTTCCTCAGAGAATTTCCTCCTAAACAACCCATTTGTATGATGCTAGAAAGCAAACAAAATTGTTTAAACCCTTAATTTACATTTGCACCCTCACTACATCCCTCTTTTTTTCTTTCATAACGACCAGGATTCTCACTTAACTGAGAAACATCACTGCATCACTGCCTGGATTTTCCAGACAAAGAAATGTGTTTTTCCTGCATTAGTATGCTGCTGAGCATGGAGACACTATTTGTTCTCTCCATTCTCTCTGATAGTTGCAAAGGAAACACATTTGCCTCCATTAAAATGTGCAAGGTGTCGGTAATGACTCCATTTACCATCTGTCTGCATATATAAGTTTAGTTACCATGCACAGGAAATAATGCAGCCATGTTATCCCCTGTCAGTTGTGCTTGTGAATGATTATTTAATATCATTTAAACCTTTACAGTGTTCTAGAAAGGCAGCCAAAGCCAAGCTTTTAACATGAAAATGTGTCCGTTGGGGACATATTGCTTTACTAAACTTCCCAAAAATACAGTTAAGCCAGCATATTTGATTTTGGCTGTTGATGCCACAATCCAGTTTCAGAAATTAAGTTATAGATGGGATGTTAATTAGTATTAAACAATAAAAGGAACTTTTATTATTAAGAATAGAGAATATTCAATCGCAGGTCTCAGGGTGAGACGTCGCAACAGTCCCAACAAATCGTGGCTGTCAAATTACAGATTTCTGCAGCACGAGCTCAGGAGAAGAAGCCTGACACCTCTGCCTACTGCTTTCAAGCAGTCCTGAGTCGGGCCCGCTGGTTCTGAGCAAACGTGCATCACTCCAGATCCAGTCATGCCATCTGAAAGAGGAGCAGAGGATAGTTAGTGTGTGCTTGGCAATTGTTTATACCACGAGCCAGGTAATGCGGATAACTAGTCCAACCCTGTCAATCAGATGTCATAAATATCAAATTAATAAGAAAGAAATTATAGCATGTAGGCTTATATATCACTATTCCACATTGTATTCAGTTTACACTATTCAGTAAAAAAAAAAAAATATTGAAACGTTTGCCATTATTTACTCATGCACTCTCAACTTTTTCCAAATATAAAGGCATTCAGAAAGTCTTCAACCTCAAACATAATTTTAGTTATTTTGTGGGACACAAATTATGGTGTTTTGCAGCAGATCCAAACTGCTCTTCCCCATTCAGTCAGTATAAATGGTAACCACAGTGGTCAAGGAAAAATAAATAAATGTATAAACAAATAATAATAATAATGAAATAAAACAACTTCCAAAGAAAGAAAGAAAGAATTTAATTGATAACCAAATTTAATTTCGACACTCTGGTATTACATTTTAACACCAAAGAGGGCAAGATCACCACAGGAAAAATGGTGAGGATGATGCCTAACAACTCTAACTCTGTGGCTGAGAAGCTCTTTCCATCTCAGTTTTTAGAGATGTAGGGAGTGACAGAGAGAGAGAAAGAGAGAGAGAGAGAGAGAGAGAGAGAGAGAGAGAGAGAGAGAGAGAGAAACCAGGAAGGGCAAGTACTGAACTGTATAACTCCCATAGAGTACCTTTCCTGTCTCAAACACAACTCATAGTCATCTGTCACTGCAGCTCAACACCTCTCGGACAGATAGCAGCGCAGTGACGTTTTGCGCAGTGACACACACGTTTATAATGAAAAGTATGGCTGGAAACTCCAGCGAAATGGAGTATATTGAAAACTCATTTCATATGCACTTCTCCATTCTGCGTGTGGGGGCTGGAAACTTGCGCTGTAGAGTGTCCAAAAACAGTCATATCTGAATTTTGATTTATGACATTTTTGACATTGCCAGGTTGTTTATTGCCCGCCTCCCAGCCTCTTGTGTATTTAATATCTTTTGATGGGACTTCACGAGGAAAGATAAGGCAGGCAGGAATCCATACCCGCATCAGCCAAGAACAGTTCGGCAATACAGAGACGCTACGAAAATAGAAGCAATCCACTTTTCACCTGGAGGGAATTATCTTGCCTCGCCATAATTGGCAGGAGAAAAACAAAAAAATAAAATCGATATTTAGATATCAAAGCTTGCCGAGATTCATAAACATCTTTTTGCATAACCCCCAGCTCAAGCGATGGCTGCCCTGCTCGGGCGTAATGGGGTCTGGGTTAAGACGAGGAGGAGGAAGAAGCGCATAGATTTTTCTCTTCTTATCATCTTGCTTCATGATGTATTCATTTGGCTCTTTATATAAAGACTCACAATGCCCAGAGCTGATATGTAAGAAAGCCTTTAAGAGCTAAATATACATATGGAAAAATGAAATGTACAAATATGCAAGACAATATCACCTCAATAACATCTGTTAAGTTATAAATAGTCAAATCATGGTTCAGATTCTCATTAAGGTGAGTTGATACTATGAGCTCAGGAGTATTGCTTTAATATTTAATGCCTTTCTAAATTATTGAAGATGTTTTTAATGATCCTATACAAATTAGTACCAGTGTGCATGTAAATATGTGTAACTGTGAATGTATACGTGGAAATAACATGCATGTGCTTCTCTGTCTGACCTGCGCTATTAATAATACATAGGTAGCATCACTTAATATTTTTTTATTTGTTCAAATGTGCTATTTGCAACATGTCCTAACCGACCATTATGTCATCCAACATGTGTTATGATACAGCCACATATAACACAACATAAATAACATAAAATTTGCTTGCAGTGAGGTCTCTCAAGATTTGTGACCTCTGGAATTAACCCATCGAAGCAGAACTCCTTCCGCAGAGGCATATTCAAAGTAAAAATAATAAAAAATCATTTTAAAGTGATTGCACATAAATGCATCTAGTCAAGCTTCCCCTTTTTAATGCAAAAACACAAACAGTGCTCATTAGTGGACTAATAATTATTCTCCCATCTTTGACCAGTTTCATCAGAGACTACTGGAACCTATTTTATACTAATTAATTCTAAAGACATGAAGCTTTTAAAATGTTGAAGTGATTAACTGAGAGTGCATCATAGCTTTTGAGTGGAGGGATCCTTAGAGCATGGCTAGGATCACGATGAATACTCAAGAACAGCTGTGGTATATATATATATATATATATATATATATATATATATATATATACACACACAGTACAGACCAAAAGTTTGGACACACCTTCTCATTCAAAGAGTTTTCTTTATTTTCATGACTATGAAAATTGTAGATTCACACTGAAGGCATCAAAACTATGAATTAACACATGTGGAATTATATATGGAATTATATACATAACAAAAAAGTTTGAAACAACAGAAAATATGTCATATTCTAGGTTCTTCAAAGTAGCCACCTTTTGCTTTGATTCCTGCTTTGCACACTCTTGGCATTCTCTTGATGAGCTTCAAGAGGTAGTCACCTGAAATGGTCTTACAACAGTCTTGAAGGAGTTCCCCGAGAGATGCTTAGCACTTGTTGGCCCTTTTGCCTTCTGTCTGCGGTCCAGCTCACCCCTAAACCATCTGGATTGGGTTCAGGTCCGGTGACTGTGGAGGCCAGGTCATCTGGCGCAGCATCCCATCACTCTACTTCTTGGTCAAATAGCCCTTGATGCCTTCAGTGTGACTCTACAATTTTCATAGTCATGAAAATAAAGAAAACTCTATGAATGAGAAGGTGTGTCCAAACTTTTGGTCTGTACTGTATATATATATAATGAATGGCACGCCGTATATTGAACGTATTCACAAAAAATAAAATATAAACCCTTTCTAATGAGCCATAAATGTTCAGCTTCTGCATTAAAAGAAAAAAATCTCATTTTAAATGGTCATAAACAGCAGCCTTTTATAGTCTGTAGCTCCTCCCCTAGGAATAAACTATGGATATAAACTAATTAAAGGAGGCAAAGCAATTACGCTGTGCATAAACAGAAGCAATGGCATACGTTATTAATGGAGACATTCACTGTTGAAACATATTGACAAAATAAGGCTTCTAAACAACAATCACACTCATGCTCTTCCTGCTGCAACCCAACCTGGTGCCATGAATATTCCTGAATATTGTTGAATTGTTTTCTGCTATTGGCTAAAGGAAATTACATTCTGGCTGAACATTTGTCAGTTTGATGAAGCTTGTTTGATTGGAACATTAATCTGATGAGTGTAAATGTGACCCGATATATCTTTGACCAGATCTAGATTTAAAGGTTCTTGACTACGCCACCTGGTGCCTCTCACACCAGGATATACTTTGCACCTTAACTGCTAATTATCTAATCGAAGGCAAGCAGGTTCGTAGCAATACACCAAAGATGAACTGAACAGAGACGTGCTTTCAATATAAAAATAGTAACAAAACTTTATTGTACAATAGTATAATACAAGAGTCACATCGTCATACTGGAGGCACAGTATTAAAACGAGAGACTAGACCTGGTATTGGCTGTTACAAGAGACAATACGATTAACAATTTAATTAGAAAATACTGATTCACTGTCAAGGCAGGTTACCTGTCCGGGATACGAGTGACGTTCACCGCCCGTGCTCTGGATACTGTAGCCCACGATCACGTGCACACACACACACACACTCACACACACACACACAGGCAGGCACAACCACTACAAGCCAATGATTCAATCAATATTGTGAAGTGCAGATTACCACTACAATACGTGGTGCAGTGCGCGAGGACGGAACCAGGAACCTCTCTTATGAGCAGCTACTCTAGTACTCTAGAAAAAGAAAGAAAATTACAAGAAAGTTATCACTACCAGAGTGGATAGAGAATGTAAAACTATACACCACTAGTACAGCCAATACCATATCAGTCGGACAGATATGTAGACGGAGGCTACAGCAAAATAACCACAATAAAAAAGAAAAGAAAAGATATCTATAAAACTTAATTTGGGCAAGGCAAAGCAGCAGGAGCAATCTGTCTACAAACACAAAATCATTAAATTTAGTGCTTGATATACACAATGCACAAATAGTCCTGTAGCATCGCAAACATTTCATAAAAACATTATTTTCTTTTACCTCAATGTAGACATACGAACTGACACAGCGGAAAAACAGCCCTTTGCGCCAGTCTTCACAATCCTACATAACAGTTGTTACACACAGCATATTCATCAAATACATTTATATTAAGAGTTGACAATAAAACACAGTCATGCATTACGTCCGGGCAACACAATCAGACTCCTTTTACATGTGTTCAATGCTTTTAGTCCTAACACACTGGATCTACCCGTAACACAATAAACAAACATTTACCTTCTTAATGTTGCTGCTTAGTTGCGGTACAGCGACCTGGCAGGTGCATTGCCCAAGACCTGTGCGCAAATGTGCTCATTAAAATGCATGTCCCAGCAATGACACCCACGTTATGATTATCAGTAAAATGCACAAATAATACCTTCAGTAATACACAGCACGATTACCCGGAAGCATCTGGCAATCAGTCAAACACCTATTTTCCAATAGCCCAGTCTTAGATACAATATAAATGCTTAGCTTGCTACATCATATAAACATTTACCATACCTTCGTTGCACAGGAAAACCACATACCCAAGCAGTAACAAAATGTATCTGAACACCAGAGAATCTCTCTAAGCCCAACAGTGCAGACTATTTTATAGGAACTGACCTAGACGCAAATGAGTTGTTTAGCCACTCACGGCTAGCTGGGTGACGTCAGAGGACTACCGTAGCTGCAGAGGGACAAACTTCAACAGGACAGCGAATACTCTGACGGTTACACTCTACCCCCCCGATTTGTTATCGGCGTCCCGCCGATAAGCTCAATAGGTCATAACTCTGCCTTTCTTTAATAAAAAGAATACAAGATAAACAAAATGCAAGGGGGTAACCTAATACCAAGGACGGAAAACCGTTGTCACTTTACCGCTAGACCCAAGTACTTGAGAGTTAGTAGCCCCATCTGCCCTACTCACCACTGGCACTGGGAGGTGGTGTAGGTTGGCGTGTCTTCCTGCAGTAGTCCGAGCTGTTCTCCGGGGTGCCACTGAGCCAGCTAGTGTCTCGTCCGTGATGGGGGCGACATGCGGGGAATCAGGCAAAGCCAGCCTGGGGGCATCCACTGGAAGAGTGGTGGCAAGCTGGATAGGTGGAACCTCTTCCCGAGAGCGGACAAGAACCCATCGGCCAGGGGTGTCACCATCTGCTGACTGGCTTGTTTCCCCCTGCAGTTCCACCAGCCTGTTGGGTGTTTGTGGGTCCTGATCCAAGTGGGCAGGCTTTAGCATGGTTCGATGTACTTGTCGTACTTTGCTTAGGTCCTGTGTTGGGGCCACGGAATATACCACCCCACCAAGTGGGGGTGCACGTATGACCTGATGTATTGTGGCGCCCCAGGCATCTTGGATCTTCGAACGGCCCCTCGTTGTATGGTCTCTGATGTAGACGTGCTGTCCTTCTACCAGTGGCTCACTCCGGATTTTCTGGTCATGCCGTTCTTTTCTCTTGGAAGCAGCAGCTTGCATACGCTCCTTGGCATTCTGGAAGGCCACATTAAGGCGCCGCTGGTGCTCTTGGACCCATTCACACACATGCCCGTGTCCAGGCTCTTGTACCCTGCCAAGCAGGAAGTCCACCGGTAACTGGGGGTCTTGCCCGAACATAAGGTAATACGGTGAGTCGCCAGTTGTCTGATGAACAGCAGTGTTGTAACTAAACACTAATTGGGGTAGGTGCTCTGGCCAGCGGCGCTTCAAATCCATGGGCAGAGTACGGAGCAGATCGTGCATCGTGCGGTTGAAACGCTCACACTGGCCGTTGCCCTGAGGGTGATAAGGGGTGGTCCGGGTCTTCTGGATACCGTACAGGGCACACAACTGGTAGATGATGGCATTCTCAAAGCTGCGTCCCTGATCAGAATGTAGGCGAGCTGGGACCCCAAAACGAAAGAACCACTCCCGAATGAGCACATTGGCCACAGTTGTTGCCTTCTGGTCCCTAGTGGGCACGGCCTGTGTGAATTTAGTAAAAACATCCGTCATGATCAACACTTGCTCTCTACCATCCATTGCAGGCTCCAGGAAGGTGAAATCCACAGCCAATATCTGGTTTGGACGAGATGCCAGGAGGTGCCCCATGGGTGCATGGGGTCGGAGTTGCGAAGACTTCGCAAGGGTACACCGCTCGCAGTTCTGACACCACTGCTTTATATCTTCCCCCATTCCTGGCCAATAGCACCGCAATCTTATCAGCTCTGTGGTACGTTCAACTCCCTGGTGGCCATGGTCGTTGTGGAGCTGCTGTAGGACTTCCTCCTTTAGGCATGCAGGCAACAAGAGCTGACGCACCTCTTCACCCCCATCTGGACGGAATGTTCGGCGATAGAGCAGTCCATCGGCTCCCACAACACGGTCCCATTGTTGCAGCAGCACACGGATAGGGCCCGGCAATTTCCTACGCACTGTCGGGTCGGGCAGACCCTGTGCCAACCAAAATGGCAGAAAGGCCCCGATAGTGGGGTCTGCTGCTTGTAACCTTCTTAACTCCTCGAGGGTGCGGGAGGGGAAGGCCGAGACAGCCATCTGGATTGCCAGGGGTGGATCTTGACATCTGGTCGTTTGTTGTACAAGAACTGGTATAGCTGTCCCTAGTGTGGAGGACTCTATGGTCTGTCCCAGTGGTGCTGCAGGTTGTCGGGAGAGGGCATCTGCATTCCTGTTAGTACGACCAGGCCTATAACGGATGGTGTAATTGAAAGCAGCCAGCTCGGCCTCCCACCGCTGTTCAGTCGCTCCCAGCTTGGCAGTCCCCAGATGGCTCAGGGGATTATTGTCCGTCCAAACAGTGCATTGTTGGCCCCACAGATATTCCCGAAACTTGTCGGTCATGGCCCACTTCATTCCAAGGAACTCCAGCTTCATCGAACTGTAGTTCTTTTCTGATGGACTGAGACTACGACTAACATAGGCGATTGGCCGGATCTTTCCTTGCTGCTCCTGCGAGAGAACTGCTCCGAGACCAATGTGGCTAGCATCCACCTCTAGAATAAAAGGTAAGTTAAAATCAGCGAACGCCAAAGTGGGGGCACTCACCAACCTCTGCTTCAAGGCCTGGAAGCTGTTCTCACAGACATCTGTCCACACTCCATCAAGCCGTGGCCCTTGGCCCTTCCGGGTCTTAGTACCGCCAAGCTGTGCCCCCAGGTGGTTTAAAGGAGCTGCCAGCTTGGAAAAGCCCTCCACAAATCGCCTGTAATAACCCGCAAAACCAAGGAAAGACTTCAAGTCGGACACGGTGGTGGGACGGGGCCACTTAGCCACTGCGGACACCTTGGCTGGGTCAGTGGATACACCTTCGCGGGAGACAAGGTGGCCCAGATACTGGACTTCCTTCTGGAAAAAACAGCATTTCTCCAGCTTTGCTTTCAGACCTTCTTTCCGTAGACGGCTCAACACTAGATCCAGACGGTGTATATGATCTTCGACACTAGAAGAAAAAACAATTATATCGTCCAGATATAGTAAAAGGGACTGGCAATGCTGTGCTCCAAACATTCTCTCCATCAGTCGTTGAAAAGTGCTTGGAGCGTTACACAGTCCAAAGGCCATACGGTTAAATTCAAATAACCCAAAAGGCGTACAAAAGGCAGTCTTTGGACGGTCTTGTTCGGTCACAGGTACCTGGTTATACCCGCTAGCCAGGTCCAGCGTGGAGAACCACCGAGCCCCCGATAGTGCATCCAAAGACTCCTCGATGCGGGGGAGGGGGAAGGCATCCTTTCTGGTCCTGCTGTTGAGCTGTCTGTAATCAACACACATACGCAGGCCACCACATTTCTTCCGCACAATCACAATGGGAGAGGCATAGGGGCTACTACTTTCTCGTATGACCTGGCTGTCTAGTAACTGTCGCAGGTGGGCCTTAACAGCATCATAATCAGAAGGGGGGAGACGCCTGTAACGTTGCCTAACTGGTTGGTCATCTAGCAGAGTTATATCATGAGAGATAAGATTAGTACAGCCAAGGTCACCCTCAAAAGCAGAGAACACTGACTCATGTTTAAACAAGAATGCCCTTATCTGTTCTTGCTCAGCCTCCACTAGCACTGACAAATCAAGGGCCTGTATCTGCTCCCTCACTGACTTAGGCCTGACTTCCCCATTAGGAACCTGCATGCTAGCCACAACAGCCTCTATTTCCGGTTGGTCTTCAGAAATGCCCACAGGAAGGCCCTCAACAGTAGCGTGAACCAGTAACCCTAGTGACTGGCGGGGGTATAATATAGCACGTGTAAACCCCACATTGACTACAGGGATAAAAGCTGTACCTTGTTCTACGCGCACTAGCGCAGGCGAAACTAGGAGACCACTAGGTAAAGAGCCGCTAGTCGGTTCCAACAGGACAGCAGGAGCATCACAAAAGTGAGGGGAGCAGGTGGCTGCCACCAATTTTACAGTGCCTCCTGGTATATGAATGGGCCTTCTACCTCTAACTTTAGCTACACCCATTTTGGGTGGGAGAGAGCTGAGCTGGACCCGATGACAATGCTGCAAGGCGTGCCGCCATGGGAGTGAAGCATGAACTACCGGTGGGAGATCAAACAAAGAAGAACCATGTTGGCCAAACAGTTCAGCATAACATTCTTGAATAACATTCATTCCAAGCACACCCGGCACAAGTGGAGGGGTTGGCTGACCTGGGGGATCTTTAACCACTAGCCAACCTCTTTGGGGGATTACCTTCCCTAATACTTCAACTGTTAGCTCAGCATACCCGATATAGGGTATGTCTAGACCATTTGCAGCCCGAAGCTGCAACCAATTACACTGTTGAAGTTTATCCTTGAAATGTTGCACAAAGAAACTCTCCACCAAGGTAGATACCATAGACCCTGTGTCTAAAAGACAACTGACAACTACTCCCCCTACTCTCACAGCTACCTTCGGGCACTGAGCGACAAGGGAGGTTACAGGGTGACTAAAATTGTCCTGATTCTGAGAGCCGCTACCATCCCCTCTCAGCGTGTGGCTCTGCACACTGAAGGGAGCTAGTTTTCCGACTGAGAAACTGAGACAACATTAGCCTGAGCTTGGGCCTGGGGGATGCGATTAGGAGCTACTACTCTCTCATTGTTACACTCTCGAGCGTAGTGACCAGGCTTTAAGCATCGCCTACAAATAACAGTTGACGGCCGACTAACTAGAGGGGGGTGACTGGGGTAGGCTGGGCGAGCTACTCCCTGTAAAGTAGTTAAGGCACTAGTTAAGTGGTTGATCTGTTCTTGTTGCTTCAGCAACATGGAGCGCAGCTCTGCCATTTCTGAACTTGCCATACTAACGGGCGATGAGGCTCTGCCTGGCTGAGTTTTGGAGTACTGCAGAGCACAAAGAGAGGGAACTGAATGACTCCTACCCCTATTAAAGTCACTGGGCCTGCCCTCACACTCCCACCGGATGGCAGCAGCACGCACTTCCAGCATGGACATCCCTGGGGTCTGACGGACAAGTCTCTTCAATTCCCTGCGAAGATCCGAGTCAATAACGTGCTCTGCAAACTGGTCACGGAGCAGCATGTCAAACTGGGGTACTGAGTCAGGGGAGACCTGTTTAACTTTATCCATCAAAGAAAAGAGAGCATGTGAGTATTCTTTTAAAGATTCACCATCTAATTGTTTTCTAGAAAAAAAACTTTCTTGTAAGGCAACATAAGACTGGGAACACCCATAAAGTTCTTTGAGAATATTTGCAATCCTTTCCGGGTTTTCCCGATCTGCCCTTGGCCTATAGCGAATCTCATCTTTAGCCTCCCCATCCAGATGATCAAACATAAAGTAAGCTTTGTCAAGTGCACCCAAATGTCTAGTACGCGCACAAACCTCCACCTCTTCCACCCACTCAACAATGTCAATACCCACCCTACCCCGAAATACAGGACACTTCCGTTCCCTAGGAAGATAAATCAACCGTTCGTGGGAAGCTGGGTTGGCAGAATTGTCCGGCTGAGGCGGCGGTGGTTGCTGCTGCTGCAGGCGGCCATTGTCTGCCTGCAGCTGACGGATCTGTTCTCTCAGCTGTTCAACTTCATCCATTACTGCAGCAGAGTAATGCCCACGTTACAGGAGAGGCGGGGGGTAGTCAGTGGCCCTCCCACTGCTCCTTTAAGTCCCACGCCGTGCTCACTGCTGCTTTGCCCTTAACCTATTACTATGCCTTGAAAATCAAAGTATACATAGACAAAAAAGGAAAAAAAAGAAAGAAAAGAAAAAAAGACACGTCTCTGTGTGCAAGGACCCTGCCGACTACGCCACTTTGTGACCCGATATATCTTTGACCAGATCTAGATTTAAAGGTTCTTGACTACGCCACCTGGTGCCTCTCACACCAGGATATACTTTGCACCTTAACTGCTAATTATCTAATCGAAGGCAAGCAGGTTCGTAGCAATACACCAAAGATGAACTGAACAGAGACGTGCTTTCAATATAAAAATAGTAACAAAACTTTATTGTACAATAGTATAATACAAGAGTCACATCGTCATACTGGAGGCACAGTATTAAAACGAGAGACTAGACCTGGTATTGGCTGTTACAAGAGACAATACGATTAACAATTTAATTAGAAAATACTGATTCACTGTCAAGGCAGGTTACCTGTCCGGGATACGAGTGACGTTCACCGCCCGTGCTCTGGATACTGTAGCCCACGATCACGTGCACACACACACACACACGCACACACACACACAGGCAGGCACAACCACTACAAGCCAATGATTCAATCAATATTGTGAAGTGCAGATTACCACTACAATACGTGGTGCAGTGCGCGAGGACGGAACCAGGAACCTCTCTTATGAGCAGCTACTCTAGTACTCTAGAAAAAGAAAGAAAATTACAAGAAAGTTATCACTACCAGAGTGGATAGAGAATGTAAAACTATACACCACTAGTACAGCCAATACCATATCAGTCGGACAGATATGTAGACGGAGGCTACAGCAAAATAACCACAATAAAAAAGAAAAGAAAAGATATCTATAAAACTTAATTTGGGCAAGGCAAAGCAGCAGGAGCAATCTGTCTACAAACACAAAATCATTAAATTTAGTGCTTGATATACACAATGCACAAATAGTCCTGTAGCATCGCAAACATTTCATAAAAACATTATTTTCTTTTACCTCAATGTAGACATACGAACTGACACAGCGGAAAAACAGCCCTTTGCGCCAGTCTTCACAATCCTACATAACAGTTGTTACACACAGCATATTCATCAAATACATTTATATTAAGAGTTGACAATAAAACACAGTCATGCATTACGTCCGGGCAACACAATCAGACTCCTTTTACATGTGTTCAATGCTTTTAGTCCTAACACACTGGATCTACCCGTAACACAATAAACAAACATTTACCTTCTTAATGTTGCTGCTTAGTTGCGGTACAGCGACCTGGCAGGTGCATTGCCCAAGACCTGTGCGCAAATGTGCTCATTAAAATGCATGTCCCAGCAATGACACCCACGTTATGATTATCAGTAAAATGCACAAATAATACCTTCAGTAATACACAGCACGATTACCCGGAAGCATCTGGCAATCAGTCAAACACCTATTTTCCAATAGCCCAGTCTTAGATACAATATAAATGCTTAGCTTGCTACATCATATAAACATTTACCATACCTTCGTTGCACAGGAAAACCACATACCCAAGCAGTAACAAAATGTATCTGAACACCAGAGAATCTCTCTAAGCCCAACAGTGCAGACTATTTTATAGGAACTGACCTAGACGCAAATGAGTTGTTTAGCCACTCACGGCTAGCTGGGTGACGTCAGAGGACTACCGTAGCTGCAGAGGGACAAACTTCAACAGGACAGCGAATACTCTGACGGTTACATAAAAATGCTGTGACATTATGATGTGAAAATACATCCTGTATGAATCAGGATCAGCAAAATTGTTCTATTTATTTAAGGCAACACATGCTAAAGTGTTGGCCAGCATATTTAAGTGTGCATTTGTGCATCCTATATCACTTATTTATCCAGAATTTAGGATGGTCCTAAAAGGTCATTCACTGTAATTACTGACATTCAGTCTGTATACTTTCAGCTGTGCAGTATTTTGTGCAATTATGTGAAATGGCTCTATGCATTTAGTTTAGTTTCAACTGTACAAACATATATCAGCATAATTCCCCAGGTGTTAATCACAGTGGAATAAGACAATTGGGTCCCACTTTCAATTGTGTCCCTAATACCTGTGTACTTACAAAGAAAAAAAAATATGTACGTAGTATGTAACCACATTGTAAGTACACATTGGTACATATAATCTACAGCTGTTTATTTCTGTAACTACACACATGTAACAGCCCTCAAATGTAACTATATAACTACATTTTGTAACAACAATATGCATAAGAGTAATTGGAACCACTGGATCCAGGGGATGGAGATGGGTAGGTTTAGGGATATGTAAAGTGGGAGGAGTTAGATCTTGAGTTGGAGCTGGTGCACCACTGTAATAAAAGTTTACTTACATGGTAACTCCTCAGGAACTGTCCACAATATAAAGTGTAAACATTCTGGACACCAACCACAATTTATATGTAATGCCTAACTTACTGGCCACTGCTGTGTAACATCAGAGTAATTGCATGATAAATCTAACATACAGTTGTAGTCTCTGGCCCAATCAGATACAATTTTTTTTTTTTTTTTTCAGAAAGGCAGAACAGGCCCTGGTTCAATAACTAGCAATCCTGATATCACTGGTTTTATTCCCCAAAGGAATGCGGGCAGATCACAACTCATAATTCATGTACCCTTATGAAAGACACAGAAGTCCCATAAAAGTGGACTGTTCTCTATAATTAGTTCATAGGAAAACCTTACTTTGAATGAACACACATACTGTATCCTTCAGGTCAATGTGTATATTATTGCTGTTCTTGTATATTTTATTTTGTACTGTATACTGTTTTATGTATGCTTATGATAGAACCACTCATTCATGTCACCTTACATATACCATGTTTGGTCTCTATGAATTTGTCTTCTGATGATCTAATTGAGAGTGTATATTATATGTTTATACCTATGCAACATATTAGTGTTCTAAGAACCTTTAGTAGATTTATTATTATTATTATTATTATTATTATTTTTTTTTTTTAGCATTAACACCTAATCAAGTTTCATATGCAAATGACCATGTCCTCACACAAAGGGTCATAAAACTCTATAGTATTTCCAACCTCCCACTTGGAATTTCAGCCTTTCTCATTGGACAAGACCATCCTGAGAAGTGTGACCTTAAATGTCAATGTCAATGTCACCTTTATTTATATAGCGCTTTAAACAAAATACATTGCGTCAAAGCAACTGAACAACATTCATTAGGAAAACAGTGTCAATAATGCAAAAAATGAGAGTTAAAGGCAGTTCATCATTGGATTCAGTTATGTCATCTCTGTTCAGTTAAATAGTGTCTGTGCATTTATTTGCAATCAAGTCAACGATATCGCTGTAGATGAAGTGTCCCCAACTAAGCAAGCCAGAGGCGACAGCGGCAAGGAACCGAAACTCCATCGGTGACAGAATGGAGAAAAAAACCTTGGGAGAAACCAGGCTCAGTTGGGGGGCCAGTTCTCCTCTGACCAGACGAAACCAGTAGTTCAATTCCAGACTGCAGCAAAGTCAGATTGTGCAGAAGAATCATCTGTTTCCTGTGGTCTTGTCCTGGTGCTCCTCTGAGACAAGGTCTTTACAGGGGATCTGTATCTGGGGCTCTAGTTGTCCTGGTCTCCGCTGTCTTTCAGGGATGTAGAGGTCCTTTCTAGGTGCTGATCCAGCATCTGGTCTGGATACGCACTGGATCCGGGTGACTGCAGTGACCCTCTGATCTGGATACAGACTGGATCTGGTGGCCACGGTGACCTCGGAACAAGAGAGAAACAGACAAATATTAGCGTAGATGCCATTCTTCTAATGATGTAGCAAGTACATAGGTTGTTATGGGAAGTGTTTCCGGTTCCGGTTTACCTAATTAATGCAGCCTAAAAATCCTTTAACGGATTTGGATAATAAAAGCATATTAGTATGTTATGTGTATGCCAGGTTAAAGAGATGGGTCTTTAATCTAGATTTAAACTGCAAGAGTGTGTCTGCCTCCCGAACAATGTTAGGTAGGTTATTCCAGAGTTTAGGCGCCAAATAGGAAAAGGATCTGCCGCCTGCAGTTGATTTTGATATTCTAGGTATTATCAAATTGCCTGAGTTTTGAGAACGTAGCGGACGAAGAGGATTATAATGTAAAAGGAGCTCATTCAAATACTGAGGTGCTAAACCATTCAGGGCTTTATAAGTAATAAGCAATATTTTAAAATCTATGCGATGCTTGATAGGGAGCCAGTGCAGTGTTGACAGGACCGGGCTAATATGGTCATACTTCCTGGTTCTAGTAAGAACTCTTGCTGCTGCATTTTGGACTAGCTGTAGTTTGTTTACTAAGCGTGCAGAACAACCACCCAATAAAGCATTACAATAATCTAACCTTGAGGTCATAAATGCATGGATTAACATTTCTGCATTTGACATTGAGAGCATAGGCCGTAATTTAGATATATTTTTGAGATGGAAAAATGCAGTTTTACAAATGCTAGAAACGTGGCTTTCTAAGGAAAGATTGCGATCAAATAGGGACACCTAGGTTCCTAACTGATGATGAAGAATTGACAGAGCAACCATCAAGTCTTAGACAGTGTTCTAGGTTATTACAAGCAGAGTTTTTAGGTCCTATAATTAACACCTCTGTTTTTTCAGAATTTAGCAGTAAGAAATTACTCGTCATCCAGTTTTTTATATCGACTATGCAATCCATTAGTTTTTCAAATTGGTGTGTTTCACCGGGCTGCGAAGAAATATAGAGCTGAGTATCATCAGCATAACAGTGAAAGCTAACACCATGTTTCCTGATGATATCTCCCAAGGGTAACATATAAAGCGTGAAGAGTAGCGGCCCTAGTACTGAGCCTTGAGGTACTCCATACTGCACTTGTGATCGATAGGATACATCTTCATTCACTGCTACGAACTGATGGCGGTCATATAAGTACGATTTAAACCATGCTAATGCACTTCCACTGATGCCAACAAAGTATTCAAGTCTATGCAAAAGAATGTTGTGGTCAATTGTGTCAAACGCAGCACTAAGATCCAATAAAACTAATAGAGAGATACACCCACGATCAGATGATAAGAGCAGATCATTTAAAGACCTCACATCAGTGGCCCGCCTTCAGTCTGCAGTTCTTTTACATTTGGACACTCGTTCCAGGCCAAGACAATGCAAGTATGATACATTTAACTAAACGAATCAGAGGTTTAGTATAAGCTGTAGAGCCCGTTCTAAAACGGCACTAATGGTTTCAATCAGGTGGTTAAGTGACTCTTTTCATAGCTTCATTCTCTGGTTTTTCTCTGATGGTTTCATTCATTCACTTTAGCTCCCCTTCTGTATTTGAATTTACGACGATTTTACGAACTCTGACATAAGCATTACGTTTTGACCCATTCATGGCAATATGGATTCTGTGGGCCAAAATTGTTTTATTTGTAACAGCTATGGCTTGTGACATCCAAAATAAAAAAAGAAAAGAAAAAAAAGAAACGAAGCCATGGCAAAGAGAATGGCTGAAAAGCAGAGATAAGCATGGACTTTCTGTTCTTCATAAACATCTCGAGATGAGAAGGCTATTTCTGAATTTCTAGTCATATTGCCGGAAATACAACAGGTATATTCATTCATTCTGAATAACAAATGAAAAATAGAGCTGTGTGATTATCAAAAATTACTATGTAGACTGTTCACATAGATAATATGTGGGTTTTATCATCTTCTGATCAGTCAACTTCAGATGGATCACCAAATCGTGTCACTGCACATACACCACAAATTTAAACCACAGCGTCCGATTGTTTTTGACATGTTTGAAAATTATCGGGAGATCGGGAGGTGCTCTTAACATTCACAGATCGCTCCGCAATTGTTTTTACACGGTACGAGCTGCGACCATGCGAGCATCTGCAAGCTCGTATGACAGCAAAAATCACATTGTGTTTGCCTGCCTTAAATGTTCACTGGACGAACAGATTAGTTGGTCATGGTCATTTAATTCTGCTACAGTTACCACTGGCATCTCATATGAATAATTGTAATTAATCATAATTAATTGTAGTTATTTATATACATTTACCTTTTGAACTTATTTACTATAAAGTGTAACAATTTATTTTCCAACAAGTGCAGTTAGTCCTGTTACAGATTTGTACTTTCATTACCAAAAAGTGTTGTTACCAATGTCCTGTTACACATGTGTACTTACACATACCATTCAGTGGGTTGTTACATATGTGTAGTTAAACAAACATTAAAAAGTGTACTTACACTGTGGTTACATACTACTCTATGTACACATCTAGTTACTATGTAAGTACACAGATTTTAGGGACACAATGTAAAGTTGGAAATACAGTTGTTTTCTATAACAATATTTCTAAAATGTTGTTTAAATATCCAGATGAGGCATTATTTAATTAAATATGCATGCAATCGCATACAATCCAGAACAGAAATCTGTAAATTGCATAAAGCCAGATTAAAATTTATACTCTATGCTTTCGTAGAGGAGATTTCTAATTCCTATTTTTATCACTTCATAAAATACTGTCAAAAAAAAAAAAAAAAAAAGAAAAAAAAAAAAAAAAAAAAAAAAATATATATATATATATATATATATATATATATATATATATATAAATGAAAATTCACCATAAACTACCATTATTTATTATTTTTATTTATTTATGTTTTTTGTTTTTTTGTTTTTAATTCAGAATTGTTGAAAAAAAATCTATGATAATTCAGTGTAGTAAATTGTTGGTTATTCATTTACTTGACCTTCAGTTAGAATTATGTTGACCACATTCCTTTGCATATAAAGTCCTTTTCCCATTATTCTGTTAATCTGTTGCTGTTTTTTCACTTCAACAATAAATTCAAGCAAACTTTTCTTAGCTGATAAGCAATCATTTTTAATTACCTCAGAGGCTTCATAACGCTAATTGATCCCTTTTTACATTAAAAGGAAGTAGAGGGAAAAAAAGAAGAAGAATAAAGAAAAGGCCCAGGAGGTAAAACAAGAATAAAAGAGAGTGGAGGAGAGACGTCGGGCCCCTGGTTGTACTGCCTGTCCTCACCAATGAAGCCTCATCTCTCTTGGGCTTTGAGAAGAGCTTTTCTGCAGTGTCTGCTCTTTCCTTCTTTCTCCCCTTCAGTACACCCTGATATCAACACTTTGATAACACATTCCTGGTACCAGTGCCCACCCACTAATTACATAATTCACTTTTTTTTCTGCTCTAATTTAAAGCAACTTTGCAAGTTTTATCATTTATTAGTTACAGTTTGAATGGGTGTGCAGTCTTCTAGGAAGTTACTTTCTGCACTGGACCTTGGCTCATTAATGCAAGAGAAAGATCACAGATGAAGCGTTGCGTCATTGGTGAATCATATTAGCAATGGCATCTGAATGATAGATAAGGAGCCATTAAAGTAATCATATCTGAGGGAAACGCTTAAAGCAAAGTCATAAGGGTTTGAAACGACATGAGTGTGAGTAAATGATGACAGGATTTTCATATTTAGCTGAACTGTTCCTTTAAGGTCTCCAGGACACTGCTGAGTATGTCTGTTTCTCAATATAAACATGCATGGAAGCATTTACTAAACTGTGTTGACATTCAGTTTAGCAGCAGACATTGCTGAATCATTCGTCCACCTACACCTTAAATTAAATGTTAAATAAAAAATGAAGCTTTTGGCTTCACTAGACATTAACTGATGGACTGGAGTAGTGTGTGTTACTTGTGGATTATTGTGATATTTTATCAGCTGTCTCATTCTGGCGGCACCCATTCACTGCAGAGAGTCCATTGCTTAGCAAGTGATGGAATGGTAAACTTTGCACCTACATCTTGGCCTGAGGATGAGTACATTTTTAGAATTGTAAATTTTTGGGTGAATCTTTTTGAATATACAAAATGTTTTATTTTTTTAACTACAGTTTCTTACTCTGTAAGACATATCTGTTATACTTATTTTATTATATTTTCTAATTTATCTACTAGGCAGTGTGGTAAGAAAGTAATTTCAGATGCTGTGTGTGACTGTTTAAATATTTCAATATCTTTTATTTTCTTTCGACAATTGCCTTCATCTCTTCCAACTACTTTATAACTGCATTCAAAAACTTAATTCAAAATGGCTCCATCTTTTCCCTCAAATTATAACTCTAAGCATGCATGTATATGTCTATATCATAGTGTTTGTTCATTTTGAATGAACTCTCACGGTGTACACATATGTGTCTTCTCTTCACGGGAAGGCAAATACCAGCAGTTTAGCTGGAGGGTGTCTTTTGAGTTTGCTTCCCTGACGATCACCACGTCTGAGCGATTTACCATCGCTTTGATCCAAGGCTTGACACTGATGGGCAGCAAATTAAGCAAATGCAAAATTTGAGCAAATTATCTGTGCCACCCACTAGCCCGGGGCAGGAGCCTATTGCTGGCGCTGGTGGACAAGCATCACATCACCAGAATTGCCCATGCTGGAGCGTAGGCAGTTAATGAAAAATAAATAAATAAACAGAGCTCAAGATAAAGCATGGCGACCCAAAATCTCTGAGTGGGCTGCACATCAGCACCACCCACACTTTTCAATAACACAGTCCTCTGAAGGCAAGGCTGAGATGGCCGAAGCACTTGGCCCTATTGAGGCTCCGGACCGAAGGTTGGTAAACATATTTGATGATGTGAAGTATCTGTCCAACCTTATCGTGTCCAGATCAGTGAAGTGATATAAAAGGCTACAATAGTATGTAGAAGCAAATAAGCGTTATTTTCTCCACTTGATGTCTATTTTGGATGCAAACCAATTGCCTTGTTCTGTAAATATCAACAGTCATATAAAAAGGAAGAAAGATCCATAGCATTACATTTGACTCCTGAATGCTGATAAACAGGAGCGAGATTTGTTTTAACAGTGTCATTGCTAACACAATAAAACACAATGAAACCAATCTCTAAGGGCTCTAAATTATCAACATGATCAAAACTAAATACTTTTTTTTATGCAAAATCAACTACATGCCTGCTGTTGCCTGACTAATGATTTATTCTTTTTCACAAATAAAATGCCTTTTAGGGGCCGTTTACACAACACAACACCATTTTCTAAATGATTTTGACATTTATTTACATAACAACAGTGTTTTGGGGCCTGAAAATGCTAACTTTTGAAAACGGGTTTCAAAGTGCAAATTTTTTAAAACAATACTATTAGCGTCCAATATAAACTACAAGAACAAGATTTGTTGATGTCATGTTCATGTCTATTATGTGTTCAGACATTAGTTCTGTATGTGTGCAGGTAAACAACATTATTTACAAAGTGACATCACCAACTACTGGCCTGACATGCATTATACAGTGTCTGAAGTCAATTTTGCAGATACATGTAAACAGGATGGTTTTGGCAACATCGTACATGAAAAACACAAAGGAAAACATTTCTCTTTTTAGTACAACGTTGGTATGTAAATGCATTATTTGACTAATTGTAAAATTGTTCATCTTAAAGTTGTCATATACATATAATTTATAAATATTTTCATAAAGTAAACATAAGAATAACTGCCAAGTTCTGTCATGAAACAGATGGCACAGGCTGATGGGTCGGTCAAGAAAACTGATGATATTCATAGCGTTAAACTTTTTGCCACAAGCTGATTTATGCATGTTGCATGCACAGCCAATACGATTATTGTATTAATTTAAATGGTTGGTTAGCATTCAGTAGATTATTTTGCAGCGCTCTTTCAGAGTTCCTCTGAAATCCTACATCCCCTGCTCCACCGGTTTATATCTGCTATGGGTTATTATATATGCTACTTGTGCAGCAGCATTGTCTTAAATGCTCACAGCACATTATTGTCATGTGTATTGGCAGTAGCAATTCATGTACTTGCTTTGCAGCAGCAATAATCTACCCTAACAGCAATAACCAACAGCAGTACACTAGCTTAGCAGATCTATTTTGCCAAGACCAAATACATTAACATTATTGTATCCATTACCATGATAAAATCTTCAAAAAGTTTTCATGATACAACATATATATATATTGTAATATTTCATGAAAAAAAATATATATATATATATTGTTAAATTGTATCAAATATGACAATCAGTCATTTGAGGAACATTTATTTGTTCATATCGCATTTATCATTGTATTTCATTGCATTATATGTTTAGAAGAGATTTTATCATAAAAACTAAGCATTTATCATCTTATTAAAATATCCAATCGGAAGATATAGAGTAATGACTTATGTTATATCAACGTATGTACATTTGCTATACTGGTATAAAGATTTTATTGTTTTATGTTACAAGCATCAAAATTTCATCTTACATTTTGGCAATATAATTACCTGCACCTTCACCAAACTGAATATTTGTGCTCATTTTGGTCATCAGAATATATGTGGGTCTTTTTTTTCTTTCCCCGAGTATGAGCTCCATATTCTTACTATATCATACAATATGAGCCATAAAAGCTTGATGTATCAAAACAGAAGCAAACTTAACTACTCTATATTTAATGTCAGGACAGAAAAGGACCCGAGAGCAGATGAGGCTGAAAAATGTAATTTTATTAACAGAAAACAGCACAGCTTCACAGCGTACTGGCAGTGAGCTCAGTCTCCGTAAGTGCCAGGAGAGAAAGGGGCATGAAGCCAGATCGGGAGGCAGGAGAATAGTCGAGCAGATCAGGGTCAAGCGAAGGTGCAGACAGAGCGGAGAACAGTGAGCAGCAACGGGGTCAAAAACAGGCTAGGTTGAAGTCCAGTAGAACAGTCAGAGAAACTCTGTGGAGCAAAACACACGCCACACCAACTGGGCAGAGAACAACCTAGCGTTTAGATCAGACAGGACAGAAGCTGAAAACGAACTGGGGCCCTCTGTCAGAAACCATGTCCTCCGGAAGACCGTGGATCCGGAAAGACGTGATGAATGACCACCCGGGCCGTTTCTTTAGCTGAGGGGAGTTTAAGGAGGGGAACGAAGTGGACCACCTTGTAAAAGCGATCCACCACTGTGAGGATCACTATATTGCTGCTGGATTTGGGGAGTCCAACCACAAAATCCAGGGCAAAATGGGACCAGGGACGGGACGGTGAGCGTCCTCCGCCATGGCAGGCCACCAGAACTGCTGGCAGATGACAGCCAGTGACTTCCTCACGACTAGATGGCACATGATTTTGGACGAGTGACCCTACTGGAGAACGGTGGAGCGGACTAATCCGGCCATGAAGAGCAGACCCGTGGGACACCCAGCGGGCAACCGAGTCCCTACCCCTGCGGTCGTCTAATGCACTCCTCGATTCCCCAGGTAAGCGCCCCCCAGCACGCATCCCAGAGGTATTATAGTGTCAGGGGCAGATCACCTGGAGAAGTGAAAAGGTGCGACAGTGTGTCAAGTTTAATGTTCTTGGACCCAGGTCGGTAAGAGAGGGTGAAGCACTTCGCTCCTTCTACGGAAGACAAAAGGTGTGATAAAAAGCACATGGATGCAGTTTATTATCTAGGGAGGATAGCACGGCACCGACACCAACCTCTGACCCTCCACCATGAACTGCCGGGAAGGATCTGGAGTCACCAGGATGGGGGCTGAGGGGAATCTGCATTTTAATTCACTGAACACTGCCTGAGCGGTCGCTGACCAACTGAAATTGACTTAAACATTTGTTGGATAAAAATTGTTGAAACCCAGGAACCACTGTCACACCTTACGGGAGTCGGAGATGGCTCTCACCTTCGCAGGGTCCACGAAAATTCCCCCCACCGAAATGATGTGTCCCAAGAATGAAACTGACTGAACATGGAACTCGCACTTCTCATTCTTAACGAACAGCTGATTCTCTAACAGCCACTGAAGCATTTTTCGGATGTGCTGGACATGCTCCTGAAAAGAGGAGGAGAAAATTAAGATATCATCTAAATAAACAAAAACGAATCTGTCATTCGTGTCCATTAGCACGTCATTGACAAGTGCTTGAAAGACTGCTGGGGTGTTGGACAGCCTGAAGGGAAGAACCAGATATTCAAAGTGCCCACGAGGCATCTTAAAAGTGGTCTTCCATTCGTCCCCCTCCCTGATCCGAACCAGATGGTAAGTGTTGCGAAGGTCCAATTTCTTGCTCCCTGCAAGTGATCGAAGGCTGAAGATATTAGTGGCAGAGGGTACAAGTTCTTAACTGTGATGTCATTCAACCCTCAATAGTCCATGTAGGGACACAGAGAGCCATCCTTCTTTTTCAAGAAAATAACCCTGCTCCAGCCAGAAAAGAAAAGGGATGAATAATACCGGCTGCCAGAAAATCACTTAAATACTTCTCCATCACTTCACACTTGGGCGCGGAGAGGGAGTACAGCTGTCCACGAGGTGGAGGAGCACCAGGGAGGAGATCGATGGCACAATCATACAGTCGATGAGGGGTAAGAGATACAGCCCGGGACCTGCTGAAGACCGAGCATGGTTACAAGAAGGAACTCAGGATAGATCCGCCTTCTGCTCCTGTAGGGAAACAGGATCAGAGACCAGGGAGGAAGCAGCCAGAAGGCAATGTGTGTGACAGTATTGACTCCACTAAAGAACTGAATTATCCGGCCTGTTAATGTTTGGCCCCTGACGAGCGACCCAGGGGTGACCAAAAACCAAATGAGCAGATGCAGACTTACAAACTAGGAACTTGAGGTCCTCCCAGTGGTTCCTGGAGGTAAGGACGCTCACCGAATCAGTGATACGAGAAATCCACATAAGAGGCTGGCCGTTGAGCGACTGACTGCAGGTGGTTGGATATGTATATCCCGAGCGTGCGCCCAATCCTCATCAATGAATTTATCCTCTGCTCCCGAGTCTGTGCTGAAGCCTTAAAAAAAAAGCATGTTTAGTGAAATGAGAAACAGATAGGAAAGTGTGTGACCTGTAAGTGGGGGAAATGGCACTTCCACTCAAATTAACTCTATGTGGTGAACGGATCGCCTATACAGGACAGGAGTGAGCTTGATGTCCTTGAGCCGCACAGTACAGGCAAAGGCCCTCCAACAGGTGCCACTGTTTCTCCTTGGGCGTGAGGTGCAAGCGATCCACCTGCTTGGGTTCACACTCCTTGGCACTCAGGGCTGGGGGAGTGGATGCGACTGGCTCTGAGTGTGCTCGAACTCAGCGGCGAAGCTCTCTCCTGGCATCTATATGGATGGACAGACTGATTAAATAATACAAACGATCAGGAACTTTGCGGGTGTACAGTTAATCTTTGACAGAGTCACGGAGACCCTCTAAATACGAGCAATAAGGGCCTCGTGTTCCATCCACAAGTAGTGGCCAGGGTGCAGAACTCCACAGAGTAATCAGCCACCGAACATCTGCCCTGTTGAAGACACGCTAACAGTCTGGACGCCTCCTTTTCAAAAACAGACTGATCAAAAGTTTTAATCAGCTCCTCCTCAAATACAAAAATCAGAACAGCACCTGGCCTGCGATTCCCATACTGCGGTGCCCCAATAACGCACTCTACCTGTGAGCAGGGACATGACATAGACCACCTTGGACACTTCTGACATGTAGGTTCTAGCTTGTAGAGAAAACACCACCACACACTGAATAATGAATGATTTACAGCTTGTTGGCTCTACAGCATAAGTGGGGGGAGGGTAATTCACTCTAGGAGGGGCCCAGGGGGCGCTGAAGCAAATTCTTCCCAAGTGAGACAAACGAGTTGCCCCGCCAAATCAGCGATTTGAGCTGACAAGTTGTCTACAGACCAGCGGGTGGAAGACAGTTCCATCTCGTGATGGCCCAACACCGCTCCCTATTAATCCAGAGCAGACTGCCAAGTTGAGCCTTCCGCTGGATCCATCTTAGGTCAGTGTATAGTGTCAAGACAGAAAAAGACCCAAGAGTGGATGAGGCTGAAAAATCTAATTTTATTAACATGAAACAGGCGATGGCCTAAAGGTCCCAAAGAAAATCAAACGCTATTCAGTTCGCAAAATGGCTCAGTCCTTACCTCCAAGCTGTACAGCGTACAGGCAGGGCGCTCAGCCGCTGTAAGTGCCAGAAGAGAAAGGGGCAACAAATCCAAATCGCGAAGCAGGAGAATAGTCGAGCAGATGGGGTTTAAGCGAGGTGCAGACAGGGCTGAGAACGGTGGGCAGCAATGGGGTCAAAAACAGGCTAGGTCAAAATCCAGTAGAACAGTCCAAGAAACTCTGAGGGCAAAACACACATGACACCAACTGGGCAGAGAACAATCTAGCATTTAGATCAGACAGGAGAGACAGGATGGAACAGAAGCTGAAAACGCCAATTCACAGAACACACTAACAAAGAGTGCTGAAACCAAGCAGAATAAATAGGGTGAGTAATGAGACAGAGGGAACAGGTGAGTCAGATGAGCCATAGCTTAGATTGCTAAGAGAGATCAGCTGGCGCTAGACCGAAGGAAAAGAAAACCAGAGAAAATAGATTAATATTAAAGAGAGAGAGGAAAACAGAAAAAATGAATGAAAGTGTAGAAAACTAGATGAAACGAATTGATAAACAAGAAGTAAAAAAGAAATAGAAAAAGGACAGATCATAGAAGAGTCCTGACATTTAAATATATATAGCCTTACTCATATTATAGCTTAAATTAGACCACTCTAAAATTTTATGTAACTGACTGAAACGTTATGGCCAGTCTTGGCGAAAACAAACAAACAAACAAAAAAAACTAATAACGATAATAATAATAAAAAAATAAAAAAATAAAAAATAAAAAACTTTAAGGCTGTTCTAAGCATTTTGTGCAACTGGCTAAACTCAGAATCACTGTATTAATCTGTGCTGTGCATGCTGCATGCTAGCTCAATGTCACAGGTTGACGTGAAGCGGAACTATTTTTGTTTCCCAATGTTGTTTCCCTGTGGGAGCGATTTAAATGTAACATCAGGCCGGTTCCGGGTCCTTCCGTGTAAACAGTCCGGCCGGGCTTAGTAAATGGGAAAATGAGCATCAGCTGTGTAACAAGCGGCGATTGAGCCGCGCGAGAGACACGTATTCGCGAGAGGGATTATAAAAGGACACGTTTGTGTGGAGAGGGGGTGACGCATAGCATACAGAGATGCAGCTAAAACTATATTGGCCAAGTTGGATGTTGTACAAGCATTAAGAATATGTTCTGGGGCGTTTCATACGTCACCGGCAGTGGCAATACAGGTGGAAATGGGTGAGATGCCTCTGCAATTAAGAAGAGAACAGTTGACAGCCAACTATTGGGCAAACCTGCAAGGACAGGATAGATCTCACCCCACAAGAGAAGTTATACAGGTATGCTGGGAGCATGAAAGGGTTAAAAGTCAGAGTTTTGGATGGGTAGGTGATGCTATTGGGAAAGAGATGGGACTAGAGGGAAAGGAATTTAGCCCAACAGTTCCGCTGCCAGTCAGACCACCATGGCTTCTTTTGCAGACTGGATCTAGAGATTTTAAATAGCCACACAAGGAATAGAGAGGGGTTGGATGTTTGCCAGGCATTTTGTGATAGGATGAATGATAAGTATAGTAAATATTTGGTCATATTCACTGATGGGTCTAAAGATCATGAATCTGGAAAAGTTGGATCTGCTTTCAGTGTACCAAAAATGGGGGTAGAGATGCAAAGTAGACTTTCTGATAATTTATCAGTATTCACCGTTGAGTCGGTGGCTGTTTGGTTGGCATTGCAGTGGATAGAAGAAATGAAACCTGCAAAAGTTGTCGTATGCTCAGACTCTAGTGCAGTTCTGAAGAGTTTGAAATCATTTAGATCAAAAGCAAGACAGGACATAATATATGAAATACTAGAACTTCATTCACGGATTTGTCAGATGGGGGCAAGGGTAAAATTTACATGGGTTCCAGCACATGTGGGGGTGAAGGGAAATGAAACCGTAGATAGGTTGGCAAAACAAGCCAGTAAAAGGGAAGATGTGGATATATCAATTACAATAAGTAAGGCAGAAGCCAAAGCACAAATCTGGTCATAAATTAATAAAAAATGGCAGATATATTGGGATGCAGAGGAGAAAGGGAGACATTTATATAACATTCAACAAAAAGTTGGGACAGAGAGGGTTACGGGAAGGAATCGAATGGAAGAAATTATCTTCACTAGGTTAAGAATAGGACACTGTGGGTTGAATAAGTATTTACATATTATGGGTAAGCTCATATCAGATAGGTGTGAATTTTGTGATAATATTGAATCTGTGGAACATGTGATGAGTGTCAGAAATATGAGAAGGAAAGAACAAAGATTAGCGAGGGCATAAGAAGGTTAGGGGGACAAGGAAATTCACTTGAAGAGTTGCTGGGGAAACCATTAAATGATATGAGTACACTGTTATTTCGATATTTAAAGGAAACAAGATTGGCAGAAAGGATATAAGTATTATCGGTGGAAGTTATTTCTTACAATAGGTGTTTTTTTTTTTTTTTAAGTTAGTTAATTAGATATCTCCGGTCCACACTCCAGTACAGTAGGTGGCGGAAATGCACCATTAATGTTGGATGCCAACCGCCGTTAAACATCAACGAAGAAGAAGAAGAGAGGGGGTGACACAGAGCGGGGAGAGACTGCATCTTAGGAGGAAGTAGCCTTAAATCGGCGGTTTTGTTATGGATCTGGATCCATAAAGGGAGATAATGCTAACAGAGGAAGAGAGGCAGTGGATCTATGTTACTTCGTCAAGCAGTTAAGTGTCATCTGTAATTTTTATTAGGAAACCTAATGCCTTCGGTACCCGCTGTATAGAACAGTTTGGTGAAACTGCCCCGGAGTTTATTGAAATCCGGTTTGAAGCCTCTAATGCCCATTGTGTGTTCATAGTTCACTTCCCACACAGTTTTGGATGTACAGTATCATCAATTGAGAGGAGGGAGTCGGCTGGGACCGTGAGTGGAGACCTTATTCACTGTGAGTTGCAGTGCTTGGTGTGAAGTGAACACGTGTGACCATTTGAAGTGATCGATGCATGCACAGGTGTGGACAATATAATTTTGTGTCCCCAGTTGGCATACTCGCTGGTCTCGAGTGCCGAATTGAAATTAACTAACTGCTGTTTGTTGAGTGTATGCTGTACAGTATTGCAGCTCCATCCTGTCTGATTTGAAGAGGATTTGTTGAATACTCATGCATTACTGTTTGACTCCATGATTCGAAGAGGAACCGCTGTGTAAATCCCTTACCAGGTATGCTCCATTACTTACTTCTGGCTGTCTGAAGAGGAATCACTGCGCGAACCCTTTAACCAGTGTCTGTCCCATCACTTACCTCTGGCCGTCCGAAGAGGAATCGCTTTGTGAATCCCTTACCAGTGTCTGCTTCATTACTTCCCTACGGCTGTCCGAAGAGGAATCGCTGTGTGAACCCCTTACCTGCGTCTGCCCCACTACCCACCTCTGGCTGCCCGAAGAGGAACCGCTATGTGGATCCCCTACCAGTTTCTGCTCTATTACTTACCTCTGGCTGCCCGAAGAGGAACAACTGTATGAATTCCCTACCAGTGTCTGCTCCATTACTTACCTCTGGCTGCCCAAAGAAGAACCGCTGTGTGAACTTGAGTCGGATCAGCCTTTGTCTTTTTAGTTTAGGATTTAGCCTATTTTAATTCAGTAAAATACAACGTTTAAGACCGATTACCTTGTCTGGTCTCGTGGTGTCTTTGGGTAACTCCTCGAGGTGGTACGCTTAATAGGGGTGGTGTGAGACACGGGGGGAGGCCACCCCGGCCTGTGACCTCAATGAATAAACCAGCAGCAGTGGCAGCTCCTGGGGAGGTCTATGTTACTTTTTAAATTGATACATGGTTATCTCAAGGAAGTCTTTTCCATATCAGACTGATTTGCAAGTAAATATAGTCAGCATTAGGCAGGCCACACACTTCTTGTGGTACTTAGAGCACTAGGCTAAAATAATGAAGTTCGAGGAAGGATCAGTGTTTTTTTTTTCCTCTCAGCACTTCAGCCACAACTCACTGGGCAAAATGTCAATCGTGTACTGACGACCCTACCCACCCACATATGAACTCCTCTCCCACCTTGGCAGGTGATGAGATGTTCACTGAGCCGTAAGTGCAGGCAGTAATAACATAAAAAAAACCTCAGTGAAACCGGTTGCATTTTCATTTAATTTTCTTCTAGCATCTTCTTACTCCCTTTCAGAATGCTCATTTTCTTTTCACTCTATATCAGTGGCTGCGAGTCACAAAACCATATGGCATGTGGTATGGCAGTGACATGAATCACGGATCTCCGAGGCTGTGGTAGGTGTTCCCCTCGGCTGAAATTCAGTATAGATCTCAACCAGTTCCCCTTGACAGCTATGAGATCTGAGATTATTTTCCCCTCTCAAAATAAAAAGAGAAGACCTTAAATTACCTAGAATTTCAGAATGGATTTTTACAAGGTACTGTAAAAAATAAAAATAAATAATTCAGCTAGTAGCAAAGGTAGACCCCCCCCATTTCTCATTTACTTAAATTTGATGAACTAAAATAGCTTAAATAAAAATTCATAATAATAATAAAAAAATAAAAAATAAATCTTAATTTCACAAATGGTCTTCAAATCTGCATTAATGGATCAAACTGGTTGAAATGAATGTACTAATTACATTTACTGTAACTCCCTTTATCATCACATTGGCTCACATCTGATTAAAAATGAACATGAAACTTTAAATCATCTCTGAGCCGGATTTAGTGAGCATTCAGCTTGGATAAATTAAACCAGCTCCTCTGTGCCTTTAATATTCAATTAAGGTTTTGTTGACTTATGTTCTGGAAAAAAGGTAAATGTTAATACTTGCATCTTAAAAAACAACTGTCTACATACAATATGCTCTTATCATATATAATTATTGCTTTTAAAGCAATTAGAAATAAATCCATTCATACATGCATAAACTTACTGAAACTTTGATGTGCCTTGCATTTAGTAAATTACATGTTAATATATACATAAATGTTAAAGTAGTCCCATTAATCTGGAAGCACACATCTATTTGAACTGAAAAATGATTTTACTCTGAACAACTAAAACCCAAAGAAGGGACATTGTGTCCTCGATTCAGAAGACACACCAATGATCTTATTTTTATTTATTTTTTTCTCTCAAAGGACTTCTAAGACAAAGCTGATATTTAAACGCATCATAACTGGGCACTCTAAGAAGTCTCTGAGCAATTATTATTATTTTTTTTAGGTTCTCTGTCCTCGTCATTTCTTCCTGTCTCTCTGGTTTAAGCTAGATAAGGTTTCTTCTCGTCCATGGTGTCCTCTGCACGCTCCTCTGGTCTTTCTGTGGATGCGGAGGCCATCACTGCGTAATGTAATTTCACAGTTCATTAAGAGCAGGCCTTGCATGACCCAATGCAGGCTTGAGTAATGACACAACACAGATTAGCCATTATGGCCCTTGCGGAGAACTCCACTCTTAAAAAATACACCATGCCTTCTCCTTAAGCCATACGCTGAGTCTCATTAACTGGACATTAAAGACCTTACAGAGAACAATCGTGGTGGAAGTTGAAAGAGGAAGACTGTTGCATGACATTCAGGGAGGAGGTGAGACAGGCACTTAGTGGCAGTGACCACTGTAGAGAAGGGAGGCAGCTAGGAAGGTACATGGTATGACATCTGGACAGAGCAAGGAAGACAAAGAGGCTTGGTGATAGAATGAGCAAGTGTAGGAAAACCTAAGGAAAAAGAAGCTAGTGAAAAATAATTGGGATAGTCAGAGAGATGAAGAGAGTAGACAGAAGTACAGAAGTCTGTCTCGCAAAGCAAAGAAGGAAGTGACGAAAGCTAAGAAAAACGTGTATGATAAGCTGTATGAGAAGTTGGACCCTAAGGAAGGGAAAAAGGACCTTTACCGATTGGCTAGACAATGGGACAGAGCTGGGAAGAATGTGCTACAGCAGGGATAGGCAACTTCGGTCCTGGAGGGCCACTGTGCTGCAGAGTTTAGCTCCAACCCTAATTAAACACACCTGAACAAGGCAATCAGTGTTTTCAGGATTACTAGATAGATACAGGCAGGTGAGTTTGTATGAGGGCTGAAGCTAAACTCTGCAGGATAGTGGCCCTCCAGGACCGGAGTTTCCTATCCCTGTGCTACAGGTTTAATAAAATCTTGGTAAGTGAGTACATGCCTTAAGATTAGAGAAGAAGTGTACTTGTACCGATCTATAAGTAACGAAGCAGATGTGAAGAGCTGCAGTAACTACAGGCTCATAAAGTTGCTCAGCCACACCATGAAGTTGTGGGAAAGAGTAGTGGTAGCTAGATTTAGAGGAGAGGTGATGATTTGTGAGCAGCAGTATGGATTCATGCCAGGAAAGAGCACCACAGATGCAAAGTTTGCTTTGAGAGAGTAGTCCAGAAAGAGTTGTATTGCGTGTTTGTGAATTTAGAGAAAGCGTATGACAGGGTGCCGGGAGAAGAGTTGTGATACTGTATGAGCAAGTCTGGAGTGGCAGAGAAGTATGTGCGAGTGGTGCAGGATATGTATGGGAACAGTGTGACAGTGGTGAGGTTTGCAGTAGGAATGACAGATTGGTTCAAGGAGAAGGTGGGATTGCATCAAGGATCAGCTCTTAGCCCTTTCTTGTTTGAAATGATGATGGACAGGTACCTCCATGGAATATGATGTTTGCAGATGATATTGTGATTTTCAGAGAGAGCAGGGAACAGGTGGAGGTGAGTTTAGAAAAGTTGGAGGTATGCACTGGAGAGAAGGGGAATGAAAGTCAGTAGGAGCAAGACCGAGTACATGTGCATAAACGCGAATGAGAGCAGCAGAACAGTTGCAAGAAGCAGATGGGGTGAAGGTGGATGAGCTTAAATATTTTTGTTCAGTTTTTCACAGTAATGGAGAGTGTGGTAGAGAAGTAAAGAAGAGAGTGCAGGCGGGGTGGGTGGCAGAAGAGTGTCAGGAGTGTTTTGTGGTAGAAGTGTACCAGAAAGATTGAAAGGGAAAGTTTACAAGATGGTAGTGAGACAACTATGTTGTATGGCATGGAGGCAGTGGAAATTACAAAAAGACAGGTGAAGGAGCTAGAGGTGGCAGAGTTAAAGATGCTGCAATTTTCTTAGGAAATGACGAGGATGGACAGGATCGGAAATGAGCAAATTAGAGGGACAGCACAGGTGCAGTAGGAGAGTTTGTAGAAAAAGTAAGAGAGGTAAGACTAAAATGGTTTGAGTATGTGATGGAGTGATGCAGGGTATGTCGGGAGAAGAGTGTTGAGGCCACTGGACAGAAGGAAAAGATGATGACCAAAGAGGAGGTTCATGGATGTGGTGATGGAGGATAGGCTGGTGGTTGGTGTAATGGAGGAAAATAGATGGATTATTCGCTGTGGAGACCCCTAATTTGGAGAAGCTGAAAGAACAAGAAAGAGACAGAGCAGAACTTAGCAGAGGTCAGGACAAAGAAAAATCATCTGTTGTTATTTCATACTAAACAATGGTAAGTATAATGGGTAATGTTTAAGTTGATATAAAATGAATCTAACATATTGATCATGTTCTATAATTGTTTTAATAAACGATAAACAAAAGCAAGACTGAAAATTTATGGTTTAGGCCTATTGAGTGTTAAAAAAAGTACTATGCACTGTTAACGGGTTAAATTATGTTCAGAAATATAATTTTAAAAAGGATATTGGTATTGGTATAACATTAACCTTGATATCAGATTCAAACAAACAAAGAAATATAATTTTTAAAAAGGATATTGGTGTTGGTATAACATTTGACCTTGAGATCAGATAGAAACAAATAAGCACTATGTGGTATGTTTATGATATTTCCTTATCCATTTTACAGCAACTTTCAAAAGAAAAAAGAAAAAATGAAAAAAAAAAAGATACAAAATATCGTAGTGTCTATTTAAACTGAGTGCAAATAGCCCACCTTGTTGGCTGAAGCTATTTACACTAACTCCACCCACCATGTAATTCGTATAGTCAACGCAACAAAAGACAACAGACGATCATCAGCCTCGGTGACGCAGATGGTAAAACATGCGCTGTATTCACTTTGTCGCGATCAACCTGGGTTCAAATATGCCTTTTGGCAAACTTTTTTCTCCCTTTTCAAATTTAAAATCACATCAGAAAAGTATTTATTTTTTTAATGAAAATTAACAATATAATCAAAAAGTTTAAAATAAAGTATCGGGGAGGGTTAGGATAGGTGTAGGGAGGGCTTTGTTGTCCCAGTAAGCTGGCAATCATTTAATAATTTGAATTAAAATGACAATTTACACTCAATAAGTTGATCCTGTATACTGTTTTACGTACTACAATACTGAGGTGCAAATAATTGCCAACATTTGCAATAAGTATTACATTTTTAAAATAGTGTCAATAGAATCTACTTATTTGCACTTAGTGTAAATAGCATATCACTAAAAATGCTAAAATTTGCACTTAATGTAAATCACATCCATTGATATTTGCACTTAGGGTAAATAGAATCTATTGCTAAGAAAATATGGTATGTTCACAGTGTAAATAGCTGCTGCCAAAAAATATCTGAAAGGAACATCGGGAAATAATATTATTAATAATAATAATAATAATAACAATAATTATAATAATTATAATAATAATAATAATAATAATAATAATAATAATTATTATTATTATTATTATTATTATTATTATAACAACAATAATAATAATAATAACAATATCAGATGTAAAATATAAATTAGCACTTAGGTTAAGACAAAGAAACATCATCTGCAGATTATTTTCATACTAAATAATGATAATTATAATGGATTAATGTTAGTTTATTTACATTAAAAAAAAATTAAATATTCACCATGTTCTATAATTGTTGTTAATAAATGATAAACAAGAACAGAAGTCTGAAAATGTGCAGTTTATACACAAGAATATCATTCAGATGCACTGTTAAATGGCTACAATTACCCATTTCATCCTCAGAAATATCCATTTAAAAGCAATATTTGTGTTGGTATGATTTATATTATTAACCTTGATATCAGATTGAAACAAAACTGGGCAGTAAGTGGTATGCTGATGATATAAAAAATAGATAAAAAAGGCATTGTTTTATTTTAACTAAAATATTCAAGTGTATTTACTTTGCAGGGGTGTTTTGCCCCAGAGATAAGAAGCAAATATGTAGAAATCTTGAACAACAAATTTGACTTAATGGAAATGAGTGTTAATGAAGCTTTTACATATCACATCATTAGCATGTGAGCTGCTCACAGCGCATAATGAATGCAGCTCTGCAGGTGTGTACTGAACAGACTTAAAATAACCATTATTATCTGCAAAAACATAATGATCATCATTTGATACTTACACAATGATAATACTCACATCAAAGACAACATCATAAATACCCTTAAATGGTTCTGTAAATGGCTGAGACAATCTTTCTTTGCACATGGTGTGTGTATGCTGAGTGACTGTGTGTGGGATTGAGGGTGGACAATTTTCGTGCCACAAAATTGTCATCTCTACTTCCTGTTGGCCTTCTGTAGCAAATTGTAGCTCCGTGTAGCTGTTTTTATTTTATTTTTTCTCTAGAATCTTTATCTTACTATCACTCTCTGTTTTTTAAAGTGTTTTTCACAAGTTCATCAAACAACCCCAGTAAGAATATTTCATCAAGCACGGTGAGTAATGGCTTCTCCCGTCATTGTTACTTGCACCTCTTGCCACATGTACAGTTTATCTATCTCTGTCGATGATGAGGGATTCACATGTGATAAATGCAGGGAAATAGTTAGGCTGACAGAGAAGATTTCAGATTTAGAGACATGCATCCAAACTTTAATTGAGGACAGTAAGAATGTTAGGGCTCTAGATACGGCTTTGAATGCGTCTAGCTCAGGGATTCCTGTACATTGTTCGGTTCCGGAAACAGAGCCCCAGCAGCAGGGCAACTGGGTGACAGTGAGGCAGTGTAGTCGTGGGTCAAAACACCGCTCTTCTGTTCCGATCAAAACATTAAACAGGTTCTCCTCACTCAGTGATGCACCCACTGAGAAACCTGATGAAAGTGCTCTAGTTATTGGTGATTCTATTGTACGGAACGTGAATATAGAGACACCAGCCACCATAGTCAAATGTTTACCGGGAGCCAGAGCGCCTGACATCTTGGCAAATTTAAAAGTGCTGGCTAATGCTAAACGTAAATACAGTAAGATTGTTATTCATGCCGGCGCTAATGATGTTCGACTTCGCCAGTCGGAGATCACTAAAAATAACATTAAAGAGGTGTGTGAACTTGCAAGCACGATGTCAGACACTGTAATATGCTCTGGTCCCCTCCCTGCTTACCGTGGTGATGAGATGCATAGCAGATTGTCATCACTCAATGGCTGGATGTCTAAGTGGTGCCCACAGAATAACATAGGTTTCATAGACAATTGGACGAGCTTTTGGGGCAGACCTGACCTGTTTAAAAGAGATGGTCTTCATCCCTCCTGGGGTGGCGCCACTCTTCTCTCTAGAAATATGGCAAATAGTCTTAGTGTTTATACTTGACTAACTGGGGCCCAGGTCAGGAAGCAGACAGACTGGCTAAACCGACCGTCTGCTAGCCGCCTCCCGTCACAGAGGTCAGTTAATTCTCAGCACATAGAGACTCTTTCACCTAGATATCACACAATAGAGACTGTGTCTGTTCCCCGAACTAGAAAATACAAAAAACGTCCAAACCAAGTTAAGATTAACAATTTAATTGAGGTTCAACAAATAAAAAACAGAAGCAATATGGATAAACAAATGATAAAGCTTGGCTTCTTGAATATCAGATCCCTTTCTACGAAAACACTTTTTGTAAATAATATGATCACTGATCATAATATAGATGTAATCTGTTTGACAGAAACCTGGCTAAAACCTGATGATTACATTATTTTAAATGAGTCCACCCCCCAAGATTACTGTTATAAACATGAGCCACGTCTAAAAGGCAAAGGTGGAGGTGTTGCTTCAATTTATAACAACGTTTTCAGGATTTCTCAGAGGGCAGGCTACAAGTATAACTCGTTTGAAGTAATGGTACTTCATATAACATTATCCAAAGAAACAAATGTTAATGATAAATCCCCTGTTATGTTTGTACTGGCTACTGTATACAGGCCACCAGGGCACCATACATACTTTATTAAAGAGTTTGGTGATTTTACATCCGAGTTAGTTCTGGCTGCAGATAAAGTTTTAATAGTTGGTGATTTTAATATCCATGTTGATAATGAAAACGATGCATTGGGATCAGCATTTATAGACATTCTGAACTCTATTGGTGTTAGACAACACGTTTCAGGACCTACTCATTGTCGAAATCATACTCTAGATTTAATACTGTCACATGGAATTGATGTTGATGGTGTTGAAATTATTCAGCCAAGTGATGATATCTCAGATCATTATTTAGTTCTTTGCAAAATTCATATAGCCAAAATTGTAAATTCTACTTTTTGTTACAAGTATGGAAGAACCATCACTTCTAACACAAAAGACTGCTTTTTAAGTTATCTTCCTGATGTATCCAAATTCCTTAGCATATCCAAAACCTCAGAACAACTTGATGATGTAACAGAAACTATGGACTCTCTCTTTTCTAGCACTTTAAATAAAGTTGCTCCTTTACACTTAAGGAAGGTTAAGGAAAACAGTTTGACACCATGGTATAATGAGCATACTCGCACCCTAAAGAGAGCAGCCCGAAAAATGGAGCGCAGCTGGAGGAAAACAAAACTAGAGGTATTTCATATTGCTTGGCGGGAAAGTAACATATCCTACAGAAAAGCATTAAAAACTGCTAGATCCGATTACTTTTCTTCTCTTTTAGAAGAAAACAAACATAAACCCAGGTATTTATTCAATACAGTGGCTAAATTAACGAAAAATAAAGCCTCAACAAGTGTTGACATTTCCCAACACCACAGCAGTAATGACTTTATGAACTACTTTACTTCTAAAATCGATACTATTAGAGATAAAATTGCAACCATTCAGCCGTCAGCTACAGTATCACATCAGACAGTGCACTATAGACCCCGTGAGGAACAGTTCCACTCATTCTCTACCATAGGAGAGGAAGAATTGTATAAACTTGTTAAATCATCTAAACCAACAACATGTATGTTAGACCCTATACCATCTAAGCTCCTAAAATAGGTGCTTCCAGAAGTCATAGATCCTCTTCTGACTATTATTAATTCCTCATTGTCATTAGGATATGTCCCCAAAACCTTCAAACTGGCTGTTATTAAGCCTCCCATCAAAAAACCACAACTTGACCCCAAAGAACTAGTTAATTATAGACCAATCTCGAATCTCCCTTTTCTGTCCAAGATACTAGAAAAGGTGGTATCCACACAATTATATTCCTTCTTAGAGAAAAATGGTATATGTGAGGATTTCCAGTCAGGATTTAGACCGTATCATAGTACTGAGACTGCTTTCCTTAGAGTTACAAATGATCTGCTCTTATCATCGAGGGAAGTCGTTGCCTAATGGTTAGAGAGTCGGACTCCCAATCGAAGGGTTGTGAGTTCGAGTCCCGGGCCGGCAGGAATTGTGGGTGGGGGGAGTGCATGTACAGTTCTCTCTCCACCTTCAATACCATGACTTAGGTGCCCTTGAGCAAGGCATCGAACCCCCAACTGCTCCCCGGGCGCCGCAGCATAAATGGCTGCCCACTGCTCCGGGTGTGTGTTCACAGTGTGTGTGTGTGTTCACTGCTCTGTGTGTGTGCATTTCGGATGGGTTAAATGCAGAGCACAAATTCTGAGTATGGGTCACCATACTTGGCTGAATGTCACTTCACTTTTTTTTTTCACTTTTTTTTTTTTTTTTTTATCATCTGATCGTGGGTGTATCTCTCTATTAGTTTTATTGGATCTTAGTGCTGCGTTTGACACAATTGACCACAACATTCTTTTGCATAGACTTGAACACTTTGTTGGCATCAGTGGAAGTGCATTAGCATGGTTTAAATTGTACTTATATGACCGCCATCAGTTCGTAGCAGTGAATGAAGATGTATCCTATCGATCAAAAGTGCAGTATGGAGTACCTCAAGGCTCAGTACTAGGGCCGCTACTCTTCACGCTTTATATGTTACCCTTGGGAGATATCATCAAGAAACATGGTGTTAGCTTTCACTGTTATGCTGATGATACTCAGCTCTATATTTCTTCGCAGCCCGGTGAAACACACCAATTTGAAAAACTAATGGATTGCATAGTCGATATAAAAAACTGGATGACGAGTAATTTCTTACTGCTAAATTCTGAAAAAACAGAGGTGTTAATTATAGGACCTAAAAACTCTGCTTGTAATAAACTAGAACACTAAGACTTGATGGTTGCTCTGTCAATTTCTTCGTCATCAGTTAGGAACCTAGGTGTGCTATTTGATCGCAATTTTTCCTTAGAAAGCCACGTTTCTAGCATTTGTAAAACTGCATTTTTCCATCTCAAAAATATATCTAAATTACGGCCTATGCTCTCAATGTCAAATGCAGAAATGTTAATCCATGCATTTATGACCTCAAGGTTAGATTATTGTAATGCTTTATTGGGTGGTTGTTCTGCACGCTTAGTAAACAAACTAAAGCTAGTCCAAAATGCAGCAGCAAGAGTTCTTACTAGAACCAGGAAGTATGACCATATTAGCCCGGTCCTGTCAACACTGCACTGGCTCCCTATCAAGCATCGCATAGATTTTAAAATATTGCTTATTAATTATAAAGCCCTGAATGGTTTAGCACCTCAGTATTTGAATGAGCTCCTTTTACATTATAATCCTCTACGTCCGCTACGTTCTCAAAACTCAGGCAATTTGATAATACCTAGAATATCAAAATCAACTGCAGGCGGCAGATCCTTTTCCTATTTGGCGCCCAAACTCTGGAATAACCTACCTAACATTGTTCGGGAGGCAGACACACTCTTGCAGTTTAAATCTAGATTAAAGACCCATCTCTTTAACCTGGCATACACATAACATACTAATATGCTTTTATTATCCAAATACGTTAAAGGATTTTTAGGCTGCATTATTTAGGTAAACCGGAACCGGAAACACTTCCCATAACACCCTATGTACTTGCTACATCATTAGAAGAATGGCATCTACGCTAATATTTGTCTGTTTCTCTCCTGTTCCGAGGTCAACGTGGCCACCAGATCCAGTCTGTGTCCAGATCAGAGGGTCACTGCAGTCACCCGGATCCAGTACGTATCCAGACCAGATGCTGGATCAGCACCTAGAAATGACCTCTACATCCCTGAAAGACAGTGGAGACCAGGACAACTAGAGCCCCAGATACAGATCCCCTGTAAAGACCTTGTCTCAGAGGAGCACCAGGACAAGACCACAGGAAACAGATGATTCTTCTGCACAATCTGACTTTGCTGCAGCCTGGAATTGAACTACTGGTTTCGTCTGGTCAGAGGAGAACTGGCCCCCCAACTGAGCCTGGTTTCTCCCAAGGTTTTTTTCTCCATTCGGTCACCGATGGAGTTTCGGTTCCTTGCCGCTGTCGCCTCTGGCTTGCTTAGTTGGGGACACTTCATCTACAGCGATATCGTTGACTTGATTGCAAATAAATGCACAGACACTATTTAACTGAACCGAGATGACATAACTGAATCCAATGATGAACTGCCTTTAACTATCATTTTTGCATTATTGACACTGTTTTCCTAATGAATGTTGTTCAGTTGCTTTGACGCAATGTATTTTGTTTAAAGCGCTATATAAATAAAGGTGACATTGACATTGACATTTCGCTGCCCCATTGTTTTAGGATTGCAAATAATAAAAGTAGCGGGTCACGGTATCAACGAAGCTGATTCAAGATATTCACAATCCGTTTGTGTTTCTACAGTCTGTGACCTGCTGGTATTTCCTATGCTTGGCCATCGCTTAGGGTTTCCATCCCACATCTAGGTTTCCATCCACCCAGCTTTTGCAGAGATGAAGATACAGGCTTTTAATGACTTCATCTCCATCTTACAGATTCTTCGCCTACCCTAAGCTCTTGATTTTACTCCTCAGACAGCCCACACCTGGCATTCTTGAACACAGGATCCAACTAGCTCTATTTTCTAGACTCTAAAAGAAACAGATCTCAATTATGCCTAGGTTAATGAGGCTCCTGTATCTAAATATGAAATGCCGGGGCCACTGAGGTGCCTCTTACCACTTGATAAAATATCCTATTAACCTCTTTCTGTGGAAAACATCTATTGTGTTTTTATTCAGCTTGCTTGAGGGCAATTGCCTTATTATGTGTGTAACGGTAAATTAAGATATGCTGGCGTGCAATCAGGGAACACGCAAGGAGCTTTTAATTCATGGGGACATAGTCTGTCAACAGCATCGCTCCGATGCATTCTTCACCTTCCAATGCACATGAAAGAAGAGCATCTTTTGAATTAGTAATAAGGTTTCTGATTGATCTATGTAGCGCTTCATATCTAGCATGACAAAGTAACAAAACACCTTATAGTGCAAGCGATGCCTTTTATTCATATGCAATGGGAACTCAGTTCTGGAACTTCAAAGGAGGGTATGATGAAAGCAATGGAACAATGGACATTGTAAATCAACAGTTTGTTGGGTTACTTTCCAGAAATTTTTTGTTGTTGTTGTTGTTTATTACACACAATTTCAAATATATATATATATATATATATATATAATTTATTTATGTATTTATTTATTTTACTATTTTTATTTATTTGATAAAAAATAATTGAATTGTATAATTTTAAATACCAGCCGTTTATCAGTTTAAAGAAAACATACAATTAAAAGGACTTCATAATAATTATCAGTACTGGCCCAATGTATGCTAATTAAATAATCAAGTTAATTAAATCACAATATTTGCTGATTTTTATTTATATAGGCAAAATAAAAATAAAAAATTCCTGGTTACATAATTTAAATCAGATCAGATAATATGTGTATTATACGTTTATTTTTTTAAGAACCTATATTTAAAAAATAATCTGAATATATAGTGTGAAGTATGTTATATTATGTTATATTATATATAAAGTAAATCATAAGTATACTAATTTCACCTTTTCCTCATAGATTGAATTAGTAAATTGGAGTCGAGGCCATTTAAATGTACTATTACTGTGTTCAGCTTAGAGCACAAATTCAACATCTATTCTATTCAGGCCTGATACTGTTTCACCAACCAACAGGAGCAACTCCCATTAACAGCATTAAGGAGAAACTTAATCAATATAAAAGGCATATTATAAAGTTCTTCAGCCCTTTGATATGGAGCATTAAGGCCATGATGCATGCATCTGTGATGAACAATTTCAGTGGCTTTCTTTTGTTTATCTCCAAGGCAATTACAGTCTTTTTACCTCTACCACTAAGAGCCATATATACATATGAGACTTAGCAAGACAGTAATTATATTGGCTTGCAAATGCATTTTTAAATATGGAAAAAAAGCCCATTCATTCCTCCTAAGGTAAATGAAATAAGCAATCCCTGCCCTCCAGTGGCTTAAGCAATTTTTGATGTCAATCTCTGAGAGAGCTGTATTGATTTCATCTTGTGAATGTTTTTCAAAACAGCCAAGTTTGAGGGCTTGAGGATAGGGATGACGAAGAAGATTAGATCTTTGAAGTTCAAGCTAAAAATCTTGTTTTATCTGTCTCACTCAAGTGTTACATCAGTTCATATTTTTCTTGTTTCTGTATATTCAACCCCATTCCATCCACCCACTTACAGATGAAACTCTCTGGCAAAGGTCACAGAAGTATTAAGTACAGTTAGTTCTGTTGTGGCCCTGGTTAAATGATAACCTTCTCTGTATACATTACGCGCCTGTGTTAACGTTTATTTATGGCTCAGTCCAGTAAGAGATACAATGCAGTTTAAGTAATATCACATATTATACTGGTCCATATAGCCGATGCCGTTAGTGTAACTCACAGAACAGTCCATATACAGGGACAATATTAATAAATCAGCTGTGTCGGTTAAAATTTTTTCTTTGTTAGTGTATTTCCAATGGAAATCTTACATATTATAGGTTATATATATATATATATATATATATATATTCTTTTTTTCCTTCTTTTTTTATGAGTGATCAAAACTTCATCTTTAAACGAATAGTTCACTCCCCAAAAATGTAAACGTCACCAACAACCACATTTATCTTAAAGTAACAGTTCACCAAATAATAATAACAAAACAAAATGTTGATTATTTTTCATTATTCATTTGTAAAAATGAATTGAATGCTGATGAAAATGGGTTTATGAAGACTGCTGATTTCCAGATTCTTGTCACATCCCACATGAGCCTGAAATATCAATGGCAGAATCAAATAATGCATAATAATGTATGACTATTGACACACACAGTGGGTTTTAACTGGTTCACCCAGACTAATATGATGTAGCTCTTGAAGGGAGACGGACTCAGAGTTGACGTTTGAACATGGAAATGTGACATTACACTGTGAAAAAGGTGGTATTTAGAGAGTCCACACCCTGACTATGAATCACTTCATTATAGGAGACGTCCATCCATCCATCCATCTGTAAGTCTTGCTGGGTAGAAACTGATTACATGTAATATGGATTACATAATCAGATTGCAAAACTGGATACTCTTAATGGATTATATTACGTTTTATAAAACTCATAATCAGATTGCAGTTACTTTTGGGGGGTTGTTGTTCAGGGTTCAGTGGTTCAGAGTTCATAATGTATTGAATGTGTTTTTATTTTACATTCTTCTGACTGAATAAATTGTTTTTTTATCAACTCATAAATCCACTGCAGTTAAAAATAAATAAATAAAAACAATAAGTTATAAGTAATAGCAATAAGCTAAAAAAAAATAAAAAATAAATCTAAAAGTAATCTAAAAAGTAGTCTGAATGCATTAACTAAAATGAGGAACCTAGATTATGTTACTAACCACAATTTTCATAATGCAATTTGTAATCGGTAACAGACAATTTATCTATCTATCTATCTATCTATCTATCTATCTCTTCACGGCAAATGTTATCAGCACCTGCTTCAATCCTTTCAACAGTAAAGCACTGAGCTCTCAGAATGATGACTGGAATAAAGTACTGTGGTGTAGGACTTCAAAGCAGCCTTGAATGAGGTTACCTGAAATAAATCTGTCTAATCATACTGAAGCATCGAGCTTGTATGTGTGATATAACTGAACCAAACCTGACCACCAGCATTCTTGCTTTCAACATTTGCCTTTTAATTAACAAATTATAAAGAAAGTGAGGATCAAATCACTACACCTGACTGCATGTAGATGTTGTGTATGAACCTGGGAAAGCAGGCTGGCAAACTAGCATACACAGCTCAGCATACTCATTAATGAAATTGTTTTGGAAAAGGCTCTTGTTCACTGATCATGTTATTACCCTTATCCAAGCCAGCGTCTGATTGTGAGCCAAAGTGCTGCAAAGCATCAGCTTTACTGTATATTTCATCTCAAGGTGAGATCCAGTCATCAAAGTGTATCACAAAACTAATAATTGAGCTCTATGTCTGTGGAATTATTTATTATTTGGAGGAATCTGTGCTTTAGGATAAAAAAATATGCTTTTCTCCACAAGGTGGCACAGATACAACTCAGTTCAGCTCAGCTCAGGGTCACCAACAAACCAACCATCTTCAGCCTCACAGATTATCTGATCCTAGAACTGGGAGAGCTTTCTTTCTTTCTTTCTTTCTTTCTTGAAAAGCCATTAAAATGATCAAATATTTGTAAATTACATACATTTTACATACTTAAAATATGTTATTAATTATATATATATATATATATATATATATATATATATATATATATATATATATATATATATATATATATATATATATATATATATATATATTAAATGGTGGACCACAACAGTATAATGACTAAAAAGTATCATAGCTTAAAATATATAATACATTTATTAATATCTACCCTTTTTCAAGATCACTAAACTTAGAAATGGTAGTAACAACAACAACAACAACAACAACAACAACAACAATAATAATAATAATAATAATAATAATAATAATAATTATTATTATTATTATTATTATTATTTCTAAATAAAATACCCCTTAAAATTGTAAAATTATTAAAACACTATAATATAACCTGCTATAGTTTAATAAGTGAAGAGATTACGCAGCCGGCTGTTATCTGCTTAGATAACACATTAGTGCACATGTCATATACAACTCCCGATCGGCGCAAAGTTAGAGGGATTACGTCCACAAAATTTGAAGAGCACAAATTATTTTAACTTTTTATTTTATTATTTCACAGAACGCATTTTAACTTAAATGCTGCAAGCCATGCTTGTTTTCTTTTATCATCATTTATAAACAAAATTAAATAAATAAAAAACACCATGCTGGACACGGACAGATTTGCTGGAATACAAAACAAGTACTTTGTAAGAAATCCTTAAGCTTATTGCTGTTGCTCTGGGAACCAACAACAACACAGCTTAATCTCGTGCAATCTCGTAATCTTTTTATATTTAGTTATATTGAGAAAGTTTCAGTTGAATGAATTCAGTCGATCATTTTACCCATTTTATCATGGGTTTCTATGGAGACCTGAAGACAAGAGCAACCAAACAGAAGATACAATCCATCATGGTGTTTGCCATCGGTCTCCCAGGAAAAAGGTGGATACCATGGTCTCAACAAATTAGAATACTTCATAAAATCAATAAAAAAAAAAAACACTTAGTGAATTGTTGGCCTTCTGGAAAGTATGTTAATTTACTGTACATTTACTCAATACTTGGTAGGGGCTCCTTTTGCTTTAATTACTGCCTCAATTCGGCGTAGCATGGGGGTGATCAGTTTGTGGCACTGCTGAGGTGGTCTGGAAGCCCAGGTTTCTTTGACAGTGGCCTTCAGCTCATCTGCATTGTTTGGCCTCTTGTTTCTCATTTTCCTCTTGACATTATCCCATAGATCTCTGGGGTTCAGGTCTGGTGAGTTTGCTGGCCAGTCAAGCACACCAACACCATGGTCATTTAACCAACTTTTGGTGCTTTTGGCAGTGTGGGCAGGTGCCAAATCCTGCTGGAAAATAAAATCAGCATCTTCAAAAAGCTGGTCAGCAGAAGACAAGAGCAATATAGTGCTCTAAAATTTCTTGGTAAATGGGTGCAGTGACTTTGGTTTTCAAAATACACAATGGACCAACACCAGCAGATGACATTGCACCCCAAATCATCACTGACTGTGGAAACTTAACACCGGACCTCAAGCAACTTGGGCTATGAGCTTCTCCACCCTTGCTCCAGACTATAGGACATTGGTTTCCGAATGAAATACAAAACTTTCTCTCATATGAAAAAAGGACTTTGGATCAATGGCAACAGTCCATTTTTTCTTCTCCTTAGTCCAGGTAAGATGCTTCTGACCTTGTCTGTGGTACAGGAGTGGCTTAACAAGAGGAATACGACAACTGTAGCCTGTGTGTGGTGGTTATTGATGCCTTGACCCCAGTGCATTCCTTGTGAATTTCTCTAAAATTCTTGAATCCAGTTTGCTTGACAGTCCTCATAAGGCTGCGTTCTCTCGGTTGGTTGTGCATCTTTTGCTTCCACACTTTTTTGTTCCACTTGTGACGAGTCAGCTGCACACCATCCTAAATCACCGCCCTTCACCAGGCTCCTGACAGGAGTGGGTGTGTGAGAGGAGGGACGCTGGACAAGTCAGGGCTGACGGCGTGTGATGGGGCACACCTGAAGGAAATGGAGCCTCATCACCGCCGCTGTTTAAAAGCCCAACGTACCTCTCCTTGAGAGACCGGTCTCTTCCCCGTGCATGCACACTGGTGTCCTCATGGGTCCAGGAAGGGTGTGTCATGGGGTTTTCCACCCCACCAGAGACGTGAGCTGCCTGGACCTGCGATCCGGACAAGAACCTCACCCGTTTACACTGCCAACAGGCAAGGATGCCGGGCCGTCCATCCCCTGCAAGAGCCGCGGCCAACGTGAGTGATGCGGCCGCTAGAAGAAGCCGCTGCCCCTCGCGCCCCAGACCAAAGAGGGGAGCGCGAGTGGCCGCCGGACTCCGCCCCTTACCTGGACCCTTCCCCCATGAACAATGCCCGACCCACACGAACCCTGCAGCACGACGAGGACACCAGATTATTTTGGACACCTTTTCCCTTTGTTCACGTTTATCTTTATGTTTTATTAGATTTTTCTGTTAATAAAAGCCTCTCCGAGGCCTGACGCTACGCCCACTGTGTCTGTCGTGTGCTCCTCCCACCACACACTCAACTTTCTATTAACATGCTTGGATACAGCACTCTGTGAAGCCAGCTTATTGGCAATTCATTTTTGTGACTTACACTCCTTTGAGTGTATGAAAAAATTAACTTTTCCTCGACATTCTAATTTATTGAGAAGCACCTGTATATATATATATAAAACATTTATTAATTTAGCAGATGTTTTTATCCAATATACACACACACACACACACACACAATTGCATAATAAATGCAAATAAAAATAGAAGTTAGATTTTGTTTTTAAGAATAGAATTAGAATAGTGAATGCTAAAGTTAAAGGGTCAAATAAAGACTCAGCTGTTCAGATTGAATATATATATATAAATATATATATATACACACACACACACATAACTAATATATCCAATGCTATATATATATATATATATATATATATATATATATATATATATATATATATATATATATATATATATATATATATATATATATAAAGCCATGGAAAGGTAATATAAATCACTTGTTAAATAGTGGGAAGACTGAGTTTACAACAGTCACTGCACATTCAGCCTGAATGCGGGTTCTGTTTCCAATTAAAGAGTTCTGTGGGGAGTTCTTCAACAGATCCCCTCTAAAACCTGACATATTTTAGCTAAACTATAACATGTGCTCTTAAATATCCAGTTTTATCCCCAGTCTGGGCAGAAGGCCCTCTCCTGTGAACCATTCAGCCTAAATGAGTCAATGAGAGCCAGGTTGAGCTGGGTAAAAGTAACAGTTAAAGAACAAAGACAAAGTGAGCGCAGCCCTGCTGTGGGACTTCATACTTTCAGAATAGCGGCTAGCGTTTCATTTTCTCCATTACCCAGAGGTCTTAATTAGTTTAGGTTAATCATGCACTGTCGTAATTGACTGCTGTTGTGTCTCTTTTTCATCTATCATTTCCATGGTTGGAACCAGCCTACAAAGGGAGGCCTCTCATTTTATTTCTTTCTCTCTTAGTCTTCTCCACTTTTGAAGAATTATATTGCCATCACAGTCTTGATTAACTAAAAACTTCCCATTGCTTTAATTTACATTTTTTGATGATCTCACATCGTTTTAGTCAGGTGTCCTGCAGAGTTAGCTCCAACTTGCCTCAACACATCTGCCTGGAAGTTTCTAGTATGCCTAGTTAAACCTTAATTAGCTGGTTCAGGTGTGTTTAATTAAGGTTGGAGCTAAACTCTGCAGCACATCGGCCCTTCAGGACTGAGTTTGGATACCCCTGGTTTAAATTATTTTACATAATACCAAAGCATATCAAACAAGTTATCAAAGAGATAGTTCACCCAAAAATGAAACTTTACTGTTAATTTACTAAACCTCAGGGCATCCATGATGTATAGGTGACTTTTTTTCTTCAGTAGAACAATAAAGAAGATTTTTAGCTGAAACCCTGGTCCTTGGTGATTCATAAAATGCAGTCAGCAGCTACCCATTTTTGAGAATAAAAAAGCATATCAAGGGACATAAAATAATACCTGTGGCTCCTGCTAGCATACTGAGGTCTTATGAACCGAAACAATCAATCTGTGCAATAAACTGAACATTATTTACAACATTATTACCTGTAATCCAGAGCCTCTGTCAAACAGGAAATTCTGATTTGTTTCTGTGAACCGGTTCTTTCGGAAAATGTATTTCAATGAACTGGTTCAAACATGTAACAGAAGGCTTGGTCTGCTTGGATAGTGGCTTTAGCTCTCCATGAATACCAACACAAAAGCCCACTGGCACTCTTGGTCACGAGATGCACCTAGAAAATATAACCCAAATTGTTAATTACATACTGTTGCTTGTTTGCTTTATTTCTTTCTTTAATGGAGAAAGTAACTCATGGCAACCTCAGGCGATTTAGAGTCCATTGCATGGACAGAGTTTTCTCCTCTGCCTATCATATTTATCACGTTTAATTAAAATGCCTGTGAAACCAAAGTGAAAAGCTTTAGCTGCATCTGAATGCCTGTGGACGACCAGAATTGCCGCTCTTCTAAAGACCTTGTGTTCAGAACGATCACAGATGTTTGAGATTCTTCATGCTCTCAAAAAGGAACTTCTGCTCTCCTCTAATTATTCCCTGATTTTTTTTCTGTCTTCCATCAGTTTAATTTATTATTAATGAGACTTTTAGCTCCACAGTCGATGCAATCAATCATATGTGACACAAGGAAGAAGAAGTTAAAGGTTTGCTTTTCTGGCTGCCATCTAGTGAGTGAAACTAATAGTCAGTGTGGCTTTATCACATCAAAGTCAATCTGAAAAGCTCCTCAGACACCACAAATGCCTTTCTAGCAATAAGCTCATTCAATATCCTAGTTGTACTTAATGTATATGCCAGTCAAAACTGGGACAACTAACTACACAAACTGCTGAAAAACAGATAGAATAGATGATAGAAATAGAATCTGATAGAAATAACATACAAAAATAGGTTTGCACTTTCTGTAAAAATGAAAGTACCGCTTAACTGTTAAGATTTTAATGTGTTAAAAGCAGCTGGCACAGCACTGCTATGAAGTTGCTCGAGTGTTGTTAGTGATTTACTATGTGTTTACTAGGGTGCTCTGGGTGGTTACCAGGCCATTGTGATGTGGTTGCTAAGGTGTTTGAGTCATTGTTATCCTGTTGCTATGGTGTTACTAGGGTGTTCTAGGTGGTTGCTTTGAGAAACTTATCACCACAATGCCAATGTGTTCTGGTTGGATGACAGGTTGTTGCTATGCAATGGTTGTAAGTTTGCTACTATGAGGATTTTTAACATTTTCTTGGTGGTTGCTTGCTTACACTGTTGCTTACACTGCTGTGTGGTTACTCGAGTATTCTGGGTGGATAGCCTATAAAAAACTTGTTGCAGTAATGCCAATGTGTCATTGGTGGTTGCCAGGCTGTTGCTATGCTATTGATATGGTACTGCTATGGTGTTCTGAGTGTTTATTACTTTGTTGCTAGGTGGTTGCTAAAATGTTATGGGTGGTTGCCAGGCCATTGCAGTTGCAGTTGCTAAAGTGTTCTGAGTTGCTGTTATTGTGCTGCTACGTGGTTACTTGAGTGTTTTATGCAGGTTGCCAGGTTGTTGCTATGCAGTTTCTAAGGTGTTTGAGTCAGTGTAATTGCTTTGCTATGTGGTTACTGGAGTGTTCTAGGTGATTTTCTGTGAGAAACTCATTGTCATGATGCTTTTGTTTTCCGGGTGGTTACCATGTTATTGCTATGCACTTGCTAAAATGCTCAGTGAGATTTTGTTAGTATGTTTCTATGCAGTTGCTAGGCCATTGCTATGTGGTTGCTAAGGTATTTGAGTTGTTGTTATTGTGTTGCTATGTGATTACTAGGGTTGTTGCTATGTGGCTGATAAGGTGTTTTGAGTAGTTTGGGGATTTGAGTAGTTTGGTCATTTGTTACCTTATTTATGGTTGCCAGGCTGTTTTCATACAGTTGCTAAAGTGTTCTTAGTCATTGTTGGTTTATTACTATGTGGTTGCTAACATGTTATGATAGTTGCCAGGATGTTGTGGAAAAACTCTCTGCCATAATACTAACTTACACTCGCAAAACTCTGTGACATTCTGGTTCCCCTTTCACTGTATGTGAATTTATCAAAATTACTTCAAAAAAATAAGATAACAACAATAATAATAATAATAATAATAATAATAATAATTAAGTATTTCACAGATTCCCAAACTGTAAATATCAGCAAAAGTAAAAGTGATGGTTAGTAAACACCACTAATTAAGTTCATGAACAATGTAAAATTCTTATTAGAGCAGCTCTTTGACAATTAGTCATAAAAAAAGCATCTGGGAGTACCCGGGGTTTATTCCACAGCCGTATGGACGGAAACTCCTGCCGCGGAGCAGGGAACGCACTGACGATTCTAAACACTTTCACACCAACTGTGCAAAGCAAATTTGTTTGTGTTGTTTTGTCACATTTTAATGGATCGGGAATCCTGCTGGGGTCATTTGGAGTTTGTGATTACAGCTGTACGCCGGCCACTGTTAGGAGAGCACTCAGCTCCATAGATGCCATATGCCAGAAGCATCTAGTATGCTCTTTGAGTCCTGATAATTTCAGTTTAGATGCTGTATTCCTATAGCTGCCGTGATGGACTCAGTGACTTTGTCTCTCTTACTCTTTGATTTATCCTCTCTCTCTCTCTCTGTGGATCAGCAGTGGCCTGCATAGGCTGCGAGGACACGAGAGATGCTCTGAGGATCCACTGTTGCCAAGCCATCTGCTTGTCCGGACAGTCCAGAGACGAAGATTGAGAGCGGCCAGAGAGACAGAGACGAGAGACAAACAACAGGAGATGGACTGTTGTGATGACATCAGAGGTGATCATTTAACCTCTTATGAGTGAACAGTGAATGTTTAAAATCATTTCAACATTAAAAGATTAATGTTAAATCCTTAAACCGCTCTCCTGTAATTCTGTCCTCTACATATTAATGTTTTTATTTATGACGGCAAAATTCAACAGTTCAGTTTTATTTTCCAGTGTTGCATGAGAAAGAAAAAGTGTTTTACCAAGCACTATTTCTAAAACATGTTAGTCATCTGGATGTCATGTATATAACAATTTACAATGCTGATCGCATTAATTGACATCAGCTTGTAACGCAAGTGTGTTGTCATAAACTGACATTGTTTCTAAATATATAAAGCAGATGGTTATGTTTATTCACATGCTTTTATGTAATGCAGATATCTCAGTGCCTTAAATATCTAGTACATTGTGTTTTTTTTATTTTCTTTAGAAATCTTGCATATGTTCACAATAATGCCACAATGAATAATCATTAAAAGTTCAACATCACCTGCATAACTTAAATTATCAGGAACAAATTATGAATGTACCAGCAGCTAAATAATAATAAATGAAAAAAGCTCTATGATAGCGAATATTTTTTGCATAGATTGCAGTGAGCAGAGTTGTTTAACGCTCTCAAAATACACTATAAATAAAACTATAAATAAAAGGCCAAAAAAATGCTAGTACATTTTCATTTAATTACAAAGTAACAGCATGATGCACATTTAATTAAACATTTTTTTTAAGTAAAAGTAAAAGTACTATATATATATATATATTAGATTAGATATGTGTGTGTGTGTGTGTGTGTGTGTGTGTGTGTGTGTGTGTACTCATATACTCTGTGTGTGTGTGTCAACATACTCTTTACAAAACAACTTTTGTGATTTAATAATGAATGCATCAAAATATTATAGTAATCTTTATTATTAAGAAACTGAACTAAAATAAATAATAAATAAAAAAATAATAATATAATGCTGGATATGAAACATTTTAGTTATAGTCTTGGATAGTCCAGCCTCATTAGTAGACACAGGAAAAATAATAAAACTTTCTGGATGGCATTTAAGTTCACTTGCACCTTTGAGGTTCATTTTATAACAAATTTGCTAAACCTTTAAAGTGGGTAAACGTAATTGCCAGCCGTGAATTCAGTATCCAGCTTGTTTTGGGCTGGGACACAGACTCACTAATTGGAATAATGCAGGTTTTGGGGTCTGCTGCTCACAGGAGATGAAATAAAGCGTTATGTCTGCCATGCACACACAGACACACACAGTAAGATGTGATCTTGCGAACTCGCTTCATCACCACTTGCTAATAGAACACTGATTTCCTTCTATTCCTCTAAAGATCTTAAAGCCGGAGCTGCTGGCATACATCAGCTGCATGAATCAGGGAATCATTATTTTCCCGTGCTCCTCTGCTCTTCACCAGCTCAAACGCAGCTTCGCAGATGAGTGCACCCTGGGTTCAATGATGGTGACAGTGACAGGCAATAACACATAAAACATAGCAACAACAACAGGCACTTTAAAGTTGAAGAAGAGATAGACTGATACAGACACTCTCTATATCTGCTTCTTTGTCTCTCCACCGTGTACTTCGTGCTCTTTCTCCCTTCCACAGAGTTTTTATTCGTTAAATATAATCATCCTCAGTTCTTTAGGGTGAGCACTGAATGAATACCGCTGGGAGTTCATTTGTGGGGAAACTTGCATGGTAAATTTAGTAGTTCCAATTTTATTCACTGGCTTGTAATGTCACGTCGCTGATACTATCATTTGCTTGGTGTGTAGCTGGACCCGTTTTTACACTTTAATGTATGATTACCTGCAGGCTATTTTCATCAGCACATTATTCGTAACCCCTATTATCATCAGTAAGGTTAATGATAACTTGCCTCAAATCTGGCCTAAATAACTGCAACTGCAAGAATCTGGCCAATATCACAACAGTATAAAACAAAAATCTGTAGTACCATTGCTCATACATACAGTTAGTGTTGAACAAATGAACAAGTTCCAACATGAATGATAATGCAAATCATGAGATATTCCATTACTTTTCTAAGCAATTTGACTTTTTAAGCAATAAAGTAGTACAAATTATGATTAATATATAAATTATTAAACATATTCCTTCCTTTAAATACAGTAAATTTTGTCATATTTTTACTTTTTTTTGTGTTCTAACAACCACCAAGAACACCCTAGCGACAGCATAGCAACATGGTAAAACCCCTCAGAACACATTTGTTACCATAATGCAATGCCCTGGCAATCTTCCACAACATGCAAGCATTGTGGTAGAAAGTTTTGATATGAGCAATACACATTTTCTACAGGAAATGCAAAAAATCTAGTATTTATAGCTGAAACTTCATAAAGGAAATAAATTACAAAATAAAGACTTATGTCTCCCCCTTATGTCATCTTTAGCTTCCTTTTTTTATGGATTCAAAGTTATTAAAATTACCGTTTGAGTTGAGTACTGTACGTGTCGATGCGTCCCACAGCCTGGCTTCTTTCTTGTCATTGTCTTTTTTTCTTTACAATAATGTGCGAATCTGCCCTGATTACGCCATATGTAATTAACGAAACGTCAGCAGCACCAATAAGCACATCTGACAGATACATGACTGTTTGCCATGCATAATTTCCACACTTTTGTATGTTTCATAACAGTGTGTAATTCTGGGCTATGCCATGTTCTATTCTAAAATTACAGCACGTAGACGAGATGAGGAAGAGACAAAACACAAAAGGAAATCTGGAGATGAAAGACTTGGTATTAGGCAAAAACGACACAGACAATCTTTGTATGTTTAACAAGAAGTGGGAGTGAACAGTAAGGATGGTTTTTTGGAGGTCCTTCACCACTCAATTGGTTCATGAGTTAGAACATTCATAACAAAACTACGCTAAAGAGAGAGAAATGGAAATGTCACGCATCAAGATTGCATGCTGAAAGAAACATGATAGGACATTATAACAAATCCCTGGATAAATGAACAAAATCTGTCGGAAGGAGGCAAATGCAGAAATTCCGAAGCAGAGGCTCACATACAGATCTTTCCTCAAAGGACATCTGAAATGTTCGATTGACTTCAGACCAAAATGTCAAGCAGCACAGTGGCTTTACCACAGTCTTAATATTTAGGACTGTTCTCTCGTTACTCTCACAGAAGTGCTTTTAAAAAGCATGATCATTAAAGCTTAGCATTTCATGGAAGAGGTTACAGCCGGGAGCGCTTACACGGCAATAGCTCTCAACAGCAAAATACGGTTAGCATTCTGCTTCAGCCAAAACGTTCTCCTTGCTTTCATATCTCAGGTTGAATGCCAATTGTCCAAATTGTCTTTCACTGGTCACCATCTAGATGAACAGTGTATTTGTTATGTTCATATTGTTATTTCTCTGATGAAACACAACATTGGTCAAATTGTGTGGTCAAATCACAGTCGAGCTTGTTCAGAATGGGGATAATTAATTATTATTAATTTCAGTAAATTGTTTATTTCTACATAGTTTGAAATATATTGTCTACAATAAATAAATAAATAAACAAATAAAAAGCCATAAAATAGACACAGTGAAATTTATTATAATAATATGATTTTTCATATTTATTTATTTATTTTATTTTATTTATTTCTTTGTGGTGTGGGGGGGGGGGTTACCTGTATTTTGAATTTTGCACTACTTTGTTTGCTTAAATGAACATACATAAGTGGGTATACCCGATATTATCTGCATTAAATTGGCTAGTAATAAAATCTGGAATAAATTTAATGTTTACAAATTTTTTAATAAGTAAGCAAGTAAATAAATAAATACTGGAACTGTTGAGACTGGAACTTTTTAAATAAACTGGATTTATCTTTTTTATATATTTATTTATTTATCTATTTTTTTCTAATAATAATAAGAATAATAAAAATAATAATAAATATAGTTATGTTGTGGCTGTTTTTTTAATATATATATTAATGTAAATAAATAATAAATACAAGGTCAAGAGCACATTGCATTGTGAGATACAGTATTCCTTGCAGGTCGCAAATGTGGTGTGTTACATAGGCTCTGAATTCACATTTCATGTTTCCAAATTAGTTCCAAATTAAACTTGTACATGTTAAGTAGCCTGAATTACAAGTAATTGCGTATCAGAGCTTGCAATGATTATGCAACTACAATGCAATTTTATTATTATTATTATTTTTATAATTTAATCTAATACACCAGGCAAAGTTCTTTAAGGTGGGTGAAGTATTTTTAGTGGCAAATTTAGGTATGCTATTATGGGTTCAGGTTTCATGAGAAAGAGGAGGAGTGAGAGGTAACAGCGCAGTGACCCGCACACTTTCAGGCAGTTCGGGAGACACAGGAAGACAGTGTGGGCAGAATATGGTATCTGTGGATACACAGCTTTAGCTTAAATAAAGCAATCTTTAGTGTTAATCATTCTGAAAAGAGGGCACACAGGGCATGGAGCAAGCACACACGCACGCACAAACACACACACACACACACACACACACACACACACGTCTTCAATGAAGATGAATCAATCAATGAAACTGATTATCTCCATCAAACAGCCCCATGATAGCAAAATGGCAGGAAATCAAGGTTGGAATGATTATAGTTTGACTGGTCCTTGAGGTGGGAATGAGACAGTCGAGGTGAGGTGTGACGTGAATTTGGTCTGCCGCTGCTCTCCGGCCCTATTCTTTTCATTATGGATATTTTTATTTAATTTAACTACTGTATTTTTTTTTTTTTTACGGCGTCTTCAAGTTTGTGATAACCGAGAATTTCTCTTCTGGCTGAGTTCCCCTCAATTGGTGCAATATTTAATTCAAGCAGTCTACAATCTGATGCTAAAGCTAACCTTGGAATCTTGCTCCTCTGCTACCGCCGGAGTGTTGCCTACACCAGGCCTGGTGTTTACGCATCTTCTGGATTAACGTATTGCCGTTTACGTGTTGTGATTGCTTTATCCACAGAATTTTCCTGTTGCATCTGGGCTGCAAGTTTCAGATAATTATTATTCATAGTTTTTCTTCTGGACTTTTGAGTGTCGTCTAATATTTTATCAAAAGTATGCCATTGAACTCCCATTGAACTCCCTTGGATCTGCCCGGTAAGTGTCTATCTGCGTGAGACATTTAACTATGAACTTATACTCTGTCTGCAGTTTATTTCTGACTGTTCTGGGAATTATCATCACTTGGAATAGTGAACGACACTTCTCTGATATCTCCTCATTTCTACCAACTATGGCAATTACGTTCACGTCCTCTGTACTTATCCGATTGAATGATCATTCAGTTATGCTGCCATCAGATACTTTTCTACGATAAGCTGGTCTAGGAATTCTTCATCGATCATGATATATTCACCACATATTTATTCTACACAACTTTGAGGGAAGTCGTGAGTTTGACTCCTAACCCTAGGGTTGTGGGTTCGAGTCTCGGGCCGGCAATACCACGACTGGGGTGACCTTAAGCAAGGCACCGAACCCCCAACTGCTCCCCAGGTGCCGCAGCATAAATGGCTGCCCACTGCTCCGGGTGTGTGTTCACAGTGTGTTTGTGTTTACTGCTGTGTGTGTGTGCACTTTGGATGGGTTGAATGCAGAGCATGAATTCTGAGTATGGGTCACCATACTTGGCTATATGTCACATCGTTTTTCTTTCACTTTTACATGGTCGACTATGACTGCAATACCCCTGTAATATTGTCTAATGAGCGACAGTCACGGCGACACTGTTTATTCTCATGCAGGGCAAACTTGAATCACTTTTTCTGGCTACCAGAGCGTCTCAGCATGACTTTTCAACACAAGAGTCAAATAAGCTTGAGATTAAAACGGCCTTGCTAAATGCAAGATCAGTATTCAACAAAATATTTTTACTGAATTATTTCTTTTTATAAAAAAAGGTAGACTTCATTTTTTTTTTTTTTTTTTTACAGAAACCTGGTTCATGGCTGATGATCTAAGCCCTCTATCTGAACTTTTCCCTGTACATTTAGCCCCATAACTTCTAGGAATTGCTGTCATTTTTAAGGACCTATTCAAATGTAAACTTTTGCCTTTTAATGTCTACTCTAGTTTTCAGCTAACATGACTTTTTAAAGGAGTTTTCTGTTTTTTTTTTTTTCTATTTATTTTAATTTAATCAAATTTTTTATCTCACGTGGTTTCAAGTGCTGATAATTTCTTGATTGTTGGTCACTTTAATATACATCTGTGTCATCCTTCGAGACCTCTTTCAAGAGATTTTGTACAACTTCTAGAATCATCAGGTTTCTCTGTCAGTAATGTAACTGTTAGTAAGGCTGGACTGTCTGACCAGTGGACGTTTTTTTTTTTCTTGACAGTGTGATTACTTGTTCTATCCCTGTAAACCAGTCTTTTACTTACCTTTCTCAATCGATTAACCCCTTCACAGCCCTGCAGTTCACCGAAGCTTTTATAGCCTTTCCAACTCACAGAAGTGTCCTGGCAGCACTGGAAATAAGTGTTGATGAGTTGACAAATAATTTTAGTTCCTCTTTTTTCTTTATCTTAAATGTAGTGGCTCCTCTCAAATCCAAAAAAATACTAAACCAAAAAAATAAATAAAAATAGGAAATATTGGAGAAAGGCAAAAAGAATATGAAAAAGGATAAATTACAGATTTCATATCAACTCTTGCAGAGCAGCTTGTCTAAATTTCAGAAAGCTGTCTATTTTGAACAGGCAAAATACCTTTCCAATTTAATTAAAACAAAATTTTCATTGTCCAAAGATTTTGTTTTCTACTTTAAATTCAGTGTTAAACCCATTTAGACGAACTGGCCCAGATCCTAGCTTTGAGTTATGTGAGAAGCTTTGTAACTTCTTCATTAACAAATTGCTTCTATCAGGGTGCATATTTTTTTGCAATTTATTCTAAACTTTTCAATATGAAAATACTAGCTGCTCTGTGTTTTCAAACTTTCAAGCTATCTCACTTTCTGAGTTGTCAGACATTATTTTAAATATGAAATCAACTATTGTTCTTGTGATGTTGTTCCTACAAAGCTGCTGAAGGATGTTTTGGCCTCTGTTTTGCCTAGCTTACTTTCTATTATTAATGGTTCTGTACAGACAGGCATTTTCCCTACCTGCAGTTATCTTCCCTACCCGCAATATCTTGTTATCTGCAGATACTGGTAACTGAACTATTTTCTTATTATTGGACCTTAGCGCTGCTTTTGAAACAGCAGATCACTGCATCCTATTAAAAAGATTAAATCTTGAGGTTGGCATTAGTGGTACTGCATTTGAGTGGAGTTTTTCGGTGGAAATTGGTGAATTTTCATTAAGCTCACTTGTGGGGTACCTCAGGGCTTTATTTTGGTTCCATTTTTATTCTCACTGTATTTCCTCCCTCTTCGTTTAATATTTGATTCTCACAAAGTTTTTTACCACATTTATGCAGAAGACAAAGCTTTATTTCCTCTAAAATCAGTTTCCGATTCAGTGTCCTCCTTGCTGGGTTGTTTAGAAGACTTCAAGGAGTGGATGGAAAATAATTTTCTACAGTTGAATGAAAAAAAAAAGAATGAAGATACACTCTTAAAAATAAAGGTGCTTTACAATGCCACAGAATAACCTTTTTGTCTAAATGGTTCCATAAAGTACTTTTAACATCTTTCTGTTTCACAAAAAGTTATTTGTGGCTAAAGAAGTTTTTTTTTTTTCTTTTCAGATTATAAAAAAAGGTAAGAAAGAGGTGGTTTTTAAAGAACATTTGACTGAATGGTTCTTTGTAGAACCAAAAATTGTGCTTTGAAGAACCTTTTGAAACACCTTTATTTCTAAGAGTGTATATTGGTTGACCCTTCTCACCTTTTACACAATTTAAGACCTACTCTGGGCCCTTCTGAAGAAAACATCCGTAAAAATGTAAAAAATCTGGGAGATATTTTTGATCCTGAATTAAAATTTAACAAACAAATTAACTCTGTAGTCAGGGTGTTACGACTCTCTCCGACGGCCACCGGAGGACACCTTCACCGGAATACTGACATTCTCATTACCCACATTACCCAGCAGCCCCATACCTTGGACTAATCACCACCAGGTGTTCCTCATTCCCGGCACTATATAAACTGTATCCAAACGCACACTCACTGCGGAATCTTGTTTAGCCTGTCTTCCAATTCTAAGCGTTATTTCCTGTCTGTCTTCCCGTGTATTACCTTGACCTGTTCTGATTCTGCCGATCCTCTGCGCCTGCCTTACTGACCCCTCGCTTTGTCCTTGACTCTTCTACTGTCTGCTGCCTGCCCTGATTCAAGCCTGGTAATCAACCTTGTTTATGTCTGTTTCTGATATCCCTGATGCTGTTGTTCGAACCATGCCTGTTAACACTACGAGTTCTTAATAAACATTGCACATGAATCTGAATGTCTGTTTTTTACAGCTTAAGGGTCTTCACAAGCTGAAACGTTTTCTTTGTTTTAATGATTTAGAGGTTGTTATTCATGCATTCATTTCAACCAGACCGGATTACTGTAACTCTCTTTATGCTGGAATTAACCAGTCTTCACTATCATGTTTACAACTGGTACAAAATATAGCTGCTTGCTTTTTGACAGGGACAAAAAAGAGGCAGCATATTACCCCTGTGTCAGTTTCACTTCACTGCTTACACTGGTTACACAGTTGATTTTAAGGTTTTTGTTTTTGTATTTAAAGCACTTCATGGTCTTGCCTCAATTTGCATTTCAGATCTTCTCATTTTCTATTGTCCTTTTTATTCAGGCTTTTGCTTAACTTGAGAATACTTTCTTTTTTATTGTGTTTCTTTTGTATTGATGATGTTTTGCTTTATGTGAGCGGAGGCCAATGCCACCTAAGGGGTAAACGTGGTTCATACACGCTCCCAACTACAGGGTTTCCAACCAAATGGAAAAGACAAGCAGAGATGTGTACAATCTTTATTTGATGTTCAGAGATAAGAGAATATATATTATAAAAATCACACCAGTTGAGGGAACAATGCAAAAGTACAATTACATTCACACAAATTAAATAAATAAATAAATAAATAAATACTGATGTTATACAGCGGTCACCTGTAAAATCGGATCTTGGACACGACAGTCAATATCAATATCCCATGGGATGAGTTAACATTTGGGAATGGAAAAAAAATTTAAAGTCAAACCACACCATCATGCAATTGTATAACAAACACCACAATCCACACAGTAAGCAAACGAAATAAATCAAATAAATCAAATAAATCCTCCCAGTCCCAATGGCAATCCGTGATGGTACAAGGAATTGACAAAAGATCTCAAGAACACAATTCACAAGCAACAACAAATCAAAGAAAATACAATGAAATCAAATTATAACAAAAGTATCAGATTCAAGAAGAACTATTAAATCGACCAATATAACAAAACACTTATCAGAAAAGAAAGTACAATTAAACCAACCAATATAACAAAATTAATCCAAACCAAATAATCTCAACGTACACACACACGCACGCACGCACCCATGCACCAAGCTCACTCAAACACGCGCTTGTATCAACACACGTTTACATAAAACCCTGTGCACATAACCGTGTGCGTTTGTCACAGTAATCAGTGGGACTTGAGCGCACAACTTCTCCCGTCTCCACAGCACCACACCACTGGTCGCCGTAACGAGCCGCCACACAGCAGCAAAACAACAGCGGGCAGATATCTATAAAATAATTACCCAATTAGGCCATCAACCCCACATTCACTAACTAAAATTACATCTCCGATTAAAAACAACACACAAAGTACTATATAAACTTACCTACAGCACAATTGACTGGCCCTCGGTACGATCGGTAAGAACAGCCACCAATATGGCCTTGATCACACTTCCAATGTTTAGTTGGACATTCACAGGCCCACGGCAAGAGTCAAAAGAAGTGAATTTCCCACTTATGCTCAATGCTTAACGCATATTAGGTAGCTTCTCTTTCTGCGACACAATAACGCCACCTGCATACCATGCCGGAGGGAAAACGGACGTAAAAGTAAATCTCCGCGTTTTTAAAGGGGCCGTGAGCTTCTGCCCGGCTCCACCCACCTTAAAGGGTCACCCCATTACATTCACTTATTGTATTATTTCAAATTTTATATTGTCCTTAATGCTTTCGTTAGTTGATATTTCTGATGTTTTGGCTGTGCAGCACCTTGGTCAGCACTCGTTGGTTTTAAGGTGCTATATAAATAAACCTTGACCGACTAAAGTTTGACTGACTAATTGACTAAAAATCGAACATCCATTCATCCATTAATTAATTCATCAATTACACATTCAACTGACTGATTGACCATTGAGTCCAATTCCTTCAGTGTCCATAACTTGTCCATGTGGAGATATGGTGCTTGAAAACATGTAGCTAACACACATAAAAAAAAAAAAAAAATTATATATATATATATATATATATATATATATATATATATATATATATATATATATATATATATATATATATATATATATATATATATATATATATTCTCGCTCTTTCTTTTGAACCGTAGGAGATAACCCTCTTGATAAATATTTTATCTCATTTACTTCTATCCCCTATTCCTTGATGCTGTGGGCAAGAAACAGTCGTCAAATACACAACTACAATATAAATTCCAAATTAGCATAGTAATAACACTACGTCAAGTTGTGCAAGTACCATTGTGATGAGGAGCCTCACTTATAAATCCGAACACTTATCTTTGTCCCACTTGCGAGCAGATGAAGACAAAACAGGGAAAGATAGAGGAAAGAAATACAGAGTTTAAGTATTTTCTCTGCGGACCGTAAAAATTTGATTTACTCTTGTTTTCATTCTCCATCTTTTTGAACTGGATAACATTATTATTACACTATATGAGTGTTGTCATCACTGTGGCCCAGTTTTTACAAAGCACCTACACCCACACATCCTACACCAGATAGATAAATTGTAGCCCCATTTTGGTACAAGCATATGAAGATACTCAAGCACATATTATAAAATGTATCCGAAAGCTTTAAGTATGTGTGGGCTTACACAAAGGAGTCCTTCCTCCCACGGCCAGTGGAGAGTAAAAGAAATCAAGCTGACTCAAAGAGTACCGACTTCCGAGCGCCGAGGGGAAGAGGGAATCATTTCCCCCCCATTGTTAGCATGCAATGTGAGATTACTGTTGGGACCCTGGGGCCACATATTCTCTCTCCATGAGTGCCTGGGAGCGGAGGAGTCTGTGATTTTTGCATGCATGTTAAAGTGCACCAGTCTGCCTGCATTCTCCACCAGCGTTAAGCTTCAGACCATATATCATCCACTTCTACTTGTTGATCTGACACTTTCATCATGAAGATGCTGGAGAGATATGGGCCTATGGGCCGACTTTGGGGAAGTCGTGGCCTAATGGTTAGAGAGTCGGACTCCCAATCGAAAGGTTGTGGGTTCGAGTCCCGGGCCGGCAGGAATTGTGGGTGGGGGGAGTGCATGTACAGTTCTCTCTCCACCTTCAATACCACGACTTAGGTGCCCTTGAGCAAGACATCGAACCCCCAACTGCTCCCTGGGCGCCACAGCATAAATGGCTGCCCACTGCTCCGGGTGTGTGCTCACAGTGTGTGTGTGTGTGTGTTCACTGCTCTGTGTGTGTGCATTTCGGATGAGTTAAATGCGGAGCACAAATTCTGAGTATGGGTCACCATACTTGGCTGAATGTCACTTCACTTCACTTCACTACAGGAATGAAACGGTTCACATGAGCCTGTTTCATCTCCTGCGCACCCTGCCTGCATGATCAGGTCCCTGAAAAAGAGGGAAATAAATTGAAAGCTTTCCACGGTGGTACGAAAGACAGGCAGGCATTTTGGGAAGGGTACAGCTTGTGATGGAGATATCTTTTAATCCTTTTTTCATCATTTATTTGCTCCTCGTATGAGAGAAGATAATGTGGCTGAACATGGAGGATGAGGATAAATCATCAGACAACAGGTGAAATGGTATCAATATTCATTCAAGGTGATCCAGATTGTTTTTTTATTTGAAAACTGGGGCCATTTTTAGTCAAATGGTCATTACAACATTAATTGTTTTATTTTATTTTGAGTATTATTTGACTGATGAAGTACAATGAATCCTGTGATTTTTCCCCCCAAACCAGTTCAGCACACACCTCTTCCCACAGTTGATTCTGAATATTTAATTCGACGTGTCAATCACTGTGCTTATCGCCTACACAAAAATGAACATAACCCTACACCTTAGCATAGCATTGGTACCATACTGATAGACAACATTACCATTTGTAGGATGTGAACAGAATCCACGAAGACTGAAGTTTTGTTTACAGATGACTGTGTGACTGAAAGAACAAATATGATTTATTATAGACATTTTTGGTGCTGTGCTTGTGGTCTTTTGCCTTGCATTTCCACAGCATGAAGTTGAAGGTTGTACATATTTATGAATGAACATGTCATTTTAAAATCTTAAATTTTAACACCCGCTTTGAACATTACAATCCTCATGATAATTTATGTTAACTCTACAATAAATTAATCCACTTCACTAGCTGTTTACTCTACAAGAGTGATGTTATAGAAATACAGCAAAAACGGATGCTCATAGACATAATTGTAAAGATGGCTGCACACTTGTTTCTCTGACGCGTAGGCTCTATAACCACATGGTGTATTTACAACATCTATCAGCAGTGGCTGATGCTAACCAACCAAATCTCGAACCATTGATAGCAAAACTGGCTTCACTTAAAGGTGCAATAGGAGATCTTGGAAAATGGAACATTAGCCAGATAGCACTGATTGCAATGTCCCACCCTCCTGCAATCGCCGTCCCCCCTGAACGCATTTAAGCTCACAGACCAGAATACCAAAGACAATCTTACTACAATAGGCTACATCAGCGGTTTCCAATTCCAGTCCATCTTCCGAAGTGAAGTAAACCCCTGCTCAGGGAGTAGGGAGCAATGAACATGGTGTAGGGATTTTATCAATTGGAACACTGATCATTCACGTTGCTCTTGTTGGTCATCTGAATCAGGTGTGTTAACTAAGCAAGACATGAAAAATATTTGCGCGAGCACTGGAATTGGGAACCGCTAGGCTACATCATGTCATTAACCAGCGAGAAAACTTTAAAAGTACTACAATATCAGGAAGGAAGACTGGGTTGTTGATGTTTCTCTACCATTCTAGCTCTGTCTGCACAGCGTGCGTGAATGTGCTAATGATGTATTCTGTCTGCGCAAATAGTGTGTGCAGAGGTATGCAGATACATACATTGACAGGCAGGTAGGAAAGCTATTTAAACGCTCGAATCGAATCAAATCATACATTGGACATACATTTCTGGGTCCTACCCCTTCCACAGAATATATAAATACAGATAAATAAATTTAAAACACTTAACTAAATGATTGCTCTCGGGATTTGAGGAGACTTTGAACCAGTATAACAAAAAAATGTCAATCATCTATTACACCTTTAATGACTTAAAGCTACAATAACAAGCAGAACCCTCTGTTGGTCAAAACAAACACTACATGACTGAAGCAGAACCCACAGCTCTGCTGTGGGACCTTTCTTGTCAAATAACATTTCATTGTACGAGCCATTTTGAATGCACAAAAAAATAAATAAATAAATAAATAAATAAATAGATAAAAATTAAAAATAAAAAAGGGGACATTTTTTTTGGTAGATAGACCACCAAAAATGGGTACTACCCCTGGATAATGGTCACCTTATAGTCCATCTGTTTTGTTTCTGATGTGAAGAGCAGCAGAAAATCATCACTTGGAACCCAAGGTCTTTGCCCTCCCTATTTCCAAGCTCTCTCTCTCTCTCTCTCTCCTCTTTCCACTTTTTCATGTTCTCTGTTTCTCTCTGATCCATGCAAATTTTTGCCAAATCCATCATTCTGTGTAAGTGTGTGTCTTTTACGAATGTGTGCATGTCTGCTTGCTTTTGATTAAATCCAGGGCAAATGTTGCTGCACACACAAAAACATAGCAACGGCAAGGAAATCTTTCAATCTGTCGCCATGGCATAATAATAAAAAGCCATCCATCAGACTGATATTGGCAGGAACAAATTGGGTTGGGGAAACAAAGGCAGCTTGGCTTTGCTCATGCCCATGTGTGTGCATGTTTGTGTGCTTGTGTATTTATGTGGATGCTCCCATTTAGGAATGGTGCACAGAGACGGTTAAAGCAGTTAAAGAGTGCTAAAGAGTTTAGCACAGAGAATGCAAAGCCGCCACGGCAGCCTAACCATTAGCCGAGGTGAGCCCCGTGCATGAAAGTGGAACATTAAGATTTCTCCAGCATTAGGACTGTGACATCTCTAACACAGATGGTTGGTGTGTCTGAGGGATGAGATGAGCAGTGACGCGTACCGCTATTATCATAAAGGTCGCACTTGAGAATTAAAATGTATGGATTTAGACATTAGCATGTATTTAGTTGACAGTTTTTAAGTATTGCCATGAAAAGCACTTGTCAAAAATGTTTGAGAAGTACTTGTTTGAATTCCTGGCTATTGCTGATACATTCTAATATGTCACTGGATATGAATGAAAGGACTCCAAGAGACTCCAATTAATGCGAGACAAATTCCAAAGTCTCACTTTAATTCATTTTGGATTTTGAAAACAAAATTAAAGTTGCCTAAGAAGTCTAGGGTAAATGGATTCAAGCTCTAATCCTCTTTTTTATTTTATTTATTTCCATGAACCATTCTTTTGGCTGTATGCTGTACCTCTAATCTGAGCGTAATTTCTGCCGCATGTCAAACAAGCAACATCTCCTCTGCCCTGTAAACTCTGAACATTTTCCCTGTCTGTAATCCTTCTAAGCTCACCACTCAACCATGTGGTCATCTGGCTGCCTGCACATTTGACAATTTTATCATGTCCCACCACAGGCACAGCTGGGTATGTGCCACTGGAGTCCTGGCAGTTTGTCTGCACGAATATCCTGTGTGCTGTGATGACCTCCTGCCCTGGCCTAGCTTTCTAATCCAGTCCTGTGGTCCTAATCGAGTCCACTGCTTTAGGAATGGAGGAATGAAAACCTTTTTTTTTTTTTTCTTTTTTTTTTAATCACCCAAACTCAAGGCCACACTTTACCTATACATTGTATTGTTGTGGTAACAAAATACAGTGATACTACACTGTAAAAAAAAAAAAAAGGGCCTTAAAAGGGACTATCCAGTTTCAAAAGACAAACTGAAACAAGTACATCAAAAGCACAGTAAACAAAAAAAAAAACAAATAAATTATATATATATATATATATATATATATATATATATATATATATGAATAAATGTAGCCTAATGAAGTCAGGGTGATTCTGTCTTAATTACTTTTTGACTTAAAGGTCACGTTTTTCGTACTTTTTTGAAGCTTTGATTGTGTTTATAGTGTGCAATATAACGGGTTCATGTTTCGCGTGTAGAAAAACAAAAAAAAAACAAAAAAAAAACAGTATTTTTCACACATTTCACCTATCTGTATACCGCTGTTTTCACGGTCATAAAAACGGACTGATGACTTCCTTGTTCTATAAAGTCCCTCCTTCAGAAATACGTAACGAGTTCTGATTGTGCCAGCGGTTCCTGTGTTGTGATTCGTCACCATCTTAGCGCGCGCTGCCCTCCTGGAAACATGATTTGGCTAGTTTTGAGAAGCAAGTGGGCAGGATTTGTTTTGAAAACCTGGCAATCCTGATCTGAACCATAGACAGTAAAAGAACGCACGTGCTGGAGATGTACTTATAATCACAGGAGCGTTTTTACTGACGAGATGCGCATGAAAATCGCATTCAATTTTTTTGCAAAGCCCTAACATCTAGTTAACAAAGCTAAATAGCATTGCCCTTTGTGTAATAAGTTACAGAAACTGTTAAATGCACCAACTTAAATAATAAAATACACTTACTGGTTGTGGTCCATAAACAACGCCTTCTCCAGACAAAGAGGAACGGAGTTAAAAAATAAATTGTAACCATTAATCTCCAAGTACAGCGTCCCTGGGAAGCCCAAACAAAGGAGATTGGACTCCGAGATGAAAATAACTGTTTTCGACGACATGGCGACAAACACAAACGCAGCTCTTCCTCTTCTCCGTAGGAGCGCAACAAGGCCACGCCCCCTTTTTTGTGTATTCATGTGGGCTGAGGTTAGTCAAAAAAACTGTTTTAGTGATGTCATTACTGCAGGAAGTAAAGGGATGTAGTCCAATGGGTCGTTTTTTGTAGGCAAATTTTGTTAAATAAAATATCTCGCTTGGCATTGAACTTTGAGCTTTAGAATTTTACAGATATTATTTATACTCTAACAACAACAACAACATTACACACTAACTAAAGTTTAAAACATGGGATCACGAAGAACGGGACCTTTAATTTAGATGCTACCACATTAAGCACGTTTTCAGATTACCTGAGAGGAGAGAGGGAAAAAAATACATGAAAAAGAAAATCCCCAATACAACAGCAATACATAATTGTACATTTACACATTTAACATTTCATATTTAATGTTTGTTTGCGGTTTCCTCTTATTCGGGAAAATGGCAAGCAATTTTTGAGTGAAAATATAAATAAAATATATATATATATATATATATATATATATATATATATATATATATATATATATATAATATAAAAAAAAAATATATATATATATATATATTAACAAAATATAAAAGAGGGAAAGGAAAGCGCAATGACACATTTGAATAATAACGATAATCATAAATTAACCAGTTGTTTAGATCTAATATTCTTCTTAATAATTCTGTAGTAGTAGTATTAATTTCAAAAGTCAGGGCATTATAGTCATGTTCTAAATATTTTAAGAGTTTTCTTACTTAGTGTTACTCCACCCTAACATGAAAATTTTGTCATTAATCACTTACCCTTATGTGTCACAGCATGGTAGGACGCGCAGAGGAAGAAACAGGGTCTTGGTCAAAATGCAGGGAAATTATTTATTAATTATAAACAGGAACAAAAAGGCCAACGCGGCAAAAACAAAACAGAAACAAAACACATGGAACAAGAGTGGATGCAGCCGACATGAAGACACGAAACCAGCAACCACAGCATACACAAACAACGAATAATACAGCCAGACAGAGTGGTGTGTGAAACGAGAATATATAGTCCATGACAATGAGAAACAGCTGTGTGTGTGATTGAAAGACAGGTGTGCAGAGTGAAGGTAAATGAGTCCGGGAGCAAGGGAGAAACACAGGTGTAGCAACTAAACAGTAATGAGGTGACAAGGTGGGTAGGGTTAGAAAAAGACAGGAGAGAGCACATATGGCACCAAACAAACACAACACTCACAGAAGACAGTGACAGAAAGACAGAAGACTGTGACAGAACCCCTCCCTTAAGGAGTAGATTCCAGACACTCCAAAGTTAGAAACCATGGAGGGAGGCGGAACAGAGGTGGATCAGGGGGAGGGATGGAGGGCCAGGCCCGTGTAGTGGAAGAGGGCCTGGAAAAAGAGGTAGAAATGTTCGCCCCAGGGGAACCGAGAGCGGATGGCGCCGCCTCCAAGGAACTGTGAGCGGATGCCACCGCCGCCTTGGGAGAACTGAGAGCAGAACCCGCCGCCACCTCTGGGGAACTGTGAGCAGACGCTGCCGCCGCTGCTGTCTCGGGGGAACTGTCAGCAGACGCCGCCACCACCTCGGGGGAACTGAGAGCGGACGCCGATTTTTCAAACCTTTTATGGACCTTGAAACTGTTATTTACTTGGCAGTTTATGGGAGAGTCTCAAGTCTCCAGGTTATCAACCAACATATCTTAAATTGTGCTCCGAAGATGAACAGAGCTTTTACAGGTTTGGAACAACATGGGGGTAAGTGATTAATGACAAAACTTTTATTTTAGGGTGGAGTATCCCTTTAACAGAATAATATCATGATACTGCAATGTTATAAATGTTTCTGTTACTTTAGTTCTATTATTATATCAATAGGTTATATCCCAAAACTTTACTTACACATAACTTTTGGCTATGTTGAAGGGGAAAAGAAACATATAATTTAACAGCTCACAAAACAATCCAAATACAACTTCTTTAGCTGGAAAGAAGGCAGAAAATTGACATTGTATGGTTTTCTGTGGAGCCTCAGATAGTGGATGGTTTCCATTTCACAGGCAGGTAGGCATCCTCAGCAGAGGCCAGAAGAGTGCAGAGAGCAGCAGGGTGAAATCGTGGAGGGTCAGGGCAGGGGGAATATGGTGGGACAGCTCCGGTAAATCACCTTCACACCCTCTCAAGGGAGAAGAAAATAGCCATGTTTGTGTGCCAGAAACAGAATCACCTCATAGCGCTCAAAGATACTCAGGAGTCTTTTACAGTCGTATAATTAATGCTATGAATGATGTCATTTCATGAGTCAGTTTTTGTGGGTGCTGTGGGATGAGCAGTTGAGGTGTGATTACATTCTGTCCTGATGGTGTGTTATCAGTGCTGGCAGATCAGACACGATTTGATGATGTCATTACAATAATGGATTCATGTTCACATTCATGGTGAACCATCTGTAAGTGCATTTCTATCAGTATAATTTCTCTCAGTATTTATGGTGTGTTTTTATTTCTCATAATTGCAACTTTAAATCACAATCATTGGTATTTTACGTAGTATCACTGAGATAGGCTACTAGAGTTTGTTTTTGTTGTTGTTGTTTACAAGAAAATTTCAGACATTCTCCTTTAAAGGTTCACATTTATTTGTATTTATTTATTTTTGTCTGTAGTTTTTATTATTTTGAGAAAATTTGTATTTCTTTATTTTTTTCCCCATTTTGATTTAAATTTGTCTTAAGTTTTAGTTATTTTGTTGATTTTTGTTATGCCTATATTGTTATTGTTTTTATTTTATTTGTTTTATTTTACTTTATTTTATTTATACAGTATTTAGACTATGAAATATTCAGATTTTAGTAGCTTTATTGGGATGGTAAAAAAGCTTTACGTTGCCAAAACAATGCTAGTGCTCTGCTCCTGTGCTGTTGAGCATTATCACATTTACAGGCAACAATGGGCAGCGAATCAGGCAGTGATTAACAATGCTCAGATCCAATGGTGCTTGGAGAGCATTGCATCCAGTGGGGGGTGGGTAGCTGGTTTAGGTACGAGAGGGGCACCTCAGCCAATGAGCCCACCCCCTGTGCACAGCCCTGGTTTTAATAGTAATTTTAGAAGTGCATTAGTGTATAATTTCAAGTAATTAGTTTTAAGTGGTTTATATTTTTAGTCAACTATAATAAGTAGTGCTCAGAATGCATTTAGTAAGTTTGATGTTTTTATATCTTGGAAATTGATACTTGGTTGTATCATATTGCAACTTCATATTTCATTATCATCTATCTATCTGTCTATCTGTCTATCTATCTATCTATCTATCTATCTATCTATCTATCTATCTATCTATCTATCTATCTATCTATCTATCTATGCCCAAGATGAGACAGATAAATGTCTTCCATTGTCAATATCCCTCATTATAACTACATCCATATTTGGAGGTACTGCAACAAATAAAATGTCATCATCATCATCATCATCTTCATCATCATCTTCATCATCATCATCATCATACATATAACCCATCAGAATATTCCAGAAATGTGACATGCCAGACATTTCATTCAGCAGTTGATTCCCAGGACCCTCAAAATTACAGAAAACAGGAAATGGAATTCTAGATAGTTTAGGTTTCATTGAAAGCTCCATCTCCTTGGCAGATCTCCTAGGATTGCTTGGATTTGTATCCTGTTGTTGTAGCTTAATTAGTCGAATTCCTTAGCCCGAGAGCCACCTGTGTGCAACACCTAAAACAGACATGTTTTGGTGCATTCCCTCCCGTTCTCGACACAGACTAATGCCTGCTCAACTGGGATTGACTGGCATTTACACAGAGGGCCAAAACAACAGCAGTCGTGTAAACACCCACTCACAAACACACACAAACAGATACATGCCTCTGACAAGTACACACACATCCACACAGAAGTTCCCTTGTGCCTTGTGGAAAAAGACATCCGAATAACAAGCAAATCAAACTAATTCCTCACCGGGCTGTTAAACACAATTAATTAAGAACAACAATCATTCACTAAAATGAAACTTTAATCAGTTTGATAGTGGTTCTTATTTTTGCCCAGATGATACATTTCAAGGGATTACATGTTACTGACATATATATATATATATATATATACATATAAAAAAATAACAGCTTGTCTTCCTGCTTAACACCAGTAAAGTAAAGCTGCTGATATAATTTGTTACTTGGGAGAAGCAGCAATACTCTAATTTCAGGAGATTGTCATCTGCTTATTTGATTTTCCATGTTCAATTCTGGTAAGGTTGCACAGATTGAAGAGCATCTAAGTCTAAACTGTATATCAGAGACTGCATTAGCTGCAGCTAGAAAAAAAAAGGTACATAGGGATCCATGACAACATTTGATGATTTACAACTGGTTAAAGTCTCTTTATGCTAATCACCTAGGGCACACAGGTACACTTTTTTAACATTTAAAGGCATGGCTCACCTAAATCTCCATTTACCAGCAGTTTCAAGCCAAAATGAATAACTTGTATTATAAATTTTTCCCAAACAAATTATGATTACAGAAGTACTGTAGACTATCAATTAATAAAGACTTGTTTTTGTACAGTTAATTTCATGTTATGCCACAACCTTAAAACACTTTACCATAGTCCATGACTTGTATACTAATACATTTTGACATTTGCATCACATAACCAGCTCCATATGTCTGGCTTTTCTGACATAGTAAACTTGCTCAGTGATACACCTGGTATATCATTACACTTGTGATGCATACTGCATACGAGAACTGTGAAAAAAAAAAAACGATTTTCAATAAAAGGGATCAAAGAAAGAAAAGCAAGATAAAATTATGTGGTTGCTTCAGCAAATGTGTTTTATCTCACATTTGCTTTTGGTAGCACTATAATTTAGGTTTGAGTGAAGCTGATACATTGTTTTCAAATGCAATAGAGCATTACCCATTTAGTGCCACTAACCAGACATTTCATTCCTGAACTGCTATAATATAAGCAACAACCGCTTCAATACAGTTTTCCAGATTCATGTTCAGATAAAACTTTTATGGACACTCATTGGACATTTTACTTTAAAAGTGCTGCAAAATGTGCAAGAAGACGAACCATTTAGTAAAAAGTACACCACAGCCACATTTTTACAGTGAGTCTGGATTCTTATTTACTCAGCCTCATGTCATTCCAAATCTATACAGCATGTTTACTTCTGTATATATCTTGAAGAATGTGTCAGTTGCTTCAAAAAGTATGCAAATACACCAACAATGTATCATGAAAGAGGTTTATATGACTCATGTAATTCCTAGCCATGTTTAGCTTTATGTCAGGAACAAGCCAAAATAATTCAGTAAAATGATAATAGGTCACTTTCATTAGTGAACAAATTGTGGTTTTGAGTTGGATCTTGTCAATTAATCAGTTAATATTTAATTCTCACTGAATTAATGAATCAATGCAGGTCCAGATTCAGCTGAAAGCTCGGTGGAGCAGTCAATCTGTAATGTCATGGAAAGGACAAGCAGCACATTATTCTAAACTTCACCTTTTTAAGTCCCATGCAAGAAAGTCAATCAGAGGTTTGGAATGACATGATGGGGAGTAAAAGACAGAATTCCATTTTAACTTTGTCTTCATCATAATTTTTAATATTCTAACATTTTATTTTACTTTTCCCACTGAATATTAAATCACCATTACAAGTTAAATAAAGACATCACCTGTGGATTTTCTGAATAAACTGATCCAGTCAGATCTTGGCAGCATTTGACCTCGGCTCTGCTGGCGTGAGTGTTAAAGACTCCTGCCTGCTCTGTCTGGCTCGTCATCTGTCCGTTTTCTCCTTGACTCCATGTCCAAACCTATTTACTAGTGACTCATTTTAGAGGATGACAGTATTTTAGCAGCTTCACAAAAATATCAGCTAAATATAACTCCACTTCATCCGTTGCGATTTGCGAAAGCGAGCACAGGATCAAACCCTCCGCTCCATATGTAACGCGTCACAGGTTTGATGGGCATTGGCATGTTTTAGAACGCAGATGGTCAAAATCACATTTTTAAGCATGTGAACAGATAAATGTTCTCTGGGAAGAACTGTTGCTAGGCTGGTTGTACTTCAAGTTAGTTTGACTTAAGGCGAAAACATTGGGTGTTATATATGTATATTTCCATCATGATTTTTTTTTTTTTTTTTTACTGAAAAACATATATCTTGGGGTTCTTTTCAGGTTGCATGCAGAAAGACATTTGTTTCTTTTGTCAGCTAATCAATGTGCCCACAGCTACCAATACAGTGACCCACACAGAGGTCACACGCACCTTTATAGGCTCTCCACCAAAACTCAACCATATATATGTAATCTACTGTTTTTGCGAACAAAACCCTTCTACATTCACTTAATCTTTTATGTAGGAATTACTATTTTGAGTTTGAACTTTTGAATCAATAATTTACTCAGGAAATCAGTCTGACGTATTCGATTCTCAAATTCAACTCATTGTATCAATGGTTCAGACAGACAATTTTATTTACTTTTTGTGAATAATTATTTATTCTGTAATTTAATGAGCAAATCTGACTGATTTTAATATATTTTATAAGCACAAGCATAAATGCATGTAATCCTCCCTTCATCGCTCTTTTTTGCACATAAAACCCACCTGCATTTGCTTGTGTTCTCCTTCACTTTTGTGAAGGAATCATTGTTTTAAATGAATCAGTTATTTAGAAGATCTTAATTCAGGCAGATATAACTCTCAAATTCAACTGACCATCAATGATTCAGACAGTCACAAAGGTTTTTGATTGAAACAGGTCAGTGGAGTGGATGGTCAATAGTAAATAATGACTTATTCTGGAAAATTTTGACTAAATATGACCATTTTTAACATCCAATATACCTTAATTGACAGAGTGTGTTTACACAGTTACTCACTTTTAAAATAAATCAGCATTATTTTATTGTTTATTTTTTATGTTTAATTTGTAAATGTAAATTTTTTATTCCTTTTAAAAAAATGATACTTCATATAAATGTTATAAATCACTTTATTCTGCAAAACTTTATAATAGGGTCCCATTTTTTAACATCAATGCATAACATTAACAATTAGCAATACATTTGTTACTATATTTATTCATCGTCAATAAAATAATATTAAAAGATAAACTTTTGATTCCAATAACATATTAATAAATGCAGAAATTAACATTAACCAATATTAATATCTGCTTTATAAGTTTGTTTGTGTTTTCATTGAATATTTGTGATAACTAATGTAGTTAACTAATTTTAACAAGTGGAACCTTGTTGTAAAGTGTTACCCCTTAATATAATATTACAATTTAATATATGCAGAAATTTGAAAACCAAGATTAAAAAAATAAAAAAAAAATAAAAAAAATAACTGTTGAATAATCTATGTTAACAATTGTGTAATGTTAATGTAGTCTGCTTCACACATTCAGATCAACAGCATTAACTTAAAGATGGTAAACTTGATCACTCAACTGCATTGTAGACACTGAGGTGTTCATGCTGTCCAAGCAATAAATACACATCCTTGAATGAACCCCATAACCGCTTGGGTAATGCCAATGGTGTAAGAATTTTCAGGGGCGACCAACATTCTGATTTAAAATCAGATCTAAATGATTCTTCATAAGTACAAAGTTTATATCTGAACCCTCTACATCATATTTTGACGTCCATCTCAGGGGGGATCGAGCCTTCTTTAGGAGGGTCAGATGTCACACACAGCTTTTCAGTCTTGCTCTCCACCCAAAAACCACATATACATGTAATATTCTCCCTTTATCTCTCTCTTTCCCAGCTGCGTTTGCTTGCGTTTGCCTACAGTTTTGTGACGGGACCTTCACCTGGAGGTGAAATTGTCACACGTGCGAGTTATTTACTGTAAACTCCAAAAGTAATAAAAACAAACCACACTTAATATGTTTTATGAAACTCCAGAACAACATTGCCGGCATCCATCTTCAAAGATTATATTCTGACAGGGGAAACATGCCATTGGGCATAACATCAATAAATGCTCAGAGCATATATTTTTTTCTTATCTTCTGCTGTTTGTTTTGCAGTTTTCTTTTTGCATTCCTGTCCTTGGGTGGAAAGACAATTCCATTTGCTATGATGGTCCACTGAAAACTGGAAGTAAAGGATGCAGCTCTAGTTTTTCAGCGAGCAAAGCTTTTCCTGCGTGAACACACATATGAAATTGATCCAGTTGGAATCAGGTATTAATGCCATCTCAGCGCTCCTGCTCTACCTGGTTAATCCCCTGAAATACATTGGATTTGAGTATGGAAAGCAATTTTCCTTGCTGTAATAGATGAAAGAATTTGAGTGGCACAGTGTCACAGGTTACATGATGGAGTGTCATCGTCCAAGCATGACCAGATATCAATCACCCGTCTGACGTCCAGGGTGCATGCCTTCAGCCAACAATGAGACAGCACAAATGTAGGGTGTTCTTAACAATAAAGGGTCAAAAATCTAAATCAAATCTGAATCAATATATATTGTGAAAAAAAAAAAAAAAAAAAAAAATATATATATATATATAATATATAATATTAGTGATGCACGGGTCAGATTTTTTTTTTCCAACCCACGGGTCCTGCTTTTCTGAAATTATTTGTCTTGCCCCGCAAATAAAGAAAAGTTTCTTTACCCGGCCCGACCGAACCCACGAGGATATCACGCAAGTTACATTGCTACGTAGACATTCGTATTGTAACCTTATCAAGAACCTAATAAAATATGAGATATATGCCGTTATTTTACTGACAAATGTCGAGAGCGAATTTTTGTAGCACGAAAGTACATTAATACAATGTGTGAGCGTAAATCTCTCCGCTCGCGTGTGGATTTTCTTTGCTTTTGGACAAAACTGGATGCGGTTTATCTGGATGATGGCGCCTGTGTTTGGCGATGCGTCTGTCACTTCTGTCACTTCTCTGCTCTCACGTACATTTGTAATCCTCCTTGTAATATTACTTGTGTCAACCCTATCAACCACCAGCTATGTCTCTGCAATCATACGATACGATCGGGCCGCGTTGTTCCGCATTAAGGCACATATGCAGGACTTGTGTATTACCTGGGACAGATATTATGAGTTTTTCCCTCCAAAACTGGAGTGCCAAGCGCCATCATCGGAATACCTTCTGCTTACTCGGCGCCGTGGCAGGAGAAGGAAGCGGGGATCCAGGGCTGGGGTTCAAGTCTGGAGGAGAAAGTGGCGATCCCGTGGATTTTCTCCCGGGCCGAACGGATCCAGAGCCCCCGGGAGTGAGCGGTGCCTGAGGCCGGTTCCGGTCTGCGAGTCAGATCGGGACGCGATCTGTGCATCGTCACCTGTGTGGTGCACCTCTGACCGGATCTTCCCGTCCCGTCCCGCTTGCCATCGTGCACGCCGTCAGCGTGCCCTGTGCCCGGTTACCTGTCGGACGGATCATGCCATCCAGCCTGCCCCAGGACAGCCCTTGTCATGCACGCGCACTACAAGGATTACACTTATCAACGCGCGCTCCATTGCGAACAAGGCTTTTACTTTGAATGACCATTTCACTAATGAGAACTTGGATTTTATGTTTATTACGGAGACTTGGCAGCGGGAGAACGAACACTTTCATCTTAAAGAACTATGCCCCCCAGACTGCTCCGTGTTTGGGACTCCTCGGCTCGCGCGACGTGGAGGCGGTCTTGCGCTGGTCTTTCGGGACTCTTTCTGCTGCAGCTTGACGGACACAGCTTCGTTCGACTCATTTGAGATGCAGATGTGTAAGGTTGGGAAAACACACTCCTATTACTGTGTTTTAGTTTACCGACCTCCTGGTCCTGCACGCACATTTCTTGATGATTTCACTGAGTTTTTAACGTCTATCATAAAACTAGATCGCGTTTTAGTCCTTGGGGACTTTAATTTGCATATTGATGATCCCACTTGTTTGAATGCAGCTGAATTGTTGACTACCATGGACTCGTTTAATTTTGTACAGCACGTTTCTGCCCCCACCCATAAAAAAGGTCACACATTAGATTTGGTCTTCTCTTGTGGCCTAACCATTGATAAACTGAGTGTGGAGGATTTTCTAATTAGTGACCATTGTTGTATATCTTTTAATTTGTCACTTATCACGATGCCTACTGTCTGCAATGTTGTAACACAAAAACGCATCATTAGTGAGACAACACTTAGTGATTTCTCTGCCTCCTTTGACTCTCGCTCCTTTGTTGATTGTGATGATGTTGATTCATTTGTGCAAAGTTTCAACAACCACTGTCTGTCGATTTTGGATATGGTAGCGCCTGTTAAAAACATTTCAGGGTCACATAAAAAAGCCCTCCCATGGATGAATGATAACATTTGTAGTTTTAGGAGAAAATGTCGTAAGACTGAGCGTCTGTGGAAAGCAACTAAATTGGAGGTACACAGACTCCATTTAAAAGATATGATACTGGATCTGAATGAACTGATAAGGCAGGCTCGCTCGGCTTATTTTTCCAATCTTATTTCAGGTAATAAGAAAAAACCTAAGGTCTTGTTTGACACCATCGAAAATCTAACTGCACCTTCAGCTCCTCTTGTGCCTGTGTACACTCATGAGGACTGTAACAACTTTTTGTCGTTTTTTGTGAACAAAGTACAAGACATTAGGGCCAGTGTTAAAGTTCCCATAATCACTGTGTGTTCTACTGAATTTTCAATGGTGTTGTCTTGGTCGTCCTTCACTCCTGTCAGCCTACAGGAGGTGAAGACCTTAATAGGAAATATGAAACCGTCTTCAAGCCCTGCTGATATTGTCCCAACACCTCTATTGTTGAAAATGTTTGATATTGTTGGCCCCTGTATGGTAAAAATAATTAACCTGTCACTTGCATCTGGCTCAGTCCCCAACTACTTCAAACACGCTGTGGTAAACCCGATCCTTAAAAAGCCGAATCTTGACCCCTCAGAACCTCATAACTATAGGCCCATATCAAAACTTCCATTTATTTCAAAAATTTTGGAAAAAGTGGTGGCAAGCCAGCTGACCTCCTTTATGGAGCAGCACAACTTGTTTGATATTTTTCAATCTGGTTTTAGAAAATTGCACTCCACTGAAACAGCTCTTATTAAAGTCTCTAGTGATGTGATGATGGCAGCGGACACTGGCCGCTACACTGTACTTGTACTTCTCGATTTGACTTCCGCTTTTGACACGGTAGATCACAGTATACTGATCAAACGGCTTCACAATGAAATGGGACTATCTGGATCTGTCCTCCAGTGGTTCTCTTCCTATATTCATGACAGAACCTTTAATGTCGCTATAAACAATGTACAGTCAGATGTGACCAATTTGACCTGCGGAGTGGCACAAGGGTCAGTTTTGGGCCCTATTTTGTTTTTACTGTACATTTTGCCACTTGGTCATATTATGGGTTGTTTTAAGGATGTTTCATATCATCTCTATGCCGACGATGTCCAGTTGTACTGTTCTTTCAATGATGCTGAGTTCCATCGTTTATCACTGTTTTTAGAGTGTGTGTCCTCCATTAAAGACTGGCTGGCCTCTAACTTTCTGCAGATAAATGCAAGTAAAACTGAAACACTGATCTTTGCTCCAGACCACAAGATCCCGCTGATCAAACAGCACCTTGGCTCTCTTGGCTCTTCTGTTAAATCCAGTCTCAGAAACCTGGGGGTTGTGTTTGACCAGGCCATGTCTTTGGAGATACACTCAAAACAGCTTGTCCGAAACTGCTTTTATCACCTTAGGAATATCTCTAAAATACGCAAAATGTTGTCAAAGAAGGATCTGGAAATTATTATTCATGCTTTTATATCAACTAGACTTGATTATTGCAACTCTGTTTTTACCTTCTTGAATAAGTCAGCCTTGAACAAACTGCAAATGGTTCAAAATTCTGCTGCTAGACTTCTAACTGGTGCCCCCAGAAGGTCTCATATCACTCCCGTTTTATTAGCTCTCCATTGGCTCCCTGTAAAATTCAGGATTGATTTTAAGATTTTAGTGTTGACTTATAGGGCATTAAACAGTCAGGCCCCACAATACATCAAGGACCTTTTGACCCCGTACTCCTCAAGCCGTACTCTTCGGTCCTCTGGCCAGAACCTGCTTATGGTCCCAAAAACTCGCTATAAGACCCGAGGGGACCTGTCTTTTCAGTCTGTTGCCCCCAGACTGTGGAATGCCCTGCCTCTGTCTCTGCGTCTGGCAGACTCTTTTGTCTCTTTTAAAAAAGATTTGAAGACTTGTTTATTTAAGAAAGCTTTTGGTTGATGGGTTTTTTCAGTAGTGTTACTTTGATTTGACTTATGTATATACATTTTTATTGTTTTGTTCTACTTTTCTTGTGTACAGCACTTTGTGATTTTATCTGTGAAAAGCGCTTTAGAAATAAACTTTACTTACTTACTTACTTACTAAACAAACCAAAAAGCATATGAGTCTTAAAATTAATGTAGTCATATAGGCCTATATATATTGTGTACTTGGATTGAGATATATATATATATATATATATATATATATATATATATATATATATATATATATATATATATATATATAGTAGCCTACAGACCAAAAGTTTGGACACACCTTCTCATTCAAAGAGTTTTCTTTATTTTCATGACTGAAAATTGTAGATTCACACTGAAGGCATCAAAACTATAAATTAACACATGTGGAATTATATATGGGATTATATACATAACAAAAAAGTGTGAAACAACTGAAAATATGTCATATTCTAGGTTCTTCAAAGTAGCCACCTTTTGCTTTGATTCCTGCTTTGCACACTCTTGGCTTTCTCTTGATGAGCTTCAAGAGGTAGTCACCTGAAATGGTCTTCCAACAGTCTTGAAGGAGTTCCCCGAGAGATGCTTAGCACTTGTTGGCCCTTTTGCCTTCTGTCTGCGGTCCAGCTCACCCCTAAACCATCTCGATTGGGTTCAGGTCCGGTGACTGTGGAGGCCAGGTCATCTGGCGCAGCACCCCATCACTCTCCTTCTTGGTCAAATAGCCCTTGATGCCTTCAGTGTGACTCTACAATTTTCAAAGTCATGGAAATAAAGAAAACTCTTTGAATGAGAAGGTGTGTCCAAACTTTTGGTCTGTACTATATATATATATATATAATATATATATATATATATATATATATATATATATATATAAACAATAAGTTAATATAACAATAAATGCTTTAATTTATTGGGAGTTTAATTAATTAATTAATTTATTTATAAATCCAGTGTTGTTTCCAGTTCAGTGTTTTATTATTTTCATGAAAATCCACTTAATATTAGCTATAGATTTAATGGCACTCTTCTTTAAAACAGTAAATATACAATTATATTATAGTTACAGTTACATCGTCTGCAAATGCATTAAACCCATACAATATATTTGCATGCAACATACATGGATTTTTTATTTTATTTTGTTTTTATTGACCCGCCCCGCAAATAAAGTGCCTGTTTCTTTACCCGTCCCGCAGAGTCCGCAGGTTATGAGATGACCCGCGCATCACTAATATATATATATATGCATGTGTGATTTCTCAAAACCTTTTTTTATTTTACGCCTACAAGGAAAATTATATGGATGCTATTTAAAAAAAAAAAAAACCTGTTTGAATGTTATCATCTGTTCTCTTATTGACTGAGCAGTGTTTCATTAATCATTAATTAGGAGATGATTACACGTTTGAGCGAAAGATCATCACTTTCAATTACAGTGTCCCTATAAATACCTCCTCCGCCCTTGGCAGAGCAGACACACATATTGCCTGCTAAGCTATGCAAACAGTTGGTTGGATAGGGAGAATGAAGGACAAAGAGCAAATCCGCTCATTTTATTCTCTCTCCTCCAGTCTCTCTTCACTGTCTGTTTGTCAGAACGGCAATTAGAACCTGAGGTAACAAGACCGAGAGCGAATGTGATGGTGTGACTCTTTGAGGTAATACACTAATGGACGTCCCACTGGGCCAAAGTGGTTAAGTGCCGTGAGGAGAAGGTGCCTGAGTAATCGGCCCCGTCATGGCCTTGCCTAGAGCCTGGGGAGTGAATCAGCACAGATGGGAAGCAGACATCAGTCTCACTAGGCCTTCGGGATGGACCACTCCTCCTCTAAGGAACCGTTTCCTCCTTTTTGAAAAGAGAGACTGAGAGAAAGGGAAGGGGTTTCATCAAAGACATAAAGACTTCTTTAGTTTGCTTGGCTTAATAATTCTTGTTTTGTAAGGAAGACGAGTTTTTCATTAGTTTTTCACAATGCTAAATTCGTCTTTGGTCTGTAATAAAATGAAGCCCTTCCTGAAAGAAACGTTAAGGGTGTGGTTTGCGTACTAATATCTCTGTAATTATGTTATTTTTGCACTAATACAAAACTTATTTCCCGCTCGTCCCAGTAACAAAGGCTAATTACTCCCCTAAGGATTCCAGTTTGTTAAAAATAATGTTTAGCTGCTACAGATTCAGGTAGTTCACAATAATTTCTTATTATACTTCCCACAGTAAGCGGCCTGACAATTTGATGATGTTTATAAAAAAATTAAAAAAATAAAATAAAATATAGCTGCAAGTAGCAATTACGGGGCCAAGCACTCCAGCGGCAAATTTAGGAGCCAAGCATGGCACGGAGCATCACACCAAATGCAACAATGAGCAATTAAACCAATTTTAGGATGATTGTAATTGAAATGGCTGAAAAATCATAAATACAACCACTAGTAATAAGATTAAATGGCCTATCACTTTTGACCAACAGGTGGCGCTGTAATCAAATAATTTGTGTGTGTTCTGTGTGAGATGCCAATAAAACACAAAAAGTTTAGTGTCAATATGCTAAAGCATTGCAGAGATACAGCCTGAAGTGTCATTTTGGCATTATGCTTCAATTTCGTTGCGGTGGTATGGGAAAACGATTTTGTGTATCGATCCAAAATCCAAAACATTTTGTCAGCACAGTCTAAAGATCATATGAATCAATTTTGGTGAAAATCAGACTAACGGTTGATGAGGAGTTCGAAAAAGTAGGTTTACAACATAAGTCAAAATGGCGGACAGGAAGATCGGTTTACTCTGGCATATTTGGTATCTATGTTGTCGACATAAGACAGGGAATATTTTGAGACCAGTTTCATTGCAATAGGCTAATGCATTAAAAAGTTGTTAGCATTTTTATAAGTGTAATTAATCATGGTTAATGAATGGTTTATTACTCTTGACCAATAGGTGGCGCTGTTTCCAAATGTATGTGGCATGGTTAGTGTGAGGTGACGATGACACATACAAAGTTTGGTGCAAATATGTCAAAGCTTTGCAGAGATACAGCCTCAAATGCATTTTGGCAATCTTCCAGCAAATTCGTTGATGGGCTAAATGAGAACCGTTTTGTATATCAACACGAAATCCATAACTTTTTGCCAGCATCGTCTGAAGTTGATCTACGTCAAATTTAGTGAAAATCGGACTAAAGGTGTAGGAGGAGTTTGAAAAAGTAGATTTTCAACATTAATCAAAATGGCAGACAGGGAGTTCAGATTTCCTCCTAAAAAAATTGTATGACTATTGTCTGCAAAACCCAAGGAATATTTTGAGATCAGTTTCATTACAATAGCCTAATGCAATCAAAAGTTATTAGCATTTTTGTAAATTTCATAATTGAAGGTTAATGAATGGTTTATTACTCTTGGACAATAGGTGGCGCTGTTACCAAATTTATGTGGCATGGTCAGGGTGAGGTGCCGATGACACATACAATGTTTGGTGTAAATATGTCAAAGCTTTGCAGAGATACAGCCTCAAATGCATTTTGGCACCCTTCCAGCAAATTCGTTGATACGCTAAATGAGAACCGTTTCGTATATCGACACAAAATAACTTTTAACTTTTTGCCAGCATGGTCTGAAGATGATCCATGTCAAATTTGGTGAAAATCGGACTAATCGTCTAGGAGGAGTTTGAAAAAGTAGGTTTTCAACATTAATCAAAATGGCGGACAGGAAGTATTGCCAATTTTGGCATAATTGGTATCAATGTTCTTGGCATGACCCAAAGAATATAGGGAGACCATTTTAATTTCAATAGTCTAATATATTCAAAAAACTAAGCCTTGTGATTGTTTTAATTTTGGGGTTAATTCGACTTGGCGTGAGCCAAGGATTCAGAGGAAAAAAGGAATTTCCATTTTATGGCTTACAGTTCAAAAGTTATTAGCATTAAAATATTGAAACTTTGGACAAGTGGTGACGCTAGAGAGTTGGAGTTAAAGACTTCAAATTTTCTATAGTTAATGTTGGGATTGTCCTCTATCAGAATGTCAAACCATTACAACTGTCCCGCAATCTGTTCTATGGTCTGCCATAGACTTGCGGTGGAAGAAAAAAATTACGCTAACGTATACAATAGGTGCCTTGCACCTTCGGTGCTTGGCCCCTAATTAATAATAATAATAACAAAACAATGACTATAACCTTAAAAGAAGTATCTGATTTTGTAAGATATGATGCTGTAAACTTTTAAACAAATAAAATATATTTCATGTGTTTTTTAGTAAACTGACAGACTGTATGTAAATGTGTTTATGTATAAAATACCATTTATTATGTGAAGAATATTAAGTTTAATTAGATTTGTTTAGATTAGATACATTTTTTTTTTTTAAATATTACAAATATTTCCATATAATAGATTTCCTTTTTATTGATTGATATATTGGTTGATTGATTTTTTAATTTATTTAAGGCACAAATAGTATTTTTTTACATTATAAATTTGTTTTGGGCTCATGGAAATATTTACCAGCCTTCTTTCACAAGATTATCATATTTAGGGGTCTGTGACATCGTTTGAAAACCCATTCTCCAAGAACGAGAGATGAGGAGGAGGGAGAGAGAGAAAGAAAGATGACAATGAGACAGGTACACAGACAAGTACAAATCTGACAGTAATCTGCTTCTTCTCTTCTAATCATGCTGTTGGTGTGAGAGATGAAGGCTGAGGTTTGGAGATGGACAGCTCTGTGCTGTGATGTCAGCTAATGCCATTTCATTAACTGATGAGAGAGCGCCGGCACTCTGCTGATTAACATGGCCCTGTTTAAAACTTCCTCATCAAGAAGAATAGATTTGGCCCAGTCTGTCACTTCTTTAGAGAACTGTATAAACTCTGAAGATTTGCTGGCTTACTATATTTTTCATTAGAAATTAGAAATGTAAGCTGTAAAAAGCTGTGAACTGAAGTCATTGTAAATCTCATCAGTCGTTGGAGGATTCTGACACCATCAACCCCATTTTTCCCAAGTTTTTTCGTGTGTTTCAAGTGCTGCTTTCATCACGTTAGCATCCGTTAAATGGAGAGTTCAGACTCCGAATTCTAATAGGACAAGCAGCATTTAAAACCATTGTAAATGCAGACAAATTTTTGTTACCTCACGGTTTATTTTAATACAGCAGCACAATATGTTGCTTGGTAACCATAAACAGGCTAATTAAATATTTTACTTGCAAGATTCTGATTATTGATTGATGAACATATTTTAATAACTTCTAATAATAACTATTATATGGACAGTTCAAAATGTAATGATTGGCCCCCTTTTTCCTCTGACAAGAAGTGGATGTGTATGTGTGTGAGCGTGCGCGTGTGTGTTTGTGTGTGTGTGCATATAAACATATGCACACACACACACACACACACACACGCGCGCAGACAAAATATTAATATCTGCATGCTCAATAATGAAAATGGGATGTAGCAATAATAATACAATAAAAAAAATAATATATATATATAACAACAAAGATGCATTTTAAGCCTATAAAGAGTGTGTGTGCCTGTGTGTGTGTGTGTGTGTGTGTGTGTGTGTGTGTGTGTGTGTGTGTGTGTGGAACTACACAAGTGCACATGCCTGATGAGATGTCATCTCTTTTATAACGTGTACGCTGCATCTGTTTGTTTGCTACCATGTCAACCTGTTAAATACAGTGCACTACCACTCAAATCATGTGCTCCTTCCTGCAAAAAAAAAAAAAAAAAGGGATCTGTATGAAGATTTTCAGTCAGGTTTCAGGCCCCATCATAGCACAGAAACTGCACTTGTTAAAATTACAAATGACTTGCTTATTGCGTCATATCAAGGCTGCATCTCATTGCTAGTTTTACTTGATCTTAGTGCCGAGTTTGACAGCATAGATCATGACATACTCATAGATCGATTACAAAACTATACATGTATTCAAGGACATGATCTGAGATGGTTTAGATCCTACCTTTCCGATCGCTACAACTTTTTTTAAATGGGGAGTCATCTCATTTATCACCAGTAAAATATCCAGTGCCACAAGGTTCTGTTCTAGGTCCTCTGCTATTTTCAATATACATATTGCCTCTTGGTAATATTATTAGAAAATACGGGGTTAGTTTCCACTGTTATGCTGATGATAATCAACTATATATCTCTACGAGACCAGATGAAACTTCTAAATTATCTAAGCTGACAGAGTGTGTTAAAAATGTAAAAGATTGAATGACCAATAATTTTCTCCTATTCAATTCGGATGAGACAGAGATATTACTTATACTTATTGGACCAAAAAATAGTACACAGAATCTAGTAGATTACAGATTGCAAATAGATGGATGTACTGTTACTTCCTCTACAGTCAAAAATCTGGGTGTTATATTAGACAGCAATTTGTCTTTTGAAAAACATATTTCCCATATTACAAGAACAGCATTCTTCCATCTTTCCATCTTCCATAATTCCCAATCTACAAAACATGTTACCCGTTTCTGAAGCAGAAATTAATTATTTATTTATTTTTTATTTTTTTGGAAATTCTGTGCAGAAGATGTGTACTAGCACCCTCTACCATATAACAAAGAAAACACAGATTATAGGAGTATAGCACAAATATATTTAGACTTTTTGTAACTATAGGTCAAGTATACTTAAATGTCATTTTAAGTATATTTCTGAGGAGTACATATAGCCCATTTCTGAGAAGTACAAAAAAAGTAAACTAAAAGCATACTTTCCTATTTTTAGTTTAAAATAAATATACTAAAAGCACACTTGAATACATTTCTTTTTTGTAAGGGTTGGGTTAAACAAATTAATTTTACTTGTTTGGAACAGCAGCTACACTAATTATGTCTCTATTTGTTTGTCTGTTTTGCAATGGTATCTAACTAGGATTTACACAAGCTCCAGTCTGGATCCAGAACACCTGAGAAGAGATGATGTCAACCCCTCAGAGGACCTCAGATAATGCCAACCCTGTAACAACATACAGAACTACCAAATATTGCTACAAGTGTGATTGCATCATATAATAATTGTTATTAATAGTGTTCATTGTCTGTTTGTCTATGTATTTTATTAATTTCTGCCATATGCACATAAACAGACAAATAAGCTTCTTCAAAAAATTGTAGAAACTTAATTTTCTGTAAAGTTGCTTTGCAATGATTCGTATTGTAAAAAGCGCTATACAAATAAACTTGAATTGAATTGAATTGAAATCCCATTATCCACAGCTGAAGACTCACAAGTAAAGCTATGTCTTTTCTGCAAACACAGTCTCGGTTTATGTCACAAAGCCAGTTTTAACCCTTACATTGTTCATGTCAATTGGGTTTAATAGTTTTTTTTCTACAATGTGTATTTGCTGGGATTAAAACTATCACATTTGCATGCGTAGTTGTTGTAAAATATTGAATTTGTTGTGGAAATTATGATAATTTTGTACTATTAAAGCTTTTTAGTTAATGTCAATAGAAGTTAAATCAAGGCATTATTTAATATAGCAAATTATTATTAATGTGTCAGGGTTAAGTCATCCATTGATATATAAAGAAAAAGACATGCACACCCAACAACACACTTCAACCACCCATTACATACTGACCTTAAAGTAAACGACACAAAAGTAGCAAATATCTTACAGCTTGACTTATTTTGTTCTAGTATCATAAGTACCACACTAAAACAAAAGCAAGTACCTAGACATATCCATACAACATATAATTCTGGAAACATCAGTGTTGGTCATTCATGCTTTTTCATTCATCTTTTTTTGGTAACGGTTTATGGTTTGCCTGTTGTTCGCATGAAATACTGTAAAACAGATGGACACAAATTAAAATGAATACATGGGAACCACTTTTGGATTGCTAAATAGGTCTTTAGTAAAAGTGTAAAGAGTTATTCATGTGGCAGACACTCGAAAGTATGGAGGCCGAGAGAGCTCAACACGCTGCAACTTAAGAAAACACATGCAAATTGAAAAAACATCAGCAAATGAAGAAAACATCTTCATCAGTTTGACAACACAAGTGTTGCAAATCACCACAACACATGCATATAACGAAACGTGCTGCAAATCATCACAACACATGCATATAGCGAAACACGCTGCAAATCCTTCACAACACATGTACATTAAGAAACAATTAATGAAGCATTGCAAATTTATTTTCATTAACCTTGAAATTATATTTAGAAAAAAACAAAAAAACATGAAAAACTCCCAAAAAAAAACACCATGAAAAAAAACAAAAAAACTCAACACACAGTTCAAAATGCCAAACTCACATTTCAGTTCACCAACAACTCCACTGACCAGTAGCCACTGCAAATCATAAGGGTTTTGAAAGTTCAGTGTATTCAGAAACATACAAATTGAAGACTTCATTCATATCTCACACTGAATATACTGAATCCTGCAAATCGCAAAAAACTGCATGCAGTACAGTAGCATGATGAATAAACATAAGTGAATGTTGAGACAAAGTCCAATCTAGGAATAGAAGCGAACAGTAATTTCTTCATAATATATAATCATATTATTTAAAATGTCCCAGCTGCTGCTGTAGCACCGCCACAATTTGCTGTAATCTTAAAGCAGAGAAAGGGAGAAATAAGAGAATTGGACGGCTAACAGAGGGTCTCAGAGGGAGAGCTGGGAAGGCGAGAGCCATGGGGGATGCTGGCAGAGGGTGAGCATTGTGAGTGGGCAGACATGCATGGCAAAGTCACATCTTCACGTGCCGCCATTTCGATCGAGGGGCCCGACAGCAAGGGGCCTCTTGATGTGAAGAGTTAACCACCTCTGCAGATATGCTTGGTTTCTTTCACAGAACACAGCAGAGAGATGTTTGGATTGTCGTGAGAGAGAAAAAGATATCAAGGGCTGGCTGGGAGGGCTTTGTTTTGGCCCCCTGTGTGTCTGGATGCCCATGGGAACAGGTGCCCATTTGGAGACAAAATGAGGAGTTTGCACTCCTGATGGATCTGGCAACCTCTGGAACAGCTTGGGAGCCGAAGAAAACCCATGTCTGTGCTCTACATTCAGTGCTGTGAAATGAATCATGCTGCTGTTCAGCATTCACTTGCTAATGATTCAAATGAATCATCAGAAAGCAACATACCGGTTTGTGTAAGGGATGACACCATGTGAATGAATCATAAAAGACAGTGAAAACACTGAAGAACTTTGTTTTGCGAGGTCTGCTTCAATTTCACCAGCTGATTAATTTTTTCACTTGATCAGATGGCTCACAAGTGACCTTAAGAAATGAACAGGTGGTCTGTGCTCCCGCTGCATGTCGCAGTTCGCCCACCACCTCCTCCTTTGGAGTCAGAAGGTTCTGAGGTCACTTTTTGCTGTTCACAATCCGGGCCTGCTCAACCGTACATCAGACGAGCTGTCTTGAGCAATGCAGCTGGGAGAATGCCGACTCCATCCCCAGACAGTCCACCTGATTTGGAGACGTTTCGGAGCTGCTCAGGTAGACCTGTTTGCTTCTCCAGAGACCTCTCACTGCCAGCTGTTCAACTCACTGACCGGACGTACTGGCACACACCTGGCCGTGGGGCCTACGCAAATATGGGTTTCCCCAGTGAGCCTTCTCACACAGACACTGTAAAAAGTACGGGAGGATGAGGAGCAAGTCTTGCTAGTGGTACTGAATTAGGCAACTCGGACTTGGTTCCCCGAACTAGTGCTCCTCGCGACAGCTCCTTCTTGGCCGATTCCTCCGAGGAAGAGTCTACTGACTGATAAAGCACCATTTGGCACCCGCGTCCAGACCTTCGGAAACTCCATGTCTGGTCCCTGGACATGACATGGAGGTTCTAGGTGACCTACCCCAGGAGGAAGTGAACAATATCACTTCAGCCAGGGCACCATCTATGAGACAAGCTTATGCCTTGAAGTGGAACCAGTTCATCGAGTGGTGTTCTTCTTGCTGAAAAGACCCCCGGAGATGCCTGATTGCGGTCGTGGTTTCCTGTCTGCAGCAAGGGCTGGAGCAAAGGGTTTCTCCCTCCACCCTCAAAGTCCAGGCCTATGCTATTGCTGCATATCATGACCCTGTGAATGAGAAGTATTTAGGTAAGCATGACCTTGTCATCAGGTTCCTTAGAGGGGCTAGTAGGTTAAATCCTTCCCAGCCACCCTCTATATCCTCTTGTGACCTGACTCCAGTGCTATAATCACTACAGCAGGGCCCATTTGAGCCTTTGCATTCAGTTGACCTAAAGTTTGTTTCATTGAATACTCCTGCTTGCACTAGCCTCCATCAAGAGGGTAGGGAACCTGCCAGCATTTTCAGTCAACGATTTGTGCTTAGAGTTTGGGTCTGCTGACTCCTAGGTAACCCTGAGGCCCCAGCCTGGCTAGGTCCCCTAGGTTCCCTCTACTTTCTTCAAGGACCAAGTGGTGAACTTGCAAGTGCTGCCCCCGGTGTAGGCAGACCCACCCCGGCTTTGCTCTGTCCCATCGAGCATTAAGATGTTACGTAGAACGGACACAAAGCTTCAGGACCTCAGACCAGCTCTTTGTCTGACATGGAAGCAGGCAGAAGGGGAATGCCGTCTCTAAGCAGAGGATGGCCCACTGGATTGTAGATGCCATCACGCTGGCTTATCAGACATTCAGGTTGTGAGCTCATTCAACTAGAAGTGCTGCATCCTCCTGGGCGCTGGCTCGTGGCTCCTTGCTGACATATTTGTACAGCTGTGGGCTGGGCGACCACCAACACATACGCTAGATTCTATAGCCTTCGTGTAGAGCCAGTATCCTCTTGTGTTCTCACCTCAAACATGTAGTGGCACTGAAAGACCCAGTTATTGTCGGCTAGCTAATACTGCTCCTGAGAGTCCGTACTGTTGAGATCCTCAATCACCTTTGGCAACCGGACATGACAGAACGTCCGGCGCAAGGCCTTCATGATGAATCCGTGAGAACCGTGGAAGGCTGGGTTCCATATTGAGACCTAAGCAGTACTCATATGTGTATAGTTCACGGTATAGCCTTACAGCTATATTTGCCTACCCTAGAGGGTTACGGTCACCTCCAATTACTCCATATAATCCTAATCGGAGGCTATGTGTGTATTTGCTTCCAAAAACTGTGGAACGGGTACATTTTCCCAGTGTTATCCAGTCTCACTCAGTGTGGTAGTGCTTTGACAATGGTGAGTGGAACTACTTGTTGCGAGCCATGTCCTACACCAAATAGGGGCAAAGTTTGCTTGCATGGGGCAATGGAAGGGGCAGCACCCATGGCGTTTTGGTAGGGATCCCAATTCTGAAACTGAAAGGGAATGAGTCATTACGTATGGTAACCCCTTGTAAGGGAAACAGGTCAATTTAGCTCAAAGGGAATCATTTAAGATTTTAAAGGGAATTTGAACAGAATCACTGTTTCACGGGTGATAACTGAGACGCTCTGCGATTCACTGAACGAGCCGTTTAACATCAAATCTGTGCTGGATATTAATATCCAAAGTATAGTGAAAACACTATCAATTAGCACAGTAACAAGATCGGCAGTTTAAGACATTAACTTGTAAGCACAAAACACAAGATACTTCTCTTTTCAATATGAATAAGGCTTTATTAGATAAATCTAAGACATATAAACTAATCTAACACATAAAACGCACGCACGCACACATTCACACAAGTTGCAGGAAGATCGAAAGTTAGGGAAAGATGAGTTTAAGAGAATGGAAATGTGGAATCCCATGTTTACAGCAATACGTTAAATTGCATAGACATGAATAACCATCAATCACTTAATTAACCCTCGCATTGAGTTCCTCAATGAGGTTAAAATTATATTAGATACACCAGTACAAATGTCTGAAGGTACATTGCTTGAGTAAAGGTGTCCCTTTGTTGTCGCTGATTGGCTGGAAGTTCAGTAGTCGTTGAAGTGACGTCTTGGGAAGCCCGTGGTTGGGCGTTGGCTGAAGATGCAGAGTTGTGTGTAGCTGGTTGAAGTTGAACTCGACGTTACAAAACTTAACTCAGAACACGAAACTCTCAAACAGAAAAGAAAAGAAATAAAGTTTGGCTAGATTAGGTGGTGTTTCTTCTCATCGTGGCTAAGTAGCAGCAGGCGTGCCGGCCGAAGCATGCTGGAACCGCGCTCAAAGAACAGTGATGACAAACAGCATGTCTAAAAGCTAAAGCTAAGAAGCAAAACTAAAAGCAGGCATGACTAGTAGCAGAAGAAAAGCTAACAACTAAAAGCATACATGACTAATAGCAGAGCAAAGCTAGAAGCTAAAAGCAAGATTTTATGGTGTCTTGAGTATTTAAACTCAATTACTATTACACACCTCAAATGTTGTCTTGACCAATCAGATATTGTCTTGGCTCGGGGGTATCATAAATCATATGTTGTCTTACCAAGCATGTGGTCCGAATTTTCCCTCTCTTGCAGGGTCTAATTTTGGACATGATTCCTATAACAAGAATATGATACATTTGACAAATAACTGATGGTCAGGGCTATTTCAAGCAAACAGATTCGATTACATAGATATTAGACATGCATATGTATCCTTAAGCTATCCCATAGTTATTAAAAGACATACACAATAAGTGATTATAACATGATAGTCAAATGTGTGGGTTACATATAAATGAATATGGAGTGAAGCGATGGACTGATATTCATTTATAAGTCCTTTTGAGTTCATTTTGGTCCATATATATGTAGAAAAGACAGTTTCTTTGCCATTCTCTGGACAAAGATTTCTGTGGAGACCAGAGGTTCAAATTCAGAGGTTGGTTATTTTGCTTGGGACTTGTGGCACAGAAAGTTTTATGACTTCCTGTTGCCTTACTGAGGAATTCGGCTCGTGTTTCAGCCACAGCCCTGATCGACTCTTTAATTTGTCTGGTTCGAGTCATTTCTGCTACACCCTCGTTTTCTGAAGAAGGGAACTGAGATGTCGCGTCCCGTTGCTATGGTTGCTGTACCACCGGGTCACTGGGTCACTGGGTCACCAGGTCACTGGCTCGACTCCTCAGCAAAAACCTGGTATGCATTGTACCTGCTGCCTTATTACACTCACACTGTGATTAGTGGCAGCCGGATGCAATAATTGCTTGCCAATGTGCATTGGCTCGTTTAGTTTACACTCGAAGTAGATTGGTCTATCGAAGCAATATCCCAGTTTGTTAGTTACAGACATGAAGTCTCCAAAACCTACTTCAGGGAACGAGGGTTTCCATATGTAACCGAGGCGATAATTAAATAAAACACGTTGCTGTCTAAGTAGCTACTGTAAAAGTAAAAGTATCTTTAGAAGTCAATATATTGTTTGCTTTATTTCTATACCATTGCTCATAAGCCTATCAATGATCCATAATCTTCACCAATTTTGTGATCGAGTTTGTCACAAAAACACACTTTGCATTTAACCTACAGTACATCAAGCTTTAACTGCTCAAATTGTAGGAAAATTACCTTAATACAGAACTGATGGTGATTACATTATTTAATATAATTATCTAAATCAGTGTGTTAAATTGACAGCACTGGTAATATGTCTTGATTTCTCTTGTTTTTTTTTTTCACTCTACATATACATTTTCATCTACTTTTGCCCTCCGGCTCCAGCCTCGGAGCAAACTGAGGGTGCCAGCCAAGCCGAGGGTGGCAGTTTGGTGCCAAAGATGACATATAATGTAATTAAGGCTCAGTTCCACAGTGGCAATGGAGATATTTTGCGACATGAGGAATTATGAGTCCAAACCGCTGATAGGGACCCTCGTTGGGCCACTGCCTTTTTAATATATGTTAATATTGAACAACAGTGCAGAGAGGAGGATCTGTAATAATACTGCTGAAGGAAATTCAAGGGATAGTAAATAATAATAATAATAATAATAATAATAATAATAATTAATAATACAATACTTTTGACTTAATTTACTCAAGTGCATGTCACCTCAATCAAGCTTAAAAAAGTAACTATATGCACCTGTATCTGTCCCAGATAAAAAAATTGTTTATTTAAGAAACAGCCGAGCAACAGAGAAGGACAGCAGTTTGTAAGTGTTTTGCCTCGTTTTCTCATTAGACTACTGTGTGATCGTCATTGCTAGGAAAGTTTGGTTTAAATTGTGTGTCTTACCCTGGTAAATACATGCTGAAAGTGGCGCTTGGTTTTGCGTTTGCCTATGGCGGGACTGCCCAGTTTCGGTCTGCTGAATAGTGAGGCGTGGCCAGCTGACTTCAATCACAGGTAATCAGGCAAATATAAAAGCGGCAGCCCTCGTGTGAAGACAGACGAGTGTAAAGACCATTGACTCTACCTGTGCAACTCCACTGAGAAAGGACACCAACAGGGCACTTGAGTATTGCTTTTCTCCCCTTTCTTTACTTTTTGTATAGCTTGTTCTCAAATACCTATTTAGGACACTTGTAGTCACTATGTGCTTTCAGATCTCTACTATCACTACTAACACTCAGAGCATGCAATTTACGTCGCAAGAAGGCCTCTCCGACAAATCTACGGCCTGTCCCTCTGAACTTTACTACTACGCTCTCTATTCCAGTTAACAAAGCACACTTCATTTTTTCTATTGCTACTCATTCCGGTCTCAACCTCATGGCACTGACTGAGACTTGAATCAAACCTGAAGACATTGCCACTCCCGCAGCCCTCTCCACTAATTTCACTTGTTCCCACACTCCTCGTACCACTGGGAGGGGTGGAGGTACTGGTCTCCTTATATCAAAGAAATGGAAATTTGATCTTCAGCCATCACCTACAGGTAACGGTTCATTTGAATCACATGCCATTACTGTAACCCACCCTATTAAAATCCACTTTGTGGTCATTTATCGTCCCCCGGGTCAATTGGGAAACTTCTTGGAGGAGTTGGATGTGCTGCAATCAAACTTTCCTGAAGATGGTACTCATCTGGTACTGCTTGGTGACTTCAACATCCACCTAGATAAACCCCAGCCTGCTGACTTCAAAAGTCTAATAATTAAATGTAAAATAGCACTGTAAAAATTAAATATACAGTCAAACCAAAATTTATTCAGACACCTTCAACATTTCTCACATTATCAGTTTATTTGCTATAGTTTAGAAAATGGTAATAAAATATTACAAGAACTCAGAGTTAAACTGTCAGAACAAATTAATCTTGATAATGTCAGATAACTTTGATAGAAAGATATGTAATGGATTACAATCAAACAAAACTTCAGACAACTGTCAATACTTTGTAGAACAATTACCAAGCAATGATTAATTTTGTTCAGTCTGTGGTGTGAAAAGGTTGCATTACCAATTCCAAAAAAAAAAAAAAAACACGTAAGCAAAACATGGTCAGGTCAAAGTGTCTGAATAAATTTTGGTCCCAAATATATCTATTACTTTTTTTTATCAATTTCACTAGTAGAAAACTGTATGAAACATTTTTGGGTGCAATATGTCACAGTTCTCTTTATGTCATGACATTTGCCAAGTATGCTAACCCATACTCAGAATTGGTGCTCTGCATTTAACCCATCCAAGTGCACACACACAGCAGTGAGTAAGGAACACACCATGAACACACACCCGGAGCAGTGGGCAGCTATATATCCAGCACCTGGGGAGCAACTGGGGGTTCAGTGCCTTGCTCAAGGGCACTTCAGCAATGAGTATTGAGGGTAGTAGAGAGCGCTGTTCATTCATTCTGTGACGAGTGGAGCGAGGCCGGTGGAGTGAGGCCGGTGGAGTGATTGGAGATGAACTACACCTGTTCGACCCGCCGGTCTCGAGGCCCACGGAGGAGATGGAAGGATATAAAACTGGAGCGACGACAGTGAAGGACAAGAGAGGACCAGGCCTGGGCTTTTAGTTGTGTTTTGGTTTTTATTTTGTGCGCATCAGTCGTCCGTGAGGGGCTGGTGCGCTTTTTTGTGTTTATTTTTATTATTAAAGTTTCATGTTGATTGTCCGCCGGTTCCCGCCTCCTTCTTCCGGATGAATATGAAGGTTTTTATCATTACAGTGGTGCCAAAACCCGGGAGAAGGAGGGACACGCTGCTGAAGATCCCTTGCCGCTGTGGTGAATCCGCGGTGCCATCGAGCAGGCGAGGAGGATGCCGCCATGGACGCTCGAGGCGGTGGGCTGGAGTGAGTTGCCGGGGACGGGCGAGCTCGCTGCCGACCTCCCACGATATGGAGGGACGGCTGCCGTCCGTGAGGGAGCGGAGGAGTCAGCGCCGTTCACCAGGGGGCCGGAGCCTGCTGCCTCCGTGAAGGTATCCAGAGGAGCAGGGAACGGGGGACTCCTGCTGGCTGCCCAAAACCGGAGGAGCCGTCGCCGTCCACCGGGCGGCGAAGGAGTGTCGTGCCGTCCGCCGAGGGCCGTCCAGTGCCACCGCCAGGCACAGCGGAGGAGATCACCCAGCTGGTGGAGGGCCGAGCAGCAGTGCGTCTGGGAACCTGAATTTTTTTTTTTTTCTCTTCTCTCCCCTCTCTCGTCTCTGTCGCTCCTCCTTCCATCTCCTTTTCTCTCGCCTCGTGGGGGGCGGGGCCGAGTGACATGGGAGCGAGGCCGGTGGAGTGATTGGAGATGAACTACACCTGTTCGACCCGCTGGTCTCGAGGCCCACGGAGGTGATGGAAGGATATAAAACTGGAGCGACGACAGTGAAGTACGAGAGAGGACCAGGCCTGGGCTTTTAGTTGTGTTTTGGTTTTTATTTGCGCGCCCCAGTCGTCCGTGAGGGGCTGGTGCGCTGTTTTGTGTATGTTTTGTAATTAAAGTTTCATTTTGATTGTCCGGCGGTTCCCGCCTCCTTCTTCCCGACAATTACAAAGGATAATTTATTACACACTCCCTTCCACTTACAATTACAAGTCCAATTCTCTAACCATTAGGCCACAGCTGCCCCTCTTATTTTGCTATACTCACTAACATACATTAATTAATAGTGTCCTGCACGTACTAGTAAAAAAAAAAAATCTATATTTCTTTCTTTCATTTTCATTCATTTGTCAACTGTCCTGAGCATCTTTTTAGACTGGCCTCAGCCAGACGTTTGAGATCGCTGGGGGGCCCCCCTCGTGCTGTGGGCCCCTAATCGTCACCATCTTTCACCCCACTACCGACGGCCCTGACAGTGACTCAGAAATCAGGCAACCAACTGGGCCTCATCTACACGCGCTGTTGCTCTGTGGACAACTCTTCAGTTGCTCCACTGCACACCTCAGACCACTCCCTCATTACTGCTAACTTAGCACTTACTCCTGAAGCGGAACACTCTCCAACACAGGTCACCTTTCGACGGAACCTACACAGGGGTGGTAAAAGCACTCAAAAGTTATACTCAAGTAAAAGTAGATGTATCTAAATAAAAAATGACTCCAGTAAAAGTAGAAAGTCCTCCATTCAAACATCACTTGAGTAAAAGTACAAAAGTATCCGATTTAAAACATACTTAAGTACCGGAAGTAAAAAAGTAAAAATTTAAATTAACTCTAAATATCAATTAAGCAGATCAGTTGTTTTGGGAGTGATATGCAATGTTTTAATTAAACAACTGATGAGATTAGACACTGCAATTAAGAATTTGTTAGATTTACAATCAAAAGAGACAATGAAACACCTTATCACAGTATAGGGGTTGAACTTTCAATAGACAAGTTCCATAACATTATAGCTACATCAAACAGAAGATGTGCAAGATACAAGGTAAGACTGTTTCAGAATATCAATGAGGAAGAACGTCCCAAGGTTACGAATGTAACCCTGGTTCCTTGAAGGAACGAGATGCTGCGTCGAGCACTTTGGGGAAAGTCCCTGACGAGACCGACTCTGAATATCATGTGTAATTTGTCCAACGGAAGGGCGTGACGTCAAGGGCGGGGTGACGTAGCGACCAGGAAGCTATAAATGCACGTGCCGCGCAGCTGGCTTCAGCTTCGAGTAGGGAAGCAAGCGCCGGCAGGGGTGCCGGGAGTATGGCTCTGCGATGCAGCGTCTCTCGCCTTCGAGGAACCAGGGTTACATTTGTGTGTATCCGAAGAGCACAGCTAAGGTCATAAAATCTGACAAATGTAGAAGGCGTGGACCACCCCGCAGCGTTGCAGATGTCCAAGAGGGACACACCTGCTGAGAAGGCCCTAGAGGCCGCCATACCCCGAGTGGAGTGAGCCTTGGCTCCCAAAGGAAGGGGAAGACCAGAGGACTCACACTGGACACATACAATTTAGCTTTTCCTGGTCTGGCACCTGAAAGGGAGGAGGGCAGAAGGCCTGCAGTACAATAGGTTGCGGTGTAACAGAGGGAACTTTAAGAACATAACCCACTCGAGGGTATAAGGCTTTGGCCATACCAGTGGCAAAGTCTAAGTAGTTAGGGGCCACTGAGGGGGCCTGAAGGTCTCCAACTCTCTTTAGAGAGTTGGGTGTGGCCCCTGCCCCACAGTTTCCACAACTCCGGGTGAGGGTGAATTATCATGCCCTGCACCTGTGAGAGTAGGTCTGTCCTGATCGGTATCTCCCACGGAGAGCCGTCGAGGAGCGAGACTAGATCTGCAAACCATACTCGGCCTGGCCAGAACGGGGCTACTAATAACAGACGGACCCCGTCCCGGCGTACTCTCGCCAGAACTCCCGGGAGCAGAGCGATAGGGGGAAATGCGTACAGACGAAGCCTCGGCCAAGTCTGTACCATAGAGTCCAGTCCCAGAGGAGCTGGATGAACTAGAGAGAACCAGAGGGGACATTGCAATGTCTCCTGAGTCGCAAAGAGGTCCACCTGGGCTGTGCCAAACACTCTCCATATCTGCTTCACCACCTCGGGGTGAAGTTTCAATTCCCCGGGCCTCGGCCCCTGTCTCAACAGTATGTCTGCTCCCACATTCAATCTCCCAGGAATATACACTGCTCTGAGCGAGAGGAGTTTATTCTGGGACCACAGAAGGATCTGGTGTGCCAGCTTGTACAAGGGGCGTGAACGCAGACCCCCCTGGTGATTGATATAAGAGACCACCGATGTGTTGTCGGTGCGCACCAACACATGGTGACCTCTTAGGTCTGGAAGGAAATGTTTCAATGCTCGATAGACCGTTAGCATCTCTAGGCAATTGATGTGCCATGTTAGATGGCGACCGCTCAAAAACCGCGGGCAGGGTTGCCACTCATGACCGCAACCCAACCAGTGAGGGATGCGTCTGTCGCCAGCGTTACACGGCGACAAAGAGCTCCCAGCACCGGGCACTGACTCAACAACCAAGGTTTCTTCCACATGTCTAAGGCACGAAGGCATCGCCGTGTGACCTTGATAACTCACACGGCGACAAAGAGCTCCCAGCACCAGGCACTGATTTAACAACCAAGGTTTCTTCCACACGTCTAAGGCACAAAGGCATCGCCGTGTGACCTTTATAACTCGAAGTGGATTCGAGATCAGGTTGGCCTGATATGCTTGTAGGACCAACATGGTGTGAAGGCAAGCCCCAGCCTGACCTGCTGCCACATAACCTTTGCCCACCAGCGAAGATGTAACTCTGAGAGGCTTGGTGGGCAACGTCGGAGCCTTTAGAGATGATGCCGACCTAGGCGACAGATAGCCCGCGAGCGTCTGTTCGACCCGTGGCACCGCTCTATAGATAATTCCAAATAAGGATGGAAACGGGTGGCGAATCCTCAGCAACAGCCTCCACATCGACCTCCTCGGAGGAAGAGAGGTGAAGAGCTGATCCCTCACTCTGGGGGGAAAAAAACGACGAGCATGCTTCCGAACCCAGGGTTTGGGCGCCGGATCTGGCAGATGAGGAAGGAGATAAGGACTGACCCATCTCCATTCCCTCTGACAGATCCACCTGCGAACCCCACGAGTGCAGCAGCCGTTCTGCCTCGGCAGAAGCGGGGCCAGCACCGCGGGGAACACTGGTGAAGCCTCCCTCCTCGAAGAGAACCCTCCGGGATCAAAGCGTCCGCATTGGCAATCGATCACAATGCGGACGGTCGGCCCCCTCGAGAGCCGACTCAGCGTGCTTCGATCCCAGGCAAGCCACGCACAAACTGTGTGTATCCCCACCCGTGATGTAACACACAATCTATAACGTGGCTTGGAATCGCCCCTCACATGTTTGGTCTTAGCTTTGACTTTTGGCATAATGAGCTGTTCTAGCGTTATTTTTAATGCTTTAGAGAGAGACAACAATAAATAGGACCAACAGGACAGACTTTTGACATGCACACACAGAGCACTTGCTGACAGACGCGAAGCCGAAGCCAGCTTGCGCAGCACGTGCATTTATAGCTTCCTGGTCGCTACGTCACCCCGCCCGTGACGTGACGCCCTTCCGTTGGACAGATTGCACACGATATTCAGAGTCGGTCTCGTCAGGGACGTTCCCCAAAGTGCTTGATGCAGCTCGAGTTCCTGAAAAGGAACCACCTCTTTAAAGGGTTAGTTCACCCAAAAATGAAAATTCTGTTAGTAATTACTCACCCTCAAGTTGTTCCAACCCCGTAAGACCTTCGGTCATCTTCAGAACACAAATTAAGATATTATATCTTAAGATAAATCTGAGAGCTAGAACACTCCTCCATAGGCTTTTCTACGGGAATGAATCTTGCTGGCCCAGAAAAGGTATTAAAGAGATCGTTAATATACTCCTATATCTTAAGTTTATCAAGCAACAAGAAAACTTTTTGGGCACAAAATATCCCCAAAATAATGCTATACATTTCGTTCACTCTGGGCATAGAATTTTTTCACATAGTGTAATAGCGCAGCGCATCTCTGTTGCACGTCACCATGTAGGCTCTCTATTGGCCGACACTGGTCATGTGTGTGATGCGTGTGACGTAAAACACCGAAGCGCTGTGCTAAAACACTACATGAAAAAACTCGAGGCCCAAAGAGAAGGAAATGAATAGTGGAATAAAGTCTTTATTTATTTATTTTATTTTATTTATTTATTTTGCGCACAAAAAGTATTCTCGTCGCTTGATACACTTAAGATTGGCCCACTGTAGTCACTTGGACTTTATTAATGATCTCTTTAATAACTTTTCTGGGCCAGCAAGTTTCATTCCCGTAGAAGCCTATGAAGGAGTGATCCAGCTCTCAGATTTAATCAAAAATATCTTAATTTGTGTTCTGAAGATAAACGGAGGTCTTACAGGGTTGGAACAACATGAGGGTGAGTAATTACTGACAGAATTTTTAAGTTGAAATATCTTCAAAACATACCATTAAGCTACACAATACTATTCAAAGTTGTAAAAGCTTCTATTCAGCTTAGCAAGAGCTGATTTTCAAAATTGCTAGAGCTCCCTCCTGGCTCTCCTGGGGCTAAATAAAAATCCTGCTGTTCTAAACAGCAGCTAACATGCTGCTGAGGCTGGAAGGGGTGTGTTTAACCTGATGTACAACTTGCAGATGGAGGGAAAGGTCTTCAGCAGACTGGTGTGGTCAGCAAAGCATGACAAATATCCTTCAAGTTCTTTGGAGCTTTCTTGTGTGTTTGACTTTATGGATGAGAGAAAGTCGTCATCATCAGAAGAGGTGGCATGCAAGTTACTGAGTGGATGCAAGGTCTCCATCTCCAGATTGATTTAGTCCAGTCCTGAAAAACAATGCATATCCCATAAACGGCATTCAGAACATTAATTATGGCCAAATTACATATTTTTCATAGTTCTATTCTTAACTGTAATTGTCATTTGGCAAATAGCCATGATATCATTCTACACCGTTAACAGACATAAACCTTCCACCTCAAGGACGCATGCAACCCAAGCTGTATTGTCATAGAACACATGCAACCTATCATGGAACAAAATAATGAATTATTGTGTGTCACTCTTAATCTATTGCATAGGTTATATTTATTTAATATTTTAATCACTCTCTTACCCTCCCTAACCTTTAATAAGAGGAATGGAGTGGGGCTACGAGGCCAGTTCTGGCCATTACATGGACATTGGTATTGTACTGGTCAAACAATGAACTGATTATTATTTGGTAAAATAATTATTACAAATAAATAATTATACCCATGACCCCCGCCCCCCTTTAATGTGAGGTTTAATGCATGAACTGCCATCAATGCACAGTACACATCCCTATTTAGGTTTTTTAAAATAAATACAAAATATCTGTTCAAAAGAAACACACTTTGCCTTACCCTTTTTGAGGTTTCATCTTTGGTCCACAATGTCTTGAATTTTGGCAGCAAGATGGCAGCTGCAATCAGTTCTGGCACTTCAAAGATTTCACTGAAGCGGTTCTTCAAACCCAGTTGAACAGCATCAACAAGTGGCTTGGAAAACTTTAATGATGGCTTGATCCGGTCCAGTTTTGACTCCAGTTGAGTCATAGTGGGAAGAAGCCATCCAATCTGTATGTTGGGTTCAGCCTGCGAAATATTGATGGCCTTGGCCATTGGACTCATGATTGCAGCGTATTCTGTTAAAAAGGCAGTTCTGTTGGATTGAGCCTGAAACACAAAACTTTAATTTCAATCTGGGGTAGTCATCATGAGAATTTAATCAAATGTTAGGTAGTAGCTTTAGAATGGAATAGAATGTTAAATTAGAGAATTAGCATTAAGTGATTTACGATGTTCAGACACTCGCTTGCTAGACATATCCAACTTGAGCTGCTTGCTAGTACTGGCAGGAGGATTTTCATGACACTTTCTCTTCTGTGAGCTGTTATGATTCTGAGTCAATTTAAAGTAACTCTCTAACTGATGGGGATGCTTTCTCTGCAAGAAAGATACAATGAATATAATATAATAAATATTAAACTGTTAACAACCATATAGCCTACATGTGGCTTGCCAGTTTTATTGAAACATGGTCAAAGTGATCAATGCAGTGATAGCTAAGTGTGTTTCCCAAATGGTGTGCTGCCTCACACTGATGTGATGCAAGAGCTGCCCAGGTGTGGCGCAGGAAAAATCCATATTCACATTTTTTTAAATTATTTTTATGGCTAAAATTGTAGGCTTACCATTTCTTTAAATCAGATTTTCATGTCATTACTTCTAATAAAAAATGCACTGGCTACATAGCAACAGACAACATAGCTGCATTCAAAAGCATGGTTATCTGCTGTTATTTTGTGGCCTGTTTAATATAACGGTGGTGTGCATTGACATGTTTCCATAGTAAATAGTGTGCCGCGAACGAAAAACGTTTGGGAAACACTGAACTAACGTTAGTGTGGCAAACCTGACTAGTCAGCTTTTCCAAGTCTACCTCCGACTGGATCATCATTGAATGATCGTCAGCATGCAGGGAGAATCAGCTGAGCTTACTAGCTGGCCTCGGAGAGGCTTTTATTAACAGAAAATCAAATGAAACAGGGGATAAAAGTGGCCAAAGGGGAAGAGTGTCCAAAATAAACAGGGAATCTTGTGTCCTCGTTGTGCTGCGGGGTTCGTGTGGGTCGGGCAGTGTTCATGGAGGAAGGGTCCAGGTAAGGGGCGGAGTCCGGCGGCCGCACGCGTTCCCCTCTTCGGTCCGGGGCGCGAGGGGCGGCGGCATCCTCTAGCGGCCGCATCTCTCTCGTTGGCTGCAGCGCTGGCAGGGGATGGGCGGCCCAGCATCCTGGCCCGACTGCCGTGTAAACGGGTGCGGTTCCCATCCGGATCGCGGGTCCGGCAGCTCACGTCTCTGGTGGCGCGGGAGTCCCTCAACGCACCCTTCCTGGACCCACGAGGACACTAGTGTGCATGCACGGGGAAGAGACCGGTCTCCCGAGGAGAGGCGCGTTGGGCTTTTAAACAGCGGCGGTGATGAGGCTCCATTTCCTTCAGGTGTGCCCCATCACACGCCGCCAGCCCTGACTCGTCCAGTGCCCCTCCTCTCACACACCCACTCTAGTCGGGAGCCTGGTAAAGGGCGGCGATTTAGGACGGGGTGCCGGTGACAATCAGGGAGGAGGCAGCTGACTCGTCACAACACACAATCCCAAGTCTGCCACCGTTAGCATCAATATGCGTTAGCTAACTTGACTAACGTTAGCTAGCTGTTTACAAGGCACATTTCAATATGAAATCACTTGGCAAACAATAGTAACAACATTAACGTCAACTCACCTCAATAAGTTTTCTCAGATTCGAGGGTGAAGTTTTGAATGCTGAAATTTCATTCAACCGTGGCAGGCAAAGAAGACATTTCAGCCGATAAGAATCTCCCTTGACTTCAGTGAGTTCGAACATATTCTTGAGATATGGCCATGGGTTATCCCTGTCAGGAATCTTGGGATCATTGCGGGCAGCAAGAGCTGCACTTTCACCTGTTTTAGAGGTCATCTTCCACCTCGAACTAACTGCTGCGTGAGCGTATGTTGGCAAAACTCGCGAGCTCGCGCGAAGACGTGCGTTCTTTTTTTCAAAAGAAAACCACTTTTTTAATTGGTTTGTAAAATCAGTGTAATACATACTTGGAGTGGGCATGGGGAAATGTATCAAGGTAAAAAGTAAACTTTGTCTTTAATATAGTAGTGGAGTAAGACTGAAATTAGATGCAAATAAAACATACTCAAGTAAAGTACAGATCCCCATTCTTAAGTAAAGTAACAATGTATTTTTACTTTGTTACTTACCACCACTGAACCTACTCTCACTCTCTCCATCTCGCCTATCTTCTGTGTTTTTTTTTTGCCCACTATTGACCAGCACACACCACCCAATCTGCCCCCTGACTGTCCGAGGTCCTCCGTGAACATCGCTCTAAACTCAGGGCTGCAGAGAGGAAATGGCATAAATCGAGAAACTCTACCGACCTCAGTGTGTATCAGTCTCTCCTCTCTTCCTTCTCTGCAAATGTCTTCACTGCTAAAACATCCTACTACCACAACAAAACAGCTGTTGTGACGCTCTGACACTCACGCTTCTTAATCCGCCTCCACCACCTGCTCCATTGACTCTTAGGCCGATGACACACTGGCTGCGTGGCGTGAGCGTGGCGTTTCTGCTGCGTGTCAGCTGCGTGGTGGCTGCTTCACGTTTTCTGTGACTTTACACACCAGAACCGTGCCTCACGTGGCGTTGGCGCTTGCTTTAGGTGACATAGAGAAAGGTTGCTGACAGACCAGGCTCTTGGCTTCATGACAGCAATATCTATACTTCATGTTGAGCATAAATATAAAGCCTACTGATAAAGGACACCATCAACAGTATTGACGGCAAAATAGAATGTTTGAAAGGTGCAATATTTGAAAATTGACAATTATTCATTTATTTTATAAATTACATTTATATCTGAACATATGTAAACCTATAGACTTTCAAACATCAAACTGTCATGAATTAATATGTATTTGTGTACAAATTATAAACATATTTTCCTATTCAATTTTGCCTGGAAACGCTTCCAACACGCTTCCGTGTCGTGTGAAAAATAGGCGTCGGTTCTATTTCTAGCATGCACGCGTTAGATGCGCGTCTCATGCAGGCAGTCTGCAAGCTCTAACCTGTTAACATGGGAGCCAAATTAAAAACGGACACGCCACACAGCTGAGACGCTTGCGCCATGCATTCAGTGTGTCGCGGCCTTACAGCGGACAACTTTGCAGTTTTCTTCACAAATAAGACAAGAACCATCAGTGACCAATTCTCCACACCGCAGACTGAGCATAACTTCACAATGACCGATGCACACTCTTTCTCCTCCGTTCCAAACTTATCCTGTCCAATCATCCAACTACTTGTCCACTTGATCAGATCCCCACTCACCTCCTTCAAGCGATCTCTTCTTCAGTCATCACCTTCACTTACTCATATTCTCAACTCCTCTTTCCGCTCTCGAACATTTCAGCATTTAAGCAGGTTCGGGTAAGCCCACTGCTTAAGAAACCATCTCTAATTCCAGCGCTTCTAGAAAACTACAGACCGGTATCCCTTCTTCCATTCATTGCAAAGACACCCTCAGAAAGATGGGCATCTCTGGAACCGCACTCCTGTGGTTGAAGTCCTATCTCTTCAATAGATCCTTCAGCGTGTCTTGGAGGGGTGATATTTCTAAGTCACAACATCTTGCTACTGGGGTTCCTCAAGGCTCAGTACTTGGACCACTTCTCTTTTCCATCTACATGACGTCATTAGGAACTGTCATTCAGAAGCATGGCTTTTCTTATCACTGCTACGCTGATGACACCCAACTCTACTTCTCATTCCAACCAGATGACCCGACGGTAGCTGCTCGCATTTCAGCCTGTCTGAGTGACATTTCTAGCTGGAAGAATGACCATCACCTTCAGCTCAACCATACAAAGATAGAACTCCTGGTGATTCCAGCTAACCCATTGTTTCATCACAACTTCTCTATACAGCTGGGTTCGTCAACCATAACTCCTTCCAGGACAGCCAGAAACCTAGGAGTTGCGATGTATCATCAGTTAAGTTTCACAGACCACATTGCTACACAACCCGTTCCTGCAGATTTGCCCTATACAACATTAGGAAGATTAGACCCTTCCTATCATAGCAAGCCACCCAACTTCTTGTCCAAGCTCTTGTTCTCTCCAGACTGTACTATTGTAATGCTCTCCTGGCGGGCCTTCCTGCATGTACTATCAAGCCTCTGCACAGATCCAGAATGCAGCAGTGAGGGTTGTCTTCAATGAGCCAAAAAAAGGTCACAATACTCCTCTCCTCATCAGGTTACACTGGCTACCAGTAGCCGCTCGCATTAAAAAAGGTACTAATGCTTGCCTACAAGACAACCACTTGCATGGCACCAACATACCTAAACTCACTGGTTAAATCTTATGTGCCCTCCAGAAGTTTGCGCTCTGCAAGTGAACGACGCCTTGTGGTGCCATCCCAAAAAGTTCTAAATCACTCTCACGGACCTTTTCCTGGACTGTGCCCAGCTGGTGGAATGACCTTCCAATCTCAACTCGTACAGCTGAGTCCTTACTCATTTTCAAGTTGTTCTCTTGTTGACCTGACTGCTTCTATTGTTCTCATGTGTAAGTCTCTTTGGATAAAAATGTCTGCTAAATGATTAAATGTAAATGTTATTTGGGTAAGACTATGTATGGTTGGGACTGAAACTGGAAGTGTGTTAAAATATATTGTGTGTGTGTGTGTTTGATTTTACAATTCTGTTCCACTGTATTAAGTCCCTAGTACATACAAAAACTAGGTAACAACTAGGTACTAACCCCAAACATACCCTAAAACCTAACCTTATCCCATGTAATTACATTATATTACCAGTACTTTCTTAGGTAAGTAAACTGTAGGTACACAAAAGTGCACGTATTGTAAAATAAAGCACTTTACCAGTTTGTGTTTACCAGTTAATAAAGCACTTTATCTAATTATGTAAAGATTGCTGAGTTTTATTATTAGTTGGATTGGAATTTAATGCTATCTTTCGCAACATTATTTTTATTTATATTTTAATTCTTGAATAAACGTTTGAAATGCACAAAACAAATCTGTGGACACTGTGAATCAGACTGAAGATAAATGTCTCCTACAGTTACCCGAAAAAAGACAAGATTACCAAGGTTTTGAAAGCAGCTACCTGTGATCACATTAGTGCAAGAGAACAGACCTGTTCACTTACTATGGAGTCCCTTCAATGTATTTCCATATTAAATATTATGACCTGAACCATTACATAAATGAAAACTAGCAACCCTGAAGCAAATAAATATGTTCTTACTGATGTTCTACACTACATGTTAAAGTGGGAATTAATTTGAGCCTAATCTAGTTTAATTCCCAACATTAACTTCTTGAATTTAGCTTGTGTACTGTCTCTGCAACATCTTTTTACCATAAATTGATGTAAATATCCAACATACTATCCACTAAGAATAATACTACTAATAATGTGTTATTATTATTATTATTATTATTATTATTATTAATAATAATAATAATAGTAGTATTACATTTTATATATTTTTTATTATTTAATCTATCAACAGTCATAACTGTGACCCATCTGTATAGATATGAACATAATCAACTCTCAGCTTTATTCCAAATAGTTAAAAGCCGCATCACAGCATGACAATATGAAAAATATAACAGGCAGAGTTTCAGCCTCAATTAATTAGGCCAAACAGAACAAAGAGAAAAGAGTCAATCCATCCCATGAATCCTTCTTGTTATGTTCCAAAATGCAAGACGAACAGCAGCATAACAAAGATACAGTAGACAGTCCCACTAATATATTAACTGATAGACCGACAGAGAAATCGATTTGTAGAATGACAGATATAATGACTAATAGACAGATGGTTTATAGAACAATAGATAGAATGACTGATAGAAGAACAGATAGACTGATTGATATAATGATGGTTGATACAACAATTGGTAGAACAACTGATAGAAGGACTGATAGCCTGATTGATAGAGCGATTAATAGAACATCTGATTGAGGGATAGACTGATTGATAGAACGATGGTTGTTAGAACAATAGCTAGAATGATGGATAGGATGACTGATGGAACAACTAACAGACCTATGGTTGATAAAATGACTAATACTGAATAATAGATAAAACAACTGTCAGACCAATTGATAAAAGTTTCCATCTCCCTCTCTCGAAGCCCATAGTATGATATTAGTATGATTTTATATATTTCTATCAAACACAGTTATTGTGCTTGGAGTCTTTGGTGTGGCCGAAATCCCAGCAAAGCCATTAATAATCTGTCAGCTGAAGGAGATTCCCCCACAGACAAGGGCTCCAAATCCAGATGGATCAATAGCACACTCAGGCAGGGCTCCCTGCTCCCTCTGTGCCCACGTCTGTTCACTGTCAGTTGGGCTACACGGGTGTCGTCGCCCACAGGCTTAAATTCCTGTATGTACCCAAGGGCGTCAGGAGGTTAATGATTATGATGAACAAGGCCCACAGGGGTCAGCTTCTGAATTGGAGATGTAAGAAGGGCTGGAGAATGTGTAGCGTCTGGGCCGAACGAGTGCAAAAGTCTAATAGAGCTTCCATATATATAGACAAGACAATTATCTGCCTTGATCGCACAGCTGTCTGTGCAGCCAGCCACAGTCTGTCAAAACACATGGAACTAACTCTTCCGCTGCATGTAAGCATGTGTGCTAATGTGGATCATAGGCCAGAGGCTTTCACAGTTTCACATGAACACATTCACCAGGGGTTTTGCTCAACGACAAAGAAAAAGAGTATCACAGTTTCATGTAGCCTATTAGCTATTGGCATTTTTTTATCGTATTTGGCACTTGGGCCATGACTGACATGAGATTATGCAATTGATCTGGGTCAAACTTTTTAAACAGTTGGAAAATATTGAAATCTTCATTATGTCCCCAATAAGTCTAAGATGTTATAATATATTAGTACAGTTTTGTTTAACAGTTTTGTGATCAAATGAAGCAGATGTGTCATGATCATTGAAAAGGAAGGGGAACTTACCCGATAGATTATTTTTAGACGTTAACATATATTTTAAACAACTTCCAGAAACAACTCTCTTGTGTCTTTAAAAGAACGCTTAAATCACACATTCTAAATGTGTTCCACTGAGTCATCTTACACCTTCTGCAGATTGTTTGCTGTAAAACGTAATGTCTCTTAATTATTTGCAATCATGCCACTCCAATCTAATGACTTTTTTGCAGTGGAACACACAATGAGTTTAAAACAACTTTAAAACAGCATCAGCAATGCATCATAATAACTGATTCTCAAGTTCTGCTAGTGTTCTTTGTTTATTAAAAAGGAAACTTTAATCTACCATTTGGACCTAGGTCAACAAAAAGTGTACCATTAGCCTTTACAAGACCCTTAAAGGTGTCTTGTGGTATCTGGCACCAAGACATGAGTAGCAGATTCTTCAAGTCCTGAAGGAAGCGAAGTGAAGCCACCGTGAATTGAACTTGTTGGTCCATTACATCCCAAAGATGCTCAACTGGGTTGAGATCTGGGGAATTTGGAGGCCAGGGCAACACCTTGAACTGGATCATGGATCATGGATCATGGATCATGGATAGTGTTCCTCAAACCATTCGTGAACAACATGGGCTGTATGGCAGGGTGCATTATTGTGCTGAAAGATGTCACTTGCACCAGAGAACACTCGTGAAGGGATGTACTCCATCTGTAACAATGTTTAAATAGGTAGCACATTCTACATTTATGTCTGCATGAATGCCGGACCTAAGGTTTCCCAGCAGAACATTCCTTGCACCGGCTTGTCGTTGTCCCACAATGCATCTTGGTACCATCGCTATGCCAGGTAAATGATGCACACATTCACAGCCACCAGTGTGATGTAAAGAAAATTGGATTCATCAAATCAGGCGATCTTCTTCCAAGACTCATTTCCAACATTTGTGTCCTCATTGTATGTGCTTTCCACAGTGGACAGGGGCTATCATATACGCACTCTGAGCTACACAGCATCAAAAACAGCAGCGTGCAATGCACTGTGTTATGACACATCCCTCCAAAAAGCATACATTTTGTGTGCATTGTGCCACAGTAAACCCTCTGTTGGCTCGGACAAGATGGGATAGCCTTTGTTCCCCTTGTGCATTGATGAGCCTTGGGTGCCCAAAACCCTGTCTCTGGTTTGTCCCTCCTCGGACTACTGTTGGTAAAATCTCACCACTGCTCACCAGGAATGACCCACAGGTCCGTTTGAGAAATATTCTGACCCATTTGTCATGCCCTAAAAATTTAGCTCTTGTCAAAGTTGCTTACGTTTTAATCCCTGCCCATTTCTCCTGCATTTAGCACACTGATTATACAACTGATCATTTGCTTTCCATTCTACCCAGATTGTAATATGTGGCCAATTTAGGAGATGTTCAGTGACTTCTGTGACTGGTCACTGGTCATGTTTTAGCTGATCAATATATATATATATATATATATATATATATATATATATATATATATATATATATATATATATATATATATATATATATACCGACAACTTTTATCAACAACTGTAATTATGATTACAGGGGAAATTATTAATTAATAAAGACTTATTTTCATTTCCTTCCAAAAAAAAAAAAATCTTACGTTTGCTTTTATTAACACTATCATTTAGGTTTAATGTAATTAGTACATTATTTCCAAATGCAATAGAGCAGTAGTCTTTAAGCAGCATATGGCATTTTATTTCCAAACAGCCACAATACATAATATTCATCTTTGCCAAATGTGCTTTTTGCAGTGTTCACATAACATACAAGAAGCAATTCACATTTTTTTTTAATGATCCCGCACTTCTAAAAATAATGTTTTCAAAATGCGGTTTCTGTTGTGATTCCACGGAAAAACTATGGAATTTAAGGTTTAAAAAATAAAATACAAATCCTTTAATTAACAATTCTTAAGATATTTTTTTTTGTTTGTTTGGTTGTTTTTTTTTTTTTTGTTTGTTTTTTTTTTTTTGCTTATGCAGAACCTTTTTCCACTACAAGGAACCATTCATGAAATGGACAAGTTCCTTATATGTTAAAGGTTCTCCATGAAACCATCAATGCCAGTAAAGAACCTTTATTTTTAATAAAGTCAAAGACATTATACTGAAAACATAACACAACAAAATGTTAGACAAAACAATACATTTTCAATTGATACTTATCAGTGCTGAATGAAAAGCCATTTTATTTGTAATCCATACATCTCTCACCTTCGATTGTGATTCCCTGCTGGAAGTGCAGTTGTCAGTGAGATTAGCCCACGAGCACCTTCTTCCTTGCCAGAAGAGATCGTCTGTCTACCCTCCTCTTCCTCTTCCCATCTGTCCCTTCATCTGTTTTTGCTCTAAACTTACCTCCTTCACCAATCCCCTCTTTCATTTCAACAATATACAGTCCAGATCACCTCATCCCTCGCTCCTCTCCTCCCTAACCTTGGCCCTGCTCTGTAATAATGTGAGTAGGAGATTTGTGTTGAGTACTCTATGTACCGGTGACAGACTGCCATTGCTAGCCAGATAGCGAGGCTGTGTGGGGCACTTCATCTGTTCTCTGTAATTAGCCGTGATGTATGTTTTGTTCTGTTTGGGGTCACAGCAAACCCCTAAAAACACAGCTAACTACAAAACTGAGCTAAAACGGCTGCTTTTGGTAATGTGAGTGTGCTGGAGAGGTTTTGTGATGTGAGGGAACTTTATTGTTGTGCTCTCTAAGTGGATGTGATTTTGTCACATGGGGATTGGGGTTAGAGTCAAATCCTCTCATGGCTAATGGGGTTTTTCTGTCTATTTTAATCTGAAAAATCAAGCTTTGAGACAACAAACAAACCTCTCTGTTGCAGCTGTGAATTAATGGTTTTTGGAAAAGTAAAACTATGAAAATATACTGTATCTGTTAGTTAAATGACTATAGAAGGGCTATTTATTTTAGTAAAGTTTGTGTTTGTTTACTTCTTAACATATTCATTTGTGAATTCCAGTGCAATTCCTTAAAAAATAAATAATTCCTATAAAATAAAAAACACAATTAAATAACTGAAACTTGTGATTGTAAATGCATTTTCTATAATCACAACTTTATATTTTATTTTATTTTAATAAAAAACTCACAAAAAATAAGCGGCAACATTTACAACATTATAGCAACACACACATGTACAAACTCATCTGAAAATATGTTGAGATGTGAATTTTTTATTTGTAGCTCTAGGCAAAAGGGTTTCATATGCAAGCCTGTATGCTGATCATTTTTGAATAATCACTTCATTACCCGTCCATGCCTCCAAGGCCTACCACATTTCCTCCAAGTAAACATGTTTTCTCAGGGCACTATTTTTACATAAAATGAAATATGAAACTTCACCCTGCTTTGACAATAACAACAATGTCTGGCATGCAAAAACTATACAATATATACAGTGTCTACTGGAAATAAGTCCACAATTATATTTGGAAGAGAAAAATAAAATAAAAACAATATTTATAAATTAATAATGTTGAAAACAAACATTCCAAATAATGGAATAAATATAAATAATACATTAGTATATTAATGCTTCTCTCTTCTTGAAGCAATAATGGAACTGTTCTACAGAAAATTAGATTTACAGTAGCTGACCATGCTTATCAACACATGACATTAATAGCTGAGTCCTGTAGGGTCGCATCTCTCCATTGGGAATATGAGTAGCTGTTCTTCTGTTACATGCATTATGTCTAATATAGAAGAATGTAAATACTGAATAATGCATTTTTCATTTTCTGCTTGTCGCTGATAGGCGATGTGGAAATTGCCTGTGTAAACCATCTTTATGTTCAACACTACATTCAGCCTGTGGAGTCCAATATCTAATCCCAGGCAGAGGTTTGACAGCACTGAGTTTACTAGATAGATTGTAGGCCTCAGAATATACATCACTGGTGACTAGTGATGTGTTAATACAGTTGTATTTTTCTAATAGTGCTTGAATTGAATGAATGTGTTAAATTTCAAAAGTATTGAATAGTCATTACACATAAACAAACAAATAAATAATGATTAACTTATCAAGAAAAGTGACATCAAAGTTTTACTTGCAACACATTTTTAATATATATATATATATATATATATATATATATATATATATATATATATAAACATTCTCATTTTTTTGTTTGTTTGTGAATTGTTGTCAACACTACACTCAATTATAAATCATATCACATTTGCAATATTGCAGATTTCCGGGGTTATATATGATATAGTTTAGCAATAAGACAATAATCCATTCTGGGGCATTATATCTTGTATTTTAAGAATGTATAGCTGCATTCTAATAGGCTACATCATTTGGTCAGTCTTTGTTCTACATCATGTTCTTTGTTCAGCAACTGCATGCAATGTAAGATGACGTACAGGTCTGGATGGGTGGGGTGCATTAAATGCATTCATGTTAGTGCACTCTTTATTCCATAATTAATCACAACAAATTAACACACTAAACCAACAGCCCTAATACATATCTGATAGCTTGTTCTGATTGGTACAAATCAGACTGGAGAGAGTCAGTGTGAGAGAGAAGGACAGAGAAGAGGCTCTTGGCATTTGATGAACTGTCAGGTTATTACAAGCTTTGCGGAGGATTAGTCCATAAAACCCCTTCAGCTCTACGGCCAGGCCGGCCAAACCCACACAAATAAAATAAAATAATCTCTGTATAATCGATTAGAGAAGTAACCCCAACCCCAAACACATTCACAATGAACAGCCCTCCCAAAAAAATTTAAAAAAATAAAACTGTCCTGATTTCTGATGTTTTGGGTTGAGGTTTCCTCTTTTCTGTCATTGAGAGAATTCTGCCTGAGGACACATCAATTGGAATGAGTTTAAACACCCACAATACAGAGATTAAAAACAGACTGTAAAACATTTAAGATGCTTAAAGTTGCTGTTTAAAGCCATGCAGTCCCTCCCAGTTCAAGAGATGGACATCTGACTCATTTGTGTTGGTACATTAGCAGTTGGAAACATCAGAGAGTGAGGCACATAAGATCTTCATCTCTATTTATTTAGTATATTTAATTCAATTTTATTATTATTTGATTGTATTATCTTTGCCATCGCTGGAAGAAAGCATTAAAGTAATTATGGCTACATTAATTAAATTGTAGCTGCATTAATTAATTACATATTATTTCAGATATAGGCTTGCAATTTCTTGCTTTGACTTTTTGACTCAAGCATGTGAAACTAATTAGATCAAGCCTGAGTTTACAAAGAAAAAGTTGAAAAATTCAGGCTGGCAAATAAGTAAAACTTAACAGACGTGATGGCTGGAATTACTTTAAAAATTACAGACTTAAGATAAACGATCTCAGACTTATATAATGCAAGTATATGATGCCATTCTAGCTTTAAAAAGGTTCTAATGTGAGACATCAAATAGTTTAGTGCAAAAGTGCTGAGAGAAACAAGAGCATAAAATGTTAATCACAAGAAGTTGCTTGACATCTTGGATTAAAGCCTTCTGAAGTTAGCTGTTCATTTGCATTGGAGCTGGGCCAAAATTATAAGCTGCACACAGAGAGCCAAGGTCATGGGTTAGACTTCTGTAGAACACATAAACACATAGTACAGATTAAATGCACACCTCAGATGCATTTGGTTTGGATGGAAGTGTTTGTTAAGTGCATACAATGTAAATAAGCATTTTGTTGAAAGTACACAAATTAGTCTGCCTGTTGGCAATGGAGGGATTCAGAGATTTCATTAAGCAAACTAGTCTTTGAATTTAGTTTGCACATTGAAACACTGAGGCCTGTTGCACTCTACAGACATAAGCAGTGTGTAAATGACACTGCAGAGGAACTTCAGCAGCAGGATCACATTGTGTTTTCACACTGACAGCCTTTCCATCCCATAACAGAACAACATTCAAATGCATGATCTTATTAAGATCTAATTTACTGATATACAGTCATGTTCAAAAGACTGGGGTAGAATTTTTTAAAGTATTGTTTACTCGCCATGCTGCATTTATTTGATCAAAATAAAGACTAAATAAACTTAAATTATACAATCTATTTATTTATTGTAATATGTTTGGAAATGCAATTGCCACTAATATTTTTTTGTGAATATTCAGCAGCTGTTACTAGAATCTAGTGTCACATGATTCAAAATGCTCAAAAATCAAAAAAGATTTATTCATATTTTTGTTGTTTGAAATAGTGCTGTCAAATTGATTAATCACATCCAAAATCAAATTGTTTACATAAAATGTTTGGGTACTGTGTATATTTATACATATAAGTACACACACACACAAACACACACATACAAAACATGAATTTAGAAAGACAGACAGACAGACAGTCCGATAGATATGTATACAAATGTGAATATTTCTTAAATATATATATTTATTTGTGTGTGTGTGTGTGTGTTCATATATATATATATATATATATATATATATATATATACATATATGCATATGTTTAATTGTTGGCTCCATCCAATAGATGCTTGAAGATCTTGGCAGGTTTTCAGTGGGATTTATGTCAAAGCTCTTTGACAGGCAATTCCAAGCCATCCAGGAAGTTGTTCAATCATTCAGTGCACTCTTCAGCCTGTATGGGATTAATGTTCTGTAAGAAGTTGTTTCAGATGGAGGACAATGCATTTTTTTTATAAGTTATTTATTTATAGATTTTTTTTACTTGTTAAAACTTTGATAGTTTGCAGATTCATGTTGCCCTAGACACATTTAAGCCCTGTATTACTGCTGTTTCAGCCTCCCACGACTGCTCTCATATTTAACTGTGAATAAAGTGGGCTTTACTGTTAACTCTTATATAAATACAAACAGTAAGACACAAGAAATCCTGCTAGAATTTGGCTAACACTTATGAACATAATAAAGATAATAGGTGTCTGGGAGAGTCTGGTGTTCTCTACACAGCACTAAATCCTTAGTTTCAGATCGCTCAAAGGCTTGCTGATGGATACGGCTCACAAAAATGCCAAGGAAACCTAAGATATGGATTAGGCCAGAAGGTTTGCACATTGATAATCAAACTCTGGTTCATTCAAACACTAAATGTAATCATATGCAATATCCAAGTTAACACATTATATTGTTAAAAGACTTGGTTCATATAATGCTTTATGCCAAGTACACAGAAAAATATGACCAGCATATGCAATTGAAATATGCAATCATTTTATTTCTAAATGTGATATATGTTAAGTACTGCAGCACAACCAAAATATAACACTGTAAAATGTCAAAACATTCACAAAAAAAGAGAGAAATTTTAAAAAGTCCTGAACATAAATAAATATATTTATCCTGTTGAATCATTCAAATATTCTCACACATTAAAAATTGGAGCTCTGAAAATACTAAATCAATATTCCAAGTTTATGGTAATATGCAGTGTGGCTACTTTGAACATATTTAGCGAGTTTTGCAATCCATAACATCTCTATAGCAAAAGCCATAGCAGTAGTGTCAGGAAACAAACTCAACACATTAAAAGTATGCTATGTTTCAGGCTGTCACAAGCATTAAAAGCTTTTAAGCATAACTGATTAATTATTCCCATGATTCTATTTTAATGAAAAGGCTTTTTGTATCATGCCGTCTCAATCTCAGATTATCTCCTCTCAATATAACCCAGAGCGGAGTCAGCGAGCGGCTCATTACTCCACGCTTATCTGAAGAGATTCTCCTCTCAAACAGACTCCTTTCCTCGTCAAATTGACTGACGTGAGGATATATTAAAATAGAAACTTTCTATTTGTTGTCATGGGTAGGGATTGATTCATTCATCATCCTTCATCAAACTTTCCAACTTCTGTAAAAAAGCGGGAATATCGGCATGAGCTAGAAGGGAGATGGACAGCCATCATCAGTCAGTATAATCTGTTTGTGAGAGAACATACGTGCCCAAACGCATATTATAGCTCCATTTGCACATTTGGGTCTTTGATTTTCAGATACTGATATCGCCGGGTTAATTAAATGTGAATGCTGAAGCTATCAAACGATTTTCTCTGCCAGAACCACTGTGAACTTACTAACACACTTGCATGTTTTGCAACATCTAAAGCTCCATGCCCTCTGCCCACCCCAAAATGGTTGCTGTTATTAACCGAAATTTTTATTAGTCAGTGTTATGACAAGCCGCTATAATAACAATGGACGTAAATCAGCCACATTCATACCAATGATGAGTCAGTCTGTCTTTATTTCCCTGGCTTTTATTAATGAACTTTTTTTTTCTTCACATCAGTATTGTCTCGTATTGATTATGAGCTGGTGTTGCAACATTGTTGCTATTTTTATTTGTTTGTTGTGTGGACACTTCAAGTAGACACATCAGACGGTTTGAAAAGGGTAACACTGATTTCATAATAGAACTGAATCAAGAACTTCACACAAAAAGGTAAAATGCAGCCCATCTTGATCAGATCAAAGAGCTCAGTTCATAAATGTATTCATTTTGTATCAAATGTATCAAAGAGCTTGTATTAACACCTGTCTGGGGTGAACAATCAGCCATATGAAGCTCAAAATACAGGTGTGAACGAGGTATAAAACATTTTGCGACTGAATCTCTACATTGTGAGGTGGAATGTGGCCATATCATATTTGTGTCCTAAAGTGTCCCGGGTAACAGTGATACTCACCTGTCAATCAACTACTGCAACAGCACAAGAGGTTTTAAACCATTCCCATTATATATGCCCACCATATGTGATAATATATCAGGGAAAATAAATAAATATATAAAATATAAAATGAAGATGCATTCACAGAGCAAGTTTGTGCGCAAACATCCAAAGTGAAGTTTAGGTAATACTGGTACTCTACTAAATTAACAATGAGCACTTTGTTTAAGCAGCCTAACCTCATCATTACATGAAAGTAACATTTACATGTACATTTCTGTATTTTTGGATATACAGTTGATATAGAAAAGAATCACCCTCCTTTAAATTAATCACATTTTGTCGCTTTGCAGCCTGAAATGAAGATGGACACAGTTTTTTGTTGTATCCAGCTGTATTTCCTCAGTGCAACTTATACAATCCAAGGGAAAGATATAACACCAACATGTCAGTGAAAAAATAAAGAATCACTAAGTTGGAAAAAGGATCACCCCCTCCTAAAAATGACTTCAACTCAATCAGGTGTAGCTGATCACCTTCTCAATGGCACACAGTTTGGGAACATCACAAGTATAACAAGGTGGGCAAGTCCAAAGCGTTATCATTCTACTAATATATTGCTAGAAAATCTCTCATATTATTCAATATTATTAATATTATTTATTTTTGGAACTGATTAATCAGCAACTTTATTAGTTTGAGCCTATGCCCCTGGGTTTTTGACTGAACATTGCACAAATTATCCACAAATAATGCTTTTCATAAAAAAAAACGGACGTACATAAACTCAGATCAATAAGGCCTATGACCAATCAGCTCCAAAAATTATTCACAATTTGTGCAAGTTGAACGAAAACAAGCTGACAAAAAGATTAAATTCATTATTTGGTGGCATAATGAGAGATTTACAAGAATTGTTGGTAACAGTTTATAATACCGTTCATTAATAAACATGATATAATGTTTAATGGATCATTAGTTAAAAGAGTTAGAAACATGAGATAATGGTCTTGTTAATGTTTGCTAATAAACTTATTAAACATTAGATAATGTTCAAACAAATCATTATTTTATGTAAGTTAAAATGCTTACAAATGCCATTAAAATTTAAATTCCATATTTTCAAGCATTTATTGAAAATCTACAGGTTATTTTAATAACAGATGTTATGCAATTATTAAACGTTTGTGTTAATGCACACAATTTTTGCTGCGATCGAGATGTAATGTGGGTAAGGTTAAGCACAGGTTTGCTGGTATGGTAGGTTTAAGGGTTGGTTAAAGGGTTAGCAGGGGTCAATTTGATTATTGACATTATATAAAGGGATACCGTTCAATCTTTTTATTATATTGTTTAGATAAATGAACATAAAAAAGTATTTTAGTATTTCATTTCCCTGTTTATTTAAGATTTTATCCTGTTTAATGATTTATACTGAAGAGTAATATACTAATGTGAGTGTTGATGCAAGGCTTTTTTTTTCACCAATATTACAATCTGTTATGTCTTTAGCAAGTATTTAGCTAAACTAAACCAGCCACCCTGTACACAAATCTTGTAACAGTAGCTAAAAGTCCAATGCCCATAAATATAGAAATAGTTTATAAACATTCTCAAATGATGAATAGTTTTAACTTTAGATTGGCCACTGCAGAAACATGAACAAATTATTAATAAATGATTAGTAAAGATATGTGAATAAGGTACAGTACAATCAGGTCTCTGGGACACTTTTTGCCATTGAGATGACTGCACATAAAGGTATTAATGATTAGTAAACATTTATATACATATGCAAACGATGAATAGTTTCCACTTTAGATTGAGTACTGCAAAAACATAAATGAATAATTAGTAGATTATTTGTTAAGATGTGTACATAGAGGTATACACAACAAATAAAATCCATCAAAATAATCAAAAAGATCAAAAGATTTTTTTAAGCATAAATGTGAAGGTTTTGCGGTGCAGGGGATCGAGGCTGGTAATCAGAAGTTTTGCTGGTTCAAGCTTCCTTTGAAACGAGTTTCCCAAACTAAAGCTACTTAAAAGACAAAGTAGTTAAACACACACTTCAGCTACTCTTTTGAAAAAAACAGTTAGCTGCTCTAGAAGCAACTAATAAAATGTAATGAACTGCATTGATTCCGTTTAATGGGACAATAAGTTTACACATACAACTGATCAGCAGATGTTTTTTGCCCCAATTAAAGGAGTATTTGCACAGTATCTGTGCAGTACATACTTAGTTAGGCTGACAAACATGAACAGCTAAACATATGTTAGGCCTAAATATAACAAAAAGGCTAATTTATCTTGAAACATTTTGAAAACACATTAACTTGAACTTCTGCATAAGGACAGACATGTAATAATATTTTTATTATGTATGTATTTAGTTTTTGTTATTAATTTTCTATCTCTGAACAACCCATTGCAACCTACCAGCCCTCTTTTACAAACCTCAGCCAACATTAAAATATGTAATTATGTTGACTCACATTAAAAATACATCACTAGCATAGACTACAGTTGGATAAAGCAGCAGATATTTTAAACAAGCAAAGTTTTAAATAACCTCCTCCACACTGATACAGAAAAAATAAATACATGTTGGATTAAAGCATATGCTCTTTATACTATTCTCACTTTTTGAAGACAAATTCATGGTAACACTCTATTTTAGGGACCAGTTTTCACTATTAACTAGTTACTTATTATCATGCATATTACTAGCATACATGCTGATACTTATAAAGCACATATTAATGCCTTATTCTGCAAGACCATATTTTAGATACCTAAAAGTAACAAATATTAATAAGCAGCAAATTAGGAGTTTATTGAGACAAAAGTGGTAGTTAATTTTTAGTTTATAGAGAGAACTGGAACTAAAATACAGACCAAATATAGATTACAAAGGAGTTCAGATCACCTTAACTTTCCAGCAAAATATGATATTTCAGAGAAGTAGTTTTCTCTCTGCGGGCATTCCTCTGGGACTCAGGCCTTCAAATCTCTCCTGACTGACAGAGTCATAAAGGGCTATCCAGAGCACAGGGCCGGAATGGCAGTGCAACATTATCGAAAAGCTCGAACCTGCTGTCATTTTCCTGACAGAACCAAAAAATATAATCAGGACCAGCATCTAACTTTTGATTCCCGGCGTGGTGGACATGTTGCCAAGGAGCGGGGTGACATTTGCAAGCAATTTCCTTTTCCTGCTAAAGTTCAAGTGTCTACATCAAATTTTTTCAGAAAGCTAATAGCATTTGAAACCATCCAGAGACTGTTAATATCCACTGTGATCCGATGGTGAAGTAGCGACCTCCCAGAGTAGTGGGATGTGGAAATTCACATCTACATGCAGCGTATGAAAGTTTGCATGAATATAATGAGGGTCAAAGGAATATTAAAGGTTGACAGAAGAGCAAAAGGAGGAAATATTGTCCTAAACAGGAGACAAATAACATCAGTAAGACAGCATTGTTTAAAATTCACACACACACACACACACACACACACACACACACACGCCCCATAAAATATTACTACTACCACTAAACATAGTAGTAGTAGTAGTAGTAGTAGTAGTAGTAGTAGTAGTAGTGTTAACATATGCCTACCAAAATTTACAAAATGAAAATTAAAGAGACATTATCCCTTATGTATCATATAGCCCATCTAAACATATGTTGTTTCATTTCACCATGATAAATAAACTTTGGCTATTGATTTATTTATTTATACCTCTATTTTTCTTATGCATTTCCATTTTGTTTTATTTTTTTCCATTTGTTCTCCTCAATGCTGAAACCCTGGCTCATCTCCAGTTATTTGTTCACCTAACCCAGGAAAAATGGTATGTGATTTCTGAGTAATTGCAGAGAAGACTACAGACTGTGCTCTAGTGGCAATTACTCCACCTCACCACTGTGTCCTAATGCCACTGGGCTGGGATCAGTGCAGGCAGTCTGCTGATTTGCTAAGGAGGGTTTGGTGATTGTCCTGCTGAGCAAAATCCCAGTAGGGAAGAGATTGATCACTCAAGTAGACCAAAACAGTTAATCACAAAACCTGCAAGACGTTGGCAAGATGTGAATTTTCATCCAGCAGCAAAATCATGGAGAGGGGGGGAAACAATCATGTGCTGTCAGAGAGCGGAGGGTATTTGTTGTGTCACGTGGAATGATTGTTTTTGGTCAGCCTCAAGCTGATTGGGTATAAAACTTCAGCAACGACGTATTGTTTAAAAAGCTCAATGCAGCTATTCAAAGACAGTCTACTCACCATGCACAGGATGCATAGGATGCAACTTCTGTCTCACATAATTAGTGTTTTACTGAGCTTTTTGATTGATTGATTTTTTCATAACATATGCTAACAATTTAGTTGTTTATTGACTGTTTTAGTGGGTTGATAGAGAAAGAGTGTATTCACAATGTGACTTACACATTTGAACCAGTTACTGTTGAAAAAATTCATCATTTCACTGATGAGTTGAATGCATGATGGATACATGTCCACATGTTCCAGTGATATCAACTCCATGCGGGGGTCGGGTCTCTTTCCAAAAGGAAACAATTTCTCTGGGATTGTCAAACTTGAGTGGACCCTTAAGGCTCTGATCACCCATAAGGACTTCCTGACTTTATCTCCATGAGAGTAAGATTTGGATGGAGAAAAGTGTTCAACACAGGTGTCAACCATTCCATTTTCTGATAAAGTCCATGCTGTTGACCCCTCTTCCACTCTATAAATGGATAGTTCTCAGGCTTATCGGAGCCTAGCAGCCTCAGTAATTCCTTCCTAGTTAGGGCTTTCAGAAGACAAAATTAAAGTGATACTGCAGAGCTAAGCAGGTTACATCCATACTAAGTGATTGTCGCCTTGGCGCTGAAGAATCTCATCCTTTGATACAGAATGCTAATGTTTCGAATCACTGGACTGGTCTCCCCTAAGAGATCACTGTTTTTTATCTACATTCGGTTGGATGAAGTGGGAATCAGGCACAGAGTGAACAAATGACTAATAACTTTTTGTCAATCGTCACGACTGGCAGAGAGGGAAATTAAAAGGTGTTGTTAAATCAATGAAGCTGTCTGGGCGAGCCATGCAAGAGACTTCCATCACCGTTCGAATGACAGACCACAGAAGGCCCCACCGGGAAGATCCTGTCTCGAAGCCTTCATTGTTCTACACTCTCGAATGTGGTTTTTGGCATTTGTGATTATGAACACCGCAGTGCACTTTGTGCCTAATATGACTATTGGCAGTTCATAGGGGGTCTGACTTACGTCACAGTACTTCAGGATTTACATGATTTTGAAAAGCTTTTGGTGCAGGGAGGCAGCAGCAATCACCTCAGTGACTCCCCCCTCGGTAGGCTTCTGCCAAGCCTCCGCCAAGCCCCTTAATCTGATTTAGGCTCTGATTTTGAGAAAAAGGCTTTCGAGCTTTAGGGAGGGGCGAAAGGAAACCTTTCAGATGAGAGTGATGCAACGGACAGTGTAGGTATCACCAGTTCTACATGAAGATTAAGCAACTTTATCACCTGTCGAGCCTATTTATCAAAAGCACTCACAGCCAGTTATGAGTGTAATTATAACATTTTATGATTCAGAGGTTCTAAATTGTCAAGGGTACGATGTTATTCCAGTTGGGGTGAGAAAGAAAAATATGGAGTTAAAATGATTGTGAACAAACCAATAAGGAAGTGTCGAGGTGTCTGCAGTGGTGTAATGTGACTGAAGGAAATAAATAAACAGCAAGGACACCTTCAAATTTTCAGCCTTATTTCAAAGATGACATTGAAAGCTTTTTTATCCTGTTTTCACACATGCACACATACATACACCCACACTAGGAAACACTCACATTTAGATTTAATGATATCTGACACTGAAAATTCGTTGTCACTTATTTAAATCACCAGTAAGCATTTTGAACGACCTTGAAATGCTCAACTGCAAGAACTGCCCTTTCACAGCCAAACCAAAACAGCTTTTTCTCAGCATCTCACAGAATACTGACTAATCACAATATTCATTCACTCTCTACTGTACCTGATTTAATTAAAATAAGAATAAGAATACTGAAGGAGAGTGGCAAGTTTGCTCAGAAGTAACAATGCATAATTCAACTTGGTTTTGAATGTTTGGAAATGAAGACTTCAGCTTGATACCCTGCCGATAGGATCTCACTGTCAGAGGTGAGACAATAAATAAATAAACCACATGGTTTAATTAAAAAGGCAATTTAGTATTATGTTCAGATTCATTGGATGAGGATTAGATACGAGCTCAAGGTCAGTCGGGTAAAGAAATAAATACACAAAGAAAGAATGAAGTTGTCTAATAATATCAAGATCAGACAAATGCTGTGATTTATTTGGTGGAAATTGTAGGATGGAGTCATAAGCTTTGCTTGTGCACTCCAAAATGCTCTTTTAATCTGAACACTGTGTTTTAAACAGATGTAATGCTTCCACGGCCAAGTTTGCTACACCCATTGCTCCGCTCCTTATCTACTCTTTACTTCCTCCAAATCACTCTTTTTTTCTTGCTCCCAGTTCTGTCTTTGACGCCACTTGCTCCTTTCTGCTTCCATGCCCTCTCTTTAAGGTGTGATCTATATTCAATGACAGATTAATGAGCGTTTTCCTATTTCAGGGAGCCTCTATGCATCATTTGAGAGAAAAAAAAAAGTCTGATGAATAATACATCAGAGAAGCCGGGATATAAAGAAACATCGTACAAGGTTTGCATCGATGAAGCCAGCAAGGAGGTGAGGTGAGGTGCTTTTGCGTTGATTGTCAGATATGTGCAAGCTATGAAACCAGGAAGTCGCGGTCCATGAGTTAGCAGGAAAGTTAAAAAGTAGAAAGAATAAAACCACAAAAAACTCTTAAACAATAGACAGTCCACTTGCCTATTGTTTCCAAGAGGCCTCTTCGGAACAGTGCGTGTCAGTTTATACCCCATTGGGTCCACTGAGTTCCCTAAAGCAAGCCTTCTCTACACAAAGCCCCTGAACTTGCTTTTCATAGATTGAGGAGTGTAGAGGACTTTTAGCTCCGTCAGCTTAATTGGACCACTTCCCAATGACAAGATGCTGGAGCCCATCTTAATTGGCTTCTTTTTAGGCATGCCAGCAATCCCATTGGATGCTTACTCGGAGGGTCTCCATGGATACTCCAAGCGTCCGTTTGCAAATTCTGCAACAAAAGGCTATTGGGCTTCACTCACCCACTCTCCATTTTACGGGCTGTGCTCAGAGCAAACAATGCCTGAACACAACTACACAATCCTGACTGGTGGCAACTGTCGAGAGAAAGACACACTGTCACAGAGGCTCTCCCTCCATCAGCTTGGCCCTTTAGGGGCATTTCCAGTGGTATAATGTTGTCACGTTGGCGTTGTCGGGGCTGCCAGCCGCATACATTTCAAATAAAGGCAGGAAACTCAGCCCAGACATGTTACATGTTTGGATTACCTTTCACTGACAGCGGAGTCATCCTGACATATGCCTTTGCCTGTGCAGGCCCATCCCTGACACCCCATAATGAGCACATGATAACGTGTTCCCCAAGAGACTCCCTGTCGGTGCTAATGAGCTTCTACGGACCACAAGCACAGTCGCACACGCATGATCCGACCCTGTCACCCAGCAGCATAATGAGTTCTCAAAAACACCATCACTTCCTTCCCAAAGATCTTCACTTCTCTGTTGCCGTGTCTGCTGTCGGTCTCCTAATTGTGTGTATTTGTTTGCCCAAACGTGTCCTTGTCTCCAAGGAGACAGTATACAAATTTCTGGCTGTGCGCTGGGTACCTGAAGCTGCTTTGGAGTGTCCATGGTGACACGGTTTTGAGTGAGAATCTGTTCGACACCTAATTCTGTGACCCAAGATTCTGTAATTAAGGCTTGGACAAGAAGAGAATTTGTAGCACATCACCAAGAAATTTCAACTTTTTTGAGCTCATAATTTACTTTTGGGTCATACTTAGAGTATATTCCATAAAAAGAGACCTCTTGCTGTCCTGACTTCATTTCACTGCATTCCCAGCGGGATGCTACAGCCTACTGGATTGTATTTTCCCATCACCCCTAAAAAATGCTGTTATTTTTCCATCCCAAAGAATGCCGACCACAGCAAACGTATCAGTCCAGATGGAGGAATCAATCACGGCCGGTGGCATTTTGCGCTGTGGGCTTATTTGTGAATCTGTTGTCTGTGGCACCTTGACAATCCCTGTGTATGATTGCTAGGACCCTTGAGGTGTTAGCTTTTGGAGAGGTTTTTTCTTTTTTTTACACTTTAAAGTATTCTATCAGTACCGCTGCTTTATGCTATTTCTTTAGTAATGTTGTTGAAGCTTTCTAATTTTAATAACATTCATTTAACTTTTCCCTCTTTGTCTCACCATCTGCAAATCTATTCATCTATTTACTTGGTTAAAAGTGCATAGAAACAGATATGCTATACTACAGGTTTACTAAGAGTGAGACAAAATGAAAGACAGTAAACAAAATTTCTAAACTTACACTTTATATTATCTCAGCATTAACACCAGTATTATCAATTCTTCTCGCTTAAAAGAGTATAAATTTCCATGCAGGTCAGAACCAGCAAAGTCAAGGTGTTCACCAACAGTACCTAGTTTAGGTGTCCAATGAGGTCTATAATATCTGGAGAGAGCTATCAATTAGCATTCCCATTCATCTCTGTGGCTGTTGCTTGAGTGTCACAGGCCAAATATGCATTTTGAAATCTACCATCTATGCACGTGAAAAATCACAGAAAAAAATCACTACACCTTAAATGCCATATAACTAACAAAGCTAAGTCCTGACTAATGGCATTAAGGATATGTGCATAGTCCCAAAACCTTCACTGCTCTGATGTAAGTAGAAATATGTAGATAGATAAATATATATACACACATACACGCATCAACTTCAAGTGAAGTTATGAGACCTAAAAAATAAATAAATAAATAAACATTACCATAATATAATTTTTTTTTTTATTATTATTATTATTATTTATTTATTTATTTATTTATTTATTTCACAGTAACACATAGACATTTATACACATACTTTATGTAGCTCAAACAGTGTTGCACGGTACTAAGAATGCAATTATAAAAGTAAAGCCTATTGCTTTTCACAGGCACCAATCTCTTTATTCATATCAAAAACACTATAAAAGCTAAACTGGAAACATTTGAGGCCAATATTTAAATCAAATCTCCATTTCATTGTTGAATTACATGCTGTCAAATAATTTAATCACAGCCATATGAACCTCTTATTTTGTCCAGGAAATAATAAGCCCTTCATCCTTTAGCAGACTCCACAATATTTGGCAGCGAATTGATAATGTCACTTCAGTGTCATATCAGTCCAACCACAGGCTTTTTAAATAGCTTGGCTTTACAGACAACTAAGATTGTGGCAGGTCTTTGAGAAGTGGCTGCCACAACAAAATATTTCAGTATATTCCACTGCACCTCAGCAAAGAGACTTCAAAAGAGGTACCCAGCTTATATATATATATATATATATATATATATATATATATATAAATAGACATTTAAAGGATGGGTGGCAGTGAGGAGGTGGATTGAGCAAAGATAATTGAAAGAATTGACGATAGATTAGCCTCAGTAATCTGCATAATGCGAGAGGCTGCTGGATCATATTAGCATGTTAGAAATTATGCACAAAGCTTTGTAGGACAGCTTCCTTTATCCCTGATGCGCAACTGACTGAACAATAACTACTGCAGGTAAATTAATTACGACAACTGCTGAGCTGTTAGAACAGACTAATCTGCATGCAACCATAATTAGATTAATTTATCCTGCTTAATAAGAAACCCAAGCAGTCATGTCTGCTAAATATGTTCCAAAAAGTCAGTCAGTCAGGCAGTCTATCTGTCTGTGTGTGCTTAGAGAGGATCTCCACCCAATGCACCACAGCCTAGCTGAGTATGGTTTGGTGAAAGTGTAAAAAGGACAAGGAGAGGGTTCCAGCCCCTGAATCCAGTTCAGAGCACCCTCCAGTGCCTGCTCCTAGAAAATAACCGCCCTTCCACCCGCTCCAGCCTCCTCCACTGTTCCGTGGTCCGGCACCCCCTCTGCTCACCCTCAGCCCACCATCTATGCGGTGTGAGCTCCATGAGACTGCCATCCTCCAGCTTTGCTGTGGCTAGAGTCTCCCTTGACTCCGCCTCCAGCCTCCGAGGCCTGGACTCCTCCTCGGCCCGGTGGCCCGTCGGTTCCATTATGGCTTCTAGCTCCCTCTTCTCCCTCATGACCCGGCAGTCCACAAGTTCCACCAGGCTCCCTTGTCCCAGCCTCGGGACTCCACTCCTCTGGCTTCGCATCGTCCCTCTGTCCCTCTGGGGTGAGTAATTCCAAGGTGTGTTTCGTTCTTCCCCATTATCCTGTGTTTTCAAAGCCCCAGTCCTTCAGTTTGTGTTTGTTGGAGATTGAACGTCAACCTCTGTGTTCCCGTCTGCCAAATGTTACTTCCTGGATATTTTTGACTAAAAGACTATTGTTGTTTGTAAACTACTGTTCTCCTTGTTCCTCACCATAGGGAAGTGTGACAGTTACATTGTATGGTAACATTTAATAATAACTTTAATTTATAATTCATCAACAAACATTGCATAATGCTTAACAGATGATTAGAAAATATATATTCACAGAGCTAGAAATATGAGATAATTCTCTTGATTAAGGGATACTCCAAACCCGTAAAAGCTTTGTCTTCAGAACATAATTCAAGAGATTTTGGATAAAAACCGGGAGGCTTGTGACTGTCCCATAGACTGCCAAGTAAAATACACTGTCAAGGTCCAGCAAAGTATGGAAAGCATCGTAAGAATAGTCCATCTGCCATCAGTGGTTCAACCGTAACGTTATGAAGCGACGAGAATACTATTTTTTTATGAGAAGAAAAAAAAGAATGACTTTATTTAACAATCTGTCTCCTCTATGTCTCTCCACATACCATAGAGCCATTTTGAAGAATATGAGCTGAACACAGGCAGCTTACACATTTCTGTTTACCTGTATGTCATTTGACCATTAACCAATGTCAGAGAACTTTAAACATGCAAATGTGCTATTAACTTATTACTTTAAAAACTCAGGAGGTACTTCTATTAAATATTAAGTGATTTTTTTACAAGTAAATAAGAAATAATGTGTATTAGTAAATTCAAATGTGTTTGAAAGATATTTTTTGAATGTAATTGTGACGAGTGGGGCGGGGCCGAGAGCCGTGGGAACGGTGCGAGGCCGGTGGAGTGATTGAGAAATGAGCGACACCTGCTCGACCAACTGGTCTCGAGTCCCACGGAGGAGATGGAAGGATATAAAACCTGGATTTTAGTTTGTGTTTTGGTTTTGTTTATGCGCGGCAGTCGGCCGTGAGAGGCTGCCGCGCTGTTTTATGTTTATTTTGATTATTAAAGTTTGACTTGATTGTCCTCCGGTTTCTGCCTCCTTCTTCTCGATGAATATGAAGTTTTCAATGCGTTACAGTGGTGCCGAAACACGGGAGAAGGAGGGACGCACTTCTGAAGAAAGAGCAGAGGAGTCGCTGCCGTTCGCCAGAGAGCCGGAGCCTGCTGCCGCCGCCATGATGGGAAGGAGCAGGGAACGGGGCACTCCTGCCAGCTGCCCAAAACCGGAGGAGCCGTCGCCGAGGAGTGTCGTGCCGTCACAGCCGTCACTGCACACAGACATATTTGATAAGATCTCAGATCAAACTATAAAATTATAAAGGAAACAGTTTAACTATGAGGTCTATTAAAGACATTAACTGTAAAAAACAAAACACTCAATATAGAGTTGTCAGCCTCATTAATTGTGTTCCATATCCTTTTTAGGGTGATGATAATACCCAGTTTTTCAGAGACTAGAAAGGCAGTTTATCATAGCTGAGGGGCAAAAAGGTCAAATGTGTTACAACGTGTTTCAGGCTAATTTAGCATTTCTTCCAGTCAAGTGATTTTAATTTACTTTCTCTCCACTCCTGCCTTTGATTTATGTCCCTGGAAAATTTCAGCCCAATTAATTTGATGTTTATCAAATTAATTATTCTTCCTAAAATAACTAAGTGAGTCTTTATGTACACTGTGAGCCATGTTAGAAGGATTTTTCAGAAAAAAAGGTGTGTGTGTGGGGGGGGGGGGGGGGGTTAAAATAGAAAGCTTTTATGTCTCTCTCTCTCTGTTTGAGTAAAAAAAAATACAAAATGTTTGTGTTCATGTCTTTGTCCATTCTAGTTCCAGCAGGTTTGATTAATGATGTCTAACTTTTTTTTTATAAATGGTCCAACCATCCATCAAGCACTTTAGCAGTACACAATTAAGACATGCTTTAATTAAATATACTCTTATTTAGCTTGTATGCACCCCCCCCACACACACACAGGTCAATTAAATTCCCATATTTCAAATTGATAAACACACTTGAAACCCTGTTGTGTTAGCGCTAAGGTTAATTGGGTGAAATATTGTCAACATTTGGATAAAGGGTGAGGAAAGAGAGGATTTTTGGCTAATTACGAGTCAAACATTTGCAGAGACAGTAAGGCTTGACTTTTTAAATTGCTTATGTTTGTCAACAGGGGCCAGGAACGGGGACATCCAGCTCCCATGTGCATGAGATATTAGAAAATCTTTTAAAATCATGACTCCAGTTACAGCTGCATTTTATCATTTATCATGGTTTAACATAATTTATCTTACTTTCTAATCATACTTGTGTTTGTAGTTTAGTTCAAAGCCATCATAAATCAGAATGTTTTTTTTCTCTCTCTATCCAAGCTAAAACTCATATCTCATGATATTTTACTGTACTGTAGCTGTTGAGTAAAGAAGTGCACATAATAAAACACTAGCATTTATCAACTATATAATTAAGACAGATTCTGACCAAAAGGTTTAACTGCTATCTCAAGGAAAGGGTATTTTTCATATTTAAACTTTATATTAGGAGTCCTCACTATGCAGAAGTGAAAATTATTTGAAATGTTCTTCACTACTATACTCAAATATTATTTTGGCAATCTCCCAAATCTTAATCTTAAAATTAAATATCAATTAAATTTACAAGGTAACGTTTTACTTCATTACAATTCAGTAATGGACTTAGGCAGTCATTTAGCCTCCTTGTTAGTACATCCGCCTCCCATGCCAGAGACCCGGGTTCGAGGCCCACTAGGAGCGAGTACGAGTGCCATTACATTGGTGCCATGAAGCGGATGGGAGTGTGGTTTATGGGGGTGAGTGTAATGGAGGCCAGCGATTAGGTGCTGTTCAGATAAACTTCACTTCCTGATCTTAAGAGACACAGCCTCTTTGTAAGTATGTCCGCCTCCCATGCCGGAGACCTGGGTTTAAGGCCCACTTGGAGCAAGTACGAGGTGTGGCGGTGAAGACCCGGGAGAGAGGGGTTACACTTAAAATCACAAAGTACATATGTACAGAGTAGGTCATCAGGATCTTTCCTCAAAAATTAAATAGTATTTTTCCTTTATCATACCTAACAAGCTAATTAATAAGAATAATTTAACCAGTGTCACTGTCATTCCAAAACTAAATAACTTTCCTTGTACACAGTAAAACACTAGCATACTTGAGTTACTTAATGAAGAACAAGATTTTATTTCAACCTATTTTTTACCAATAGGTTGAGTCCATTCCTGTGTCAGAAGGGCTAAAATCCTGTAGGTATTAGATCCAATCTGCTCCAACACACTGGCCTGGAAGTTTTTAGAAATCCAAAAGACCTTGATTAGCTGTTTCAGGTGTGTTTAATTGGTGATGGAGCTAAAATGCTGGAACGTTGCCCTCCAGGACCAGGACTAGACATCCTTGGATTAGACCAGTAGTTCTCAACTCAACTCCAGCAGAGTTTAGCTCCAACCCTAATGAAACAAACCTGTACAATCTAATTAAGGTCTTTAGGATAACTAAATTGCAAACAGATGAGTTTGATCAAGGTTGGTGCAGGAAAATTTATCTCAAGGGCCAGAGTTCACAACCCTTGATTTGATTATTCCATAGAGGACCTGAGTGGTAATCTCTTATCAGCATTGACACCAATCCTAAGTGGAGACTACCAATTACAATGTCTGTTCACTTATCCTCCCATCAATACTTGTGTAACGAGTATCACAGGTAGAGGGCAGTCCACTGACGTCTTAATTCTGCTTATATTGACACTATTCAAGTCTTTATCATCTCTTATGCAGTTTAATGCTCCCACAGCTCCCAGCTGACCCAGTTCCTCAGAGGTCATTCTGAACAACACAGAAGCTGCTTTTTAATGATGCTAAAATACTAGAATGCTTTAATGCTAGAAACGGCCCCGAGATGTGTATGGAAGAACACTGCATAAATATAACAGCAATCAGGTTGAAGGCAGCAGCAATGTTTCCGAGGGCACACCACAGACGTGAGCCTGTTAACCCAAAGCCCTTTCAGGAGCTTAGGGACTCATCTTCACCAAGCCAGATCAAGAGTGCAAATGTTGACACAGATCAGAGTGCTGCTCTTCCATATTCCTGAAACTCCTCTATCTATAGCGCTCTCGGATTAGACTCCAACCTGCCCGAGGAACCAGGCAAGGACACTGGTGCCTGGCTAGATGCTACTTAGATATTCCTGGCTCTTCATCAAGATGTGTTCAGTTCAGTTCAGTAATGCTTCTGTCGAGATGTGGCCTTCTGCTCTGAAGCAAACATTTAAATTGCAAAATGATTAGGTGAAGTGGAAGCTCGGAGCAAAGATCGATAAGTCACAGGCATGCAGGGCAGCACAAACCAATTAAGAAAACTGAGCACTTTACACCAATATTATGAGAACCCAGCTGGCATTCGACTGACCTTAAACGTTTAAATGTGGTTGAAATAATGTCAGTTTAAGAAAAAACATTAATTCAACGTCAAAACAACGTTGAACACCAAATGGTTGAAATGGTGTTGTTAACTCACTATGGATTCAACATAGAAATATAAATACAATTTGAGTTGTACGTCAAATCAACATTATTTTTACAACCATGACTTCTAAACATTTTGTTGAAATATGTCAGTAGAAAAATAACGTTGTTCCAACATCCAAACAATGCTGATCAATTAACTGTTGAAAAAGTGTTGATGCATGAATAATGATACAACGTTGAAAAATCAACTCTGAATTAAACGTTTGTTAAGTAACATTAATTCAACGTCAAAACAACGTTAAACACTAAATAGTTGAAGTGGTGTTGTTGACTCACTACGGATTCAACATAGAAATAAAAATACATTTTTGAGTTGTATGTCAAATCAACATTATTTTTTACAACCATGACTTTTAAACATTTTGTTGAAATATATCAGTAGAAAAATAATGTTCCAACACCCAAACAATGCTGATCAATTAACTGTTGAAAAAGTGTTGATACATGAATAATGATACAACGTTGAAAGATCAACTCTGAATTAAATGTTTGTTTTTCTGCAATAATGATATTTTGAATAGAAATAAGTCTTTATTTTTTCATTATTTGGTTTAGTAATGGGTTGTTAGTGAATTTGTTATTTAATAATGAAGGGAATTTATACATTTGCAGACTCAGTACTAGGGTTAGGGTTAGAACTGAACTATTAAAATAATTCTAAGGGGCTTTAAGGCAATATACCTAAAGGTGTACAGATGCTGTTCAAAAGCAGTGTATCATCCACACTCTCTGTCTGTCCTCCTAGACCTGAACATACCTGTCAGCAATATCTGTTTCTCAGAGTTAAAGCCTAACAATTTTAAAATTAGATCTATGTTTTTAAGAGAGACAATTTCTACTGGAACAATTTCTCTAATAATGTAAATTGGACTCAAGTTTGGTCATTACCTCAAAAATTCCTCCTCATAAGGTTATCCTACAAAGGTATTCCTACACAAATTTAAACTATTTAAAATGCTCTTTCTGTGAATGCTCCACTGAAACAATTTCTCATTTTTGGTCTTGCGGTGAAGATTTTCATTGCTGATAATATTTTAAAAACATTTTCTTTATCTTACAAACATGTGATTTTTTTTTTTTTTGTATTAAAGGATTGCTCTTTAAAAGAGTTTGGTTTTATTTTAAAATTTATTTTATTTCTATGTAAATGTCACATTCATAAATGCAAGGTAAAGCTCTCTTTTTATAGTGCTTGAAATTAAATGTAGATGTGATGTCAAAATCATAAAATAGTAAAGCAATTAAAGTAATTAATGCTCCTTTAACATTTTAACATAACATAAATAATAAAATATAATGAGTGCTGACCTAAAGTATAAATTGCATTGTAATCCTATGGAATTTTTATAATGTATATCTATTTTTTTTATTATGTTCTTCTTGTTGAGGCATGTGAATTATTTTTTGTTATATGAGATATGACACATACTGTTGTTGACAATATAAAAGCATAAAAAAGCCTTTTTTTACTGAGAGCAATATAAGGACTTGATTGGAGGACGGCGGTTGTCCATCACACATTAAAGGCGGTGACTAGATTCTATTGGCTCTTACGGTTCCAGACAATTGCGCATGCGCAAAGTGGGTCTGCGTCGTCATCTTCAGAAGATTCTCTGACACTGGACCGTTTTGGGCGGAATCTGGCGGTAACAGCTGAAACGGTAAGTCGCATTTCATAACTAGAAAATTCCTAAATACATTTTGAGTGTGCCTGACTCTGGCCCACATATTAATACGTATTGTGTTAATTAATATTGTGTGTATGGGCAGACGTTTAACCGCGGACCGGCGTGTGTGTGTGCACGCATGTGGGCAGAAGTTAATTTAACCGCGAACCGCTGTTGTGTGCTAGCTTGTTAACCAACCGTGTGTGTGTGTGTGTGTGTGTGTGTGTGTGTGTTTGTACAGACAGAATAGTTTGACCGCGAAGTGCCGAACCGCCATTCTGTTTATGGACAGACTTAAATTTAACCGCGAACCGCCGTTGTTTGCTAGTTTAATGTTAACCACCAACCGTCGGTGCGTCTGTGAGTGTGTACTGGCAGACTAGTTTAACCGGCGAACCGCCATTCTGTGTGCTAGGGAGTGTGTGTGTGCGCGCTAGGGTGTTAGCACATTGACACACTTTTCATACACAAACTTTAAAAATAATGTTTATTTCATTCTTCTTCCTTATCTATTACAGATATTTTATGGAGAACACCTGAAAGTCTCCTTCAAAGGTGAGTTGTCTCCATACCTAACCCAACCATCTATTTGAATCTGAAAGTAACTGTTATAAAACTATTTACATTTTTGTATAATTTAAATATAGGTTGATGTGGAAGATATTATTTAAAAAATGATGAGCACAGCTTGATTTAATGTTTTATTAAGATTTTCTTTATTAAACATTTATGCTTAAAAGGATCTCCGGTTAATTTGCCAAACTGGTCTAGATATGATGTCAATACCCCTTCTAAGTAAGGCGCTTGGTTAAAAATACATGAAACGCGTTCATGATTAAGAAAAATAAAAAAGCGTGATCACTACTTTTTTCAGCTTTTCTGTACTATGGGCCGTCGATTGTTGATGACGCACGGCGGTCCTGAGCGCGGCAGAGCGCCAAACTAAAACGCGGGCAGTTCGACACACTCTTCTTCTACAGTTCCGTTGGACACACCTAGAGAGATAAAATGCCACACTGTGTTGCTGTTGGTTGTGATGCCCATTCGAAGACAAACGAGAGCGGTGATTTGACCTTCCACTGTTTTCCTAGTTCTGATGCAAAGAGAAGAAAACAATGGGAAGATGCTTGTGGGCGAGTGAAACTCCCCAATTACCCGCGGCTCTGTTCTCGACACTTCAGCCCTGATTCATTTGAGGATTTTGATCGCCGACAGCTGATGAACGAGCTCATGGGGGTTCGTGGTTACAGGCGAGTACTTAAACCGAATGCAATACCCACGATTTTTCCTCACAAGAATGCTAAACGTCCGCGTATTTCAAGTGTAAATCGTGAACAGAAACGGCTAAGGCAAGAGACGCTGGATAGCATGCTAAGTAGCACTAGCGCTTGTGTCTCCACTAGTTGTGCAGAGGAAATCATGGACCGTGTCGAACCAGACAACCATGCACTTATCGAGGCTGTAATGGAAGATAAAAGCGTCCAGTGTTCTCCGATTAAAGTTAATGCAGAGACTCAGACAGATTTCGGCCTATACCAATTGGATGCAGCTGTACAGTGGCCAGCTGACGCACACTACCAGGCGGCGACCGACCATAGTAGTTACGCACGTAAACATGAGTTGGTAGTGGAGGATGACAACTCTCAAGATCTGTTCTTATCAGATAATGAACCTAGCGATCTGTCTCAGTCACAGCGTAGTCTATTTGATCCGGATTACACTGCAAGTGCATCAGAGTCCTCTCAAAGTGAAAGTACACAGGGCTCACGACCTTCAATTAATTCACATGTTGAAGGAATTAGCACTAGAGTTTTTCTAGTTTTTGAGGAGCAGTTACAGCAATTGCTTCGACATTGTTCAAAGTGTGGCTCCCTTATTGTTCAGGAAGATATGAGAGAGCTGCACAATGATGGATCACAATTGACATTAGAACTCACATGCATTAATGGCTGCAGTTACAGATGGCAAAGTCAGCCTCCTGGAAAACACTGCAAAGGAATAGGAAACCTGCTCTTATCAGCGTCAGTCTTCTTCAGTGGGATCCATTTTGCGAAATTTGAGCGCTTCTGTAACAATATGAACCTGAAGACAATAAGTGCTGATACATATGCAACACTGAGGAAGAGGTACGTGTTTCCTGTGATTGAAAAAACATGGAATAAAGAGCAGAGTGCTGTGTTAACCACAATGACGAACCAGCAAGAAGTTGTGCTCTGTGGAGATGGCCGGTGTGACTCTCCTGGTCACTCAGCTAAATACTGCACGTACACCTTTATGGATGCACTGACTGAGAAGGTAGTGGACTTTAAAGTTGTAAGTTGCACCCAAGTGTCAAGCTCCAACACAATGGAGATCAAGGGTTTCAAAGATGCTCTACAAACAATTGAAGAGAATGGAGTTAAGGTGAGCACCATCTCCACTGACCGCCACCCTCAAATTGTGAAAGAAATGAGGGTAAACAATCCTGAAAAACATCATCAATTTGACCCATGGCATGTGGCCAAAGGCCTATCAAAAAAAATAGCGAAGGCAGCAAAGACAAAGGAATGTGAAGGCCTGGCAGAGTGGATAACATCCATCATAAATCATTTGTGGTGGTGTGCACAAACATGTGAGGGTAATGCTGAACTGTTGAGAGAGAAGTGGGTCTCCATAGTACACCATTTTACCAACCGTCATGAGTGGCCTGGGAACAGGTACTACCACAAATGTCCACACGAGCCCCTTGACGAGGCAGTCCAAAGAAGAAAGCTGTGGCTGAAGCCGGGATCTGTTGCACACAACAGTCTTGTGAAGACTGTGACAGACAAGCGGCTTTTAAAAGACTTGGATCACTTAACGGAGTGCGTCCACACAACAACACTAGAGGTATGATCAAGTATAGACATAAGATATTATAAGTAGGCATGATTTCCATTGCAGAGTGTAATTCAATTGTAATTGTTCTCATTTCAAATTATATTTTGTTTAAGGTGTATCACTCCATGTATCTGAAATACCTCCCAAAGAGAACGCATTTTGGATATGATGTGATGGTTCATGCCTCTATGCTTGCTGCCCTGGATCATAACAACAATGTGAACAAGGAACAGGTGAGTGATCATTCCAACTCATTGCACAGTATTTTGCATTGTGACATCAGTCTGTGGCCCCATTTACACGAAGGGAAGACGCAGATATTTCCCTGTGGTTTGGCCTCTCATTTACACGAATACACCGTTTTTATCACAGAAAACTATTATTTATAAAAACTCCGGCCAAAGTGGAGATTTCTGATAACGGCGGTTATGTGTTGTTGTGTCAACTAGGAGAAACAGGGTTTAAGGTACTCAAACGTCACATTACGCGCCAGAAAATGCTTAACGTCATGTGAGCGCCCTATGTTTGGGTAGTTGACGTGACGTGGCTTTTTCACCGTCACAGAAGATAAAAATATTTTTTCACATTTTCATCATTAAAGGGATAGTTCGCCCAAAAATGAAAATTCTGTCATCATTTACTCACCCTCAAGTTGTTTCAAACCTGTATGAATTTCTTTTTTCTGCTGAACACAAAGAAGATATTTTGAAAAATGTCGGTAACCAGACAGTTGATGGACCCCATTGACTTCCATAGTATTTTTTTTTCCTACTATGGGGTCCATCAACTGTCTGGTTACCGACATTTTTCAAAATATCTTCTTTTGTGTTCAGCAGAAAAAAGAAATTCATACAGGTTTGAAACAACTTGAGGGTGAGTAAATGATGACAGTATTTTCATTTTTGGGCAGACTATCCCTTTAGTAATACTGTAAATGATTACACATTTTCTTGTTTTACATGAATTTGTTGTTTTAATACCAAAGTTATTTTTTTACAACTTTGAGCCAAATCTCAAAATTGTCCGATGGTGTGACGGTAGACAAAATTATTTCATAAATATTTACTTTTATAAATAAAGAAAATAATGTTTTAAAATCTTAATGAATACTCCATGCATAATTGTGCAAGTGTCTATTTCACCAAGTGACCATCACTTTTCCTATACATACATTTCTTAAAGTTTGTCACAGAATGCAATATGCAATAACCTGATATTAAGTTATTTTCCCTTTTTTGTTTTTGAATAGGCTGTTTATCAAGATGGGGAGAGCGTGGGTGAACCCAAATTCAAAATCGCTTGGAGCAAAGTCCACAAGACCTTCAGAGCAAAACCTGTGATGACAGAAAAGGACTACAGCTACATGACTGCCATGATGGAAGATGTTCTGTCCTCTGATTTCGATCCAAACCAGGCAGTGGACATGAGTTTCAACCAAAGACACATCATGGCTCCACAGGTGACACTGTCAAGATCACAGATCATTTTGCAATCATTTCAGTATTCACGCTTTAAATAGCTGCGAATCTCTGGCACGTGTTTGTTTATTCAGTTATCAGTGATGTAGGAAAGCAAACCTGTATTTATAAATATCTAAACTTGTAAATATGTACATAACAACTGTGTTTAACAGTTTGATTTGGTGTGTCTTGGTATATTATATGTTGGTGTATAAACATCTAAATCTGTGAATATGTACATAACTGTGCTTTATTGTAGTATTGTGTGGACCTTGGAGGGAGGGGGAGCTACTGATTGATACACACACACCTGCTTTTGTATAGGGAATAAATTGTGATGGTCCCAAAGGAATTCTGGTCTTGAAAATTATTTCTCTTCATTTCACAGGAAACTTCTACTTTGAGTATGGGAAGTGTGCACTTTTGACACCTCTGATAATACACAATGAACACACCATTGTAGTTTAAATGCTCAGCTGCTTTAATTTTGAATTATTTTTAGCAGTTTGTTTTTTGCAAGTTCAGTCTATCTCCTCCATGCCTCCTCTACTTCTCCCTGATTGTCTGCATTTTCAAATCCTGTATAGGCTCCACTTGGTTCGGGATAGACATTTCTTATTTTGTTCACTGCACACGAGGGAATGATTCTGCGAACTCTTCTCCCCAGCCAGCCATGCATCCACCATGTAAACTGGCGATAGGAAGAATATCTGTAAGACCTAAAGCCAAAATTTTACACTAAATGTTATAAAAGGGTGAATCAAGGTTTGCCTCAAGCCAATACATGCCAGCCAATAATGTTTGCGCTGTATTATTGTCTAATGCTTTATTACTGGAAAAACTTTCAGTGTTGGCCAAACTACGTAAGGTATTATGTATAGCGAGGCGGTTTATAGCGAATAACAACCCCGACGCGAAGCGGAGCTTGAATCAGCCTGAAGGGGTTGTTATTCGCAAATTATAACAACCGCCTCGCTATACATAATCCCGCTTATTACTTGGCTACCTACAAAATAAATAAATAATTTGACACAAATTATAAATTTAAACGGGAGTTTATTGATTTAAAATGATTGCATTGCTTCCGCAAAAGAAAATAGTCCGTTCCGCGTCCATAGCAACGCGCTGTTTTCATGGCAATGGTGTGTTATACTTCGCAGCGGTCTGTTATCAAGAAATAACATGTTATATAATTATAAACAAATATGTTCATGTTAGACCTGCCTGTTAGTAACTGCATCGCGGCTGGGTAAACCAGCGCTCCATCTGTCATGGAGACTGACGAGGGCAGCCCACAGTACATCTGGATTGAGACAAACTGCCTCAAAATTAGGATGGGCAATGATGCATGGTAAATCTGCAAACAAGTATCCTGTTCTTAGGCTATAATATGCATTTACTGTGGTAGATTACTTCAAAATTCTTCAGGCCAATATAGCTTCCCTAGCTAGCTAGCTGCTACCTTACCCTGGACTGCTGCTGATATGAAGTGGAGTTCCTTACAGCAAACACTCTCCCTCTCAGTAAGCATCGGTAAACAATTGCCACAACCACACCAATGCGTGTGCCCTACTCTCTCTTCCTGCTCATCCTCACCTACGGCTACGAGATTATTATCATCCTGTGAACCTTCCTCCGTATTTGCGACACGTTCAGGCTCAAACTGAAAAGGGTGAACGGCAGACATTTCGCTTACGCGCCTTGTGTTTGTAGCGCGTTGGGCCTGGGACCATTCTACGTCACGGCCCAGAATGCAATGGGTAAAAACAACAATGGCGGCTTACAGGTAAAAACTTTATTTAAAAATATCTCGCTACAACGTAAACATCGGGTGTGTTATTATATCACGTTTGTGACGCAAATGGTATCGCTAACCCAATAAGGCTATGTTTTCAAACTAACCGGAGATCCCTTTAAAAATGTTTAGTTTTTATCTTTTCACGCCCAGATGTATCACAAAAAATGGAGACGACAAAATGTACAATTACGGGCATTGGTGGAATCTAATGATTCAGATGAGAATCCAGGTCCCTCAAATGAGAATGAGAATCCTGGCCTCTCTTTTGCTGATAGTCCAACAGACATACAGACTGAAGAGCACTCTGATACAGGAGAAGACGAGTATCGAGATGATCGTCACCCTCCAGACAGTGATGGTGAAAGTGAGTCAGAAATTGAAACTTTGTCCGAGGTGACTTTGTCAAGTGATCTAAGAAGTGATTTGGCAAAATGGGCTGTAAAAAATAAGGCAACGCGCACATCGGTTGATGAGCTGCTCTTGGTGTTATGCAAACATGGCCACCGGCTGCCAAAAGATGCCAGAACCCTTTTAGGAACTCCACCTGAAATACAAGTCAGGGATCTATGTGGTGGCCAATTCCTTTACTTCGGTGTGGAGACGGGACTTTTGAAAATGTGCTCACAGTATCCCGATTTTTTTTAATGTTCGAAGGTATGATCTATGATCATGAAATATGATCAAAAGTGCAATATTGCCAGTATAAACAAAGCGCTGTTATTGTTGTTGTTGTTGTTGTTATTATTATTAGATTTGATTTGGTATGGACATCAAAATTAAACTGGACGAACCAGATGCACGGAGTGCTTTAGCACTTCCAAATGTAAGAAAATGTTTGATGTACTGACCCAGTAAAAATAAAATTGCGACACAAAATAATTCCCACTACTTAGAATTATACTTAATTTGCAATACCTGCTGTAGCAATTTTCATTTATTTTTTATTTTTTTACCAGATCATTCAGCCCTAGGCCTGGCCAAGAGAGTCTGTCCAGATCCCTTTCTCCGAGACGGCGTGGGCGTTCCTCAGGTTCTTCCACTCATGGACGGAGGTATTTAATTTAAATATGATCAAAAATACAATATTGTCAGTATAAATGAAGCACTGTAAAGCTGCAGTCTGAACTACACATCTTCCAGATGTAAGAAAATGTTTGGCACAGACCTCAACAAAAGTCATATGTTATTATTATTATTATTATTGTTGTAAAAACAGAAATTGCGACACAAAATAATAATTCCCACTACTTAGAATTATACTTCATTTGCAATACCTGCTGTAGAATTTTTTTTTTATTATTTAAAAAAAAAAAAAACGATTCAGTCCTAGGCCTGGCCAAGAGAGTTTGTCCAGATCCCTTTCTCCGAGACGGCGTGGGCGTTCCTCAGGTTCTTCCACTCATGTACGGAGGTATTTAATTCAAATATGATCAAAAATACTATTTTCACTATAAATGAAGCACTGTAAAGCTGCAGTCTGAACTACACATCTTCCAGATGTAAGAAAATGTTTGGCACAGACCTCAACGAAAGTCATGTTCATATTACTATTATTATTTTTGTTGTAAAAATAGAAGTTGCGACACAAAATGATAAATCCAACTACTTAGAATTATACTTCATTTGCAATAACTGCTGTAGAAATCTTTTTTATTTATTTTTTTTAAACCAGATCATTCAGCCCTAGGCCTGGCCAAGAGAGTTTGTCCAGATCCCTTTCTCAGAGACGGCATGGGGGTTCCTCAGGGTCAAACAAATTAAGGAGGGAAGACTTTCCGATGTCTGAAAAAAGTAAAGTTATTCTCTTAATTTTGCTGACGAATAATTAGGAGTCTTCCAGTGCCCCTAGCTGTCACCAAAGTTTTAGTTGAATCAGACTTAACAGTTCAATATGACCCTTTGCTGATTCTTCAAAGTAACCTGATTTTTCACATGAGCACACGGTAACACATGTATGTGGTGTTCTTTTTTTTTCACAAGCAAAAAAGTTGCTGCACTAGCAGATTTTTCTATTTATTTTATGTGAAAATTTGTGTTCAAGTGAAAATTGTCTAGTAAATACAAGTTACTTTAAAGTTGTTTTATTTTAAGTGTATAGATTTATTATAAATAGAAATTTAGAAATATCACAAATATTCTTTTTTTATTTTTTTATTGGACAAATGAAAACTGTGGTGTAGAGCATACTCACTACATTATAAAAACAATAATTGGTCGCTTCTTTTTTGGCTAGAATTTCAGAAGAGTTCTTCAGCTCCTTGTTGATATCAAGGATAGAATTTACGTTGCCACCTCTGCTGGAACAGTATATGAATTAAATCCTGCAAACACTGAAGAAGAGCTTAAAGCTTTAGAGGATCGCCTGGAGGACGTTAATGAGGGAGCAGAACTGGTAAGTTTTAACCCTCAGGTGGTATTGGGGTCTGAGTATCAGGCTAGTGAAACATAGTTTCACAGCTCTAATGCACATGAATGCATTATGTGCATAATGCTCAGTGCTAAAGATTCGCAGAGATATTATGCCTCTCCCTGATTGGGTGCAAGACAACACTCAAACTGATCTAATAAGTACAGCTTCATGGGGCATTTCACATTTTGATTAAGAGACAACAGCAGAGACCGAAAAGACAAAGAGTGGCCTATAGAGCGTGCACAGTATGTTTTGATCCGGGTAATGTCTTTACAGCAGGAAGTGCCTCTGGCTTCATGCACTTCTGAGGTGTGTGTGTTATGCTAGTAGCAGCTAATGTACCACTGTAGTTGTAATGTAGCAGGACAAGTGCTATAAAAAACCGCAACAAAAGGGTTACATTTGAAAAGTGCTGGCAGTTCCATTTTGACAATTGGCTTTTTCAAGGGATATTTCACTTAGAAATAACATTTTGGTATGTTTTAGCTTACCTCAAGGGCATCCAAGATGTAGGTGTCTTTGTTTCCGCAGTAGTTTCAATTTTGATATTTTTAGGTCAAACCGTTCTTGTCTGTCAGTCATATAATGCAGGTCTATGGTCATTGTCTCAAAGAGCATCCTCAGAGAAGTCCAAATTAAACAATTCCCCATCGCAAGTACACATTGATGGCGAAACGAGCGGTTTGTGTGAGAAGAGAGAGTATTAATATAGTTTTTACCTCTTGTACACAACCACGTCCAAGTGATCTGAGTGTGCGTGTGCTTCCTGGTGTGTGAGATCACTTCCGGCGCTTGCGCAGACTAATCCAGAACGCTTGCACACGTCACACACCAGGAAGCGCATGCGCCCTCAGATCACTTGGACGTGGTTGTGTACAAGAGGTAAAAACTATATTAATACTCTCTCTTCTCACACAAACCGCTCGTTTCGTGTCTTAGGCCATCAATGTGTACTTACGGTGGGGAATTGTTTAATTTGGACTTCTCTGTGCATGCTCTTTGAGACAATGACCATAGACCTGCATTATATGAGTGACAGACAAGAACGGTCTGACCTAAAATATCAAAATTGAAACTACTGCAGAAACAAAGACACCTACATCTTGGATGCCCTTGAGGTAAGCTAAAACAAACCAAAATTTAATTTCAAAGTGAACTATCCCTTTCACCTTGGTGAACTTGTCCTCATGTGCCTGCTTTAAGTCTGGACTCTACTGACCACTTTTTCTGGTTATTTTTAACTTCTTGTTCCTTTTCAGAGTAAACATCTGAAGAGGTTAGGAGGGGTTGATTCTGCAGACCATGTAAAGAAGTCAATGGTTGTGTAAGTAACTTTGTTCCATTTTTGCATTAGTTTATAGTTGGGGTGTAACGGTACGCGTATTGAACCGTTTGGTACGAGGCTTTCGGTTCGGTGTTTGGTACGCATTTTCAAACCGAACAGTTATTTCAAATAACCGCGTCGTGAGCTTGCTCATAATGTAAGAGACGCTGGCGCGACCATAACATCAAATGGCAAACGTAATGTAAGCGGAATGAAACTGAGCTACTCGTGAAGTTTGGACCAAAGCAGTGCGAGCGATCTTATACTACACAGCGCTAAGAGATCCAGTAAAGGAAGCACTCATTTGAATTCGCCACTGAAGTAATAAAACATCGCTGCGAGATCTAGTGAGAAACAGTCACATTTCTCCGTTATTTACGGATCAAACGCTGATGTGGAATCCAGCCATGGATTTACTGTAGTAAAACTAACTAACTTTGGAAGTTTGGCAGGAATAGTAGGCTACAATGCTTTCAAGTAACGTTACGTCAGTTTTATTTCTACATTATAAATAACATTGCTGCTCTCATATGTTGATCTGAACTAAAATAAACATTTGTTTATAAGTACAAAATATTACATTTAATTTTTTACAAGGAGCTTTTTTGTTTTATATGCTTCTAAGAGTCAATTATAAATCTAGAATTGCTCAAAGTAAAAAAAAAAATCATACTTTATGATGGTAGTTTTAATAAAAAAAAAAACGTGAATTTTTGTGAACCGTTACACCCCATAGTGATGTTCCCTGTCATATACTGTCATGCGCAACAATTTCATAATGAACTTGATTGCAATATAATACTCTAATATATATCGGTTTTACCATGGCAGAACTATGACAAATAAAATGATGGCTATAATGAGCCTCAGAGGAAGAAGTGGGAAGGTGCCCTTTATGAAGACCCGCCTTTACAAGATCATCTGTGGTGAGTCTGCTTTAAAATACTAGTTTTGTAACAATGTTTTAAATAATATAGAATATAGTAAGCAGAATAATAATTTATAAGAAATAATTTTAGTTGGAGGACTATACAGAGCATACTCTAATATTATATATAATACTCCATTCTGGGCTCTACTGGCAGTACTGGTTACTACCAACTGCCTTTTGTTGCACACCCAAGCACATGATTATCAATGACCTTGCATGTTGATGAATACTAATTTATATAGTTGAAACATTGGCAATGCCACAAGTTGATATTTGCAAAATATTTGAGAGGTTAGCGTTTGCTAATACTGATTTTTTTTTTTCTCCTCAGACGTGGTGTTCAGCTCATTTGATACAAAAATAAATGAACACATGGCCAAATATTTAAAATATGCACCAGAGAGGATGGGTGGCGGTGGCAGAAAAAAGGAAAGATAACCAGCCGTGTTCAATGTGGCCCAATGTTTGGGCTGTTCTTCTAGTTCGACGCGCGTTTGTGTGAAATGTTGGCACACTTGCCATAATAAAGCATGTTTCTTCATCAGTGAAATGTCTTTATTAATCTTCTTCCTGGTCTTGCTTTTACCAATTGGCTTTTCCTAGCTGACTCTGCATGTCCACAAACTTAGTGTTTATGTATTCATTTCAAGTGTTTGTTCTTGCTGTTGAACACATCAATACTTTAGTGAAAACAGTTTAACAAAATAAACTGTTGAAAAGCAGGTCTTTAGTGACGTTGAAATTTCAACGTTGACTGGATTTGCAAAATCTAAACTAAAATCAATATTGATTAAATGTTGGCAAATTCACCTATGTTGAGAAACATGACGTTGAAATGACGTTGCTATTTCAACGTTGATTAGATTGACGTTGGAATGACGTTGCTATTTCAACGTTGATTAGATTTGCAAAATCTAAACAAAATCCACTGGTTATCCAACACTGACGCCTGACGTTGATTCAACGCTGACTCTACGTTAAAACGCCAGCTGGGAAAGGAGAAAGAGATGAAGAAGTGTGGTTTGAAACAGCTCCGTTTACTGGATGCACAGATGACAGAAATATTACCAGACTGCTTTGTTATTCTTACTGACAAGTTGAAAAAAAAAAAAAAAAAGTCATAATGATAAGCCTTGTAATCAAGTTCGTCGATGATTACGGGCATTAGAAAGCAGCCGGAAACAAAGGTGCCAGATGTCTTGTGTGGAATAAACTGAAATTGTAGTCACATTTTAACTACCTCTTTCAATCTCACATTCTGTATTTTAGTTTCAAGTTAAGAAATGGAGAATGAAAGAGATACTGCAAATGTACTGTATCACAGAACAATCGTGGAGCTTCATTACAGTACAGTACAACATAAGGAATGCAATTGCATTACCCACCCATTACTCTCAGCTGCTTTCAGGCAAAATTGTATAAAATAAACTAGTAAAAGCAACAGAACTAAGCAACAACATCAAATACATTAATAATACATTAATAATAATTAAATAATTAAATAAAAATTAAATAAATAAAGTAATATATATATATATATATATATATATATATATATATATATATATATATATATATATTATTAAGACAATCATTAGCATTCCTCATGCTCGACATAGGTTTAATATAACTTTACTTGTATTTAAACAGACAGTTAAATTTATTTTAGTGTACTGATAAAACGTGTGTGTGTGTGTGTGTGTGTTTCACAAAAGTAGAAGTTCTGAAGAATGTTCATGCTTAATGAATGTGGATGGGGATCATGGGCTTTCAAGTTCCAGAAATGACAATAAAAGGCATAACATCCATGAATCATCACAACATATCAGCATGAAGCATATGGCCCAAGTTGTGAAAGTGGTTTATGATTAGTCTTGAGAATCACTATATTCAAATATCCAATCACTGTAAAATCATCTGCCACTAACTTCAGCTGAAAATATCTGTGTAACAGATTTCAGGATATTGGTTTCAGTTTAACATCTGTCTTACGCAGTCAGAACAATGATTTTTTGATAGTTTGCTTTACAAAGCTTTTACATCAAAATAGTACAATGATTTCAAAAGTCAGTTAAAATAAACTTAAGACAAGCTTTTACTTTTTCCTTGAAAATACAAATTATTTTGTCAAGTCACTTGTCTAGTTACCCTTAAACCTACCCCTCACACAAAACTTTCTGTATTTTTACATTAAATAAATACATACATACAAAAATAAATAAATAAATCTGTATGATTTACAAGCTTGTTTCCTCATGGAGACCAAAAATTATCCCCACAAGGTCAAGAATAACCGGTATTACTATTCTTGTGGGGACATTTGGGTCTCATAACATATAGGGAATACCAGGACCACCTGCACACACACACACACACACACACACACATATGTTTACTGGGTTTATTCACAAAGATGTGTGCTGCATGCAAACAGGCTACATCCATGATTGAACAGACTGTGATGCCTGATTTTTAATGGAAATGCTGCAATGACCATCTTGAAGCTGAAGTTCTGAAGTTGTGCTGAAGTTCAACACAACAAGAGCACTTATCCCATGAAAATAAATACTGCGATAAGCTAAGGGGAACTGATGATAGAGCAATCAACCATCCCACTCCACTCCTCAGGATATTAAAACTAAACTTTGTGTTTTAATCTCCACAATCTGAAGCACCTCTGAAATATTAAATCACTCGTGAGAACATAATTTGCCCACCTGCATATCTCTTATCGCTTCTGATGAGGGCACTGAAGACACATATATAATGGCATACATATTTTATGGAGGAGCAGGGGGAAAGGAGTACAATTGCATAATAATTTATCTCTAGACCACTAATAAAATCATTAATATTTTAATTGTAAATTTAATTTAAAGTTCTTTTAAATCTGTTAAAGACTTAAATATTTATATTCAAAAATACTGTACTGTTTTATTTTCTTTAATTGTTTTATGGCTTTTTCTATTCAAAGTGTTTCGGAAGAAACATACTGGGGTTTCATTCACATATCTTCAAACTCAGGAGTTGAGCTTTGTTTAATCTTTTCAGCTAATGCTTCTTTTAAAGGGTTCATAATATACAGAGTTTCACCTAATCTTATGTTAATCTTAAGTACCTATAGAGTAGTACTGCATCCTTCATATCTCCAAAAAGTGTTTAGTTTTATCATATTTATAAAATAAAAAAACAGCTTTCCGATTTTGTCTGGAAAAAGCGAGACTTGGGTCTCTGCAGAGCAAAAGTGGGCGTTTATGAGCTTGTGGGGGTTTTCAAACTGTAGGGTGTTTCTAAATCATGCAATCAAAATGATCCCCCTTACCTAACCCCACCCCTAAACCTACCATCACTATGACATCAGCCAATCAGTTATCATGGTCTAAAAACACCCTGATCTGGTAACTCCCATTACTTTCCTGCAGAGACCTATACTTGGAAAAAGCCGAGCTCCTGGAGGTGTGCCATGGGCGGAGCTACAATACTGATGTTTCGTGTTGTTAAAACATGTATTCACTTATGTGCTGATTTCCAACAAAAGACAGAAATCTGATGCAGTTGTAGTTACATGAATGGGGTCTTTTATCACTGGGACTGCTCCATCTTTTAATAGCAAACTTGGAGAGCTTTGATTTTACTGTGTGGTTTTTGACAGCGACATATTGTGGCGAACAAAGAGATTTTGCTTTATCTCGTGAGTTCTGGTGGCCACGACAGACACGGTTTGTGCTTACTGTCATCAGCACATGGATAGGGAAGGGTGTCGTCACGTCTGGTGAAATCTGAGGCCTTGAGTCTGTGCCTGTTAACATATATATATTGCCTCAAATCAATTCAATTAAATTCAATTCAAGTTTATTTGTATAGCACTTTTTACAATGCAAATCGTTACAAAGCAACTTTACAGAAAATTATGTTTCTACAATATTTAGTAATAGCTTATAAGTGGTGACTGTCAGTTTGTGCACGTATGACAGGATTTGTAGAAAAAATGTACAAGTCGTAGTCAGCCAGATGATGAACATTATTAATATTATTAATAATTAATAATTATTATATGATGCAGTCACCCTTGTAGCAATATTTGTTAGTTCTGTTGTTGATTCAGGGTTAGCATCATCTCTTCTCAGGTGTTCTGGATCCAGACTGGAGCTTGTGTAAATCCTATGGATGTAAATCCAGTGGCAAAACATAGAAACAAATAGAGACATCATTAGCATAGCTGCTGTTCCAACAAAGTAAAATTAATTAGTTTAACCCAAGCTAAAGAATAAGAATGCACATTTGATCAGATACAACTATACTCACAATTTAAGATACATTATTCAAATGCTTGGCGAAAGAGATGCGTTTTTAATCTAGATTTAAACAGAGAGAGTGTGTCTGAACCCCGAACATTATCAGGAAGGCTATTCCAGAGTTTGGGAGCCAAATGTGAAAAAAGCTCTACCTCCTTTAGTGGACTTTGCTATCCTAGGAACTACCAAAAGTCCAGCGTTTTGTGACCTTAGGGAGCGTGATGGATTGTAGTGTGGTAGAAGGCTAGTTAGGTACACAGGAGCTAAACCATTTAGGGCCTTATGCGTAAGTAATGATAATTTGTAACTGATACGGAACTTAATAGGTAGCCAGTGCAGAGACTGTAAAATTGGTGTAATATGATCATATTTTCTTGACCTGGTAAGGACTCTAGCCGCTGCATTTTGGACTACCTGTAGCTTGTTTATTGAAGAAGCAGGACAACCACCTAGAAGTGCATTACAATCGTCCAGTCTAGAGGTCATGAATGCATGAACTAGCTTTTATTCATCAGAAACAGACAACATGTTTCGTAGCTTGGCATTGTTTCTAAGATGGAAAAATGCCATTTTTGTAAAATGGGAAATATGATTTTCAAAAGACAAGTTGCTGTCTAATATAACACCCAGATTTTTGACTGTAGAAGAAGTAACAGTACATCCGTCTAGTTGCAGATTGTAATCTACAAGATTCTGTGAAGTGTTTTTTGGTCCAATAATTAATATCTCTGTCTTATCCGAATTTAATTGGAGAAAATTATTGGTCATCCAATAATCCATTTACATTTTTAACACACTCTGTTAGCTTAGATAATTTAGAGGTTTCATCTGGTCTCGTTAAGATATATAGCTGAGTATCATCAGCATAACAGTGGAAGCTAATTCCGTATTTTCTAATAATATTACCAAGGGGCAACATGTATATTGAAAATAGAAGGGGACCTAGGACGGATCCTTGTGGCACTCCATATTTTACTGATGATAAATGAGATGACTCCCCATTTAAGTAAACAAAATGGTAGCGATCGGACGGGTAGGATCTAAACCATCTTAGAGCCTGCCCTTGAATACCTGTATAGTTTTGTAATCGATCTATGAGTATGTCATGATCTATGGTGTCGAACGCAGCACTAAAATCAAGTAAAACTAGAAATGAGATGCAGCCTTGATCTGACGCAAGAAGCAGGTAATTTGTAATTTTAACAAGTGCAGTTTCTGTGCTATGGGGGGGCCTGAAACCTGACTGAAATTCTTCATACAGATCATTTTTGTACAGGAAGGTGCTCAATTGAGCAGACAGAACTTTTTCTAAAATCTTAGACATAAATGGATTATTTGAAATAGGCCTATAATTTGCCAGTTCACTAGGATCTAGTTTTGGTTTCTTAATAAGAGGCCAGCTTGAATGGTTTTGGGACGTGACCTAAAGATAACGATGAGTTAATAATATTGAGAAGTGGTTCTTCGGCTACAGGTAACAACTCTTTCAGTAATTTAGTGGGTACAGGATCTAATAAACATGTTGTTGGTTTAGATACAGTGATAAGTTTATTTAGCTCTTCCTGTCCTATATTTGTAAAGCACTGCAGTTTATCTTTGGGTGCGATGGATGAAACTGAAGTGATAGACGCTGTAGAATCTGCATTCGCTATTGTATTTCTTATGTTATCTATTTTATCAGTGAAGAAATTCATAAAGCCATTACTATTTAACGTTGGTGGAATATTTGAATCAGGTGGCGTCTGGTCATTTGTTAATTTAGCCACTGTGCTAAATAAAAACCTTGGATTGTTTTGGTTATTTTCTATTTTTCTATTTTTTCTCCATTTGCGTTTAAGACTACGAGTTACTTTCTTGAGAGAGTGAGTATTACTGTTATACCATGGCACAGTACGTTTTTCTCTAACCTCTTTCAATTTGATGGGGGCAACAGCTTCTAATGTAATAGAGAGAATAGTGCCCATGTTGTCAGTCATTTCGTCTAATTCATGTGTATTTTTGGGTACAAATAGCAGTTGAGATAGATCAGGCAGGTTATTTGCGAATCTGTCTTTGGTGGCTGGAACAATAGTTCTGCCCAGACGGTAACGCTGAGACATATAGTTAATTAAGTTATATGCAGCATACACGATACAAGGAAATGGTCTGTAATATCATCACATTGAGGTACGATATATATAGCAGTAAGATCGATTCCATGCGATATAATTAAATCTAGTGTATGATTAAAACGATGAGTGGGCCTGGTGACATTTTGCTTGACTCCAAAAGAGTTTATTAGGTCAGTTAACGCAAGTCTTAATGCATCATTTCTATTATCAACGTGAATATTAAAATCTCCCATGATTAGCGCCTTATCAACTGTAACCAGAAGGACTGAGATGAAATCTGCAAATTCTTTTAGGAATTCTGTATACGGCCCTGGTGGTCTATACACATTTATTTTCTGCTGTACTGACACAAGCTCGTGTTTGTGAAAAGACATGAATATTCTCACAACATGTCTGGAGACCAAATGACAAGCAACAGAGGCTGAAGTATCTCCTCTGTGTTTGTGTGAGTTTTTTTTTTCTCCTTAATCCTTTGGTGGTCTTTGACCATTTTAGAAAAAAAAGAAAAAAAAAAGAAACAAAATTAAAGGATAAGTAGTTTTATAGAGCCATAGGGAATCAATGGAAAATGCAAAGGAAAGAAAACCAAAACTTATTTAGGCTTCATTTTATTTTTTTATTTTATTTTTTAGGTCAACTCTATAAAAGCCAGGATGAAGTAGTCCTCGATAATATCAAAATATATATAGGAAGGGGCACATTATAGAAATAAAAACTTCATATTAAAAAAAAGAAGAAGAAGAAAGGAAAATAAGTAAAATGAAATTAATTTTCATGTAAGTTGCACAAATTGAATTAATAGGGAAAATAAAATAGTTCTGAAAAAAACTTTATAGCTAATACAGGTTCTAGATGTAGTAAAATGTTATGCTTATATTTTGTTCTTATACTTATAATACTTTTACTAAAAATACTTAAAATACTTAAGTAGACATCTGACTGTAGTACTTGAACTTGAATAAAATTTAGCAAGGGCTATCTGTACTTTTAATCAAGTAATGAAGCTGTGTACTCTGTCCGCCTCTGCTCCTGTTATATATAATCCTTACCTTTGTTCATTTGTTTACTACTGTTCTTTAGGTTGAAAGCATACATTATTCTGTAAACAGCTCAATGATCACACAGTCAAGTCAATAATAACAGTCAAGAGCTGTGAAGTGTGCTACTGTCACTTAACAATGAAGCTCTGGCTTCACTGGAGCAATCTCAAAAATCTCTCAACATAACTCTGCCACTTAAACCTTGAAGCATTGAAAATATACTGACAGATTCCTAATGAGCCACTTTTAATCCTGACCATAATGCTTCTTTAACTTAATTTCTGACAGAACCTGACCTTCCTTTGAGTGAAAGCATTGAATTAAAACTTCTCAAGAATGCTTTGAAATTGTTAAGTTGTTCTTAACCTATTCAACTATCTGTTTAAAGTAATCAACAAATATCACAGCTATTCTTTTGTTTGACAAGAGACAGACCGACATACAGCAGAAGAAAAGCCACAGCCATTCAGAGGTGATCCATTAGTTCCAGCAACTCTTATCTTTTCGAGTGCAGTTTTGCAAGAGAACTAGATAATGAGTGAAAAGTGCTTCATGCAGTTTACGCCTGACAGCTCCTGAAGTATTTTATTTATTATTTGTATTATTATTATTATTTTATTTTTATTTTTTTAAAGGCAACCATACTTGCAAATGGCTGGGACCATTTAATTTAAGGTTGGCCAGTCAGAATGCTAATGTGATTCACTGCCAGGATCCTGTAATGCAAATGACACTACAAACAAACCAAAAAAGGCCTAATGAAGTTTGGTATTAACATCCTCTTTTGTTCTGGGTTTGTTTAATTGCCTCACTGTCATTGATTTGTCAGTAACTCTTTGATTTTCTGACTTTGGTCTCCATAATTGTTTAAATCTGTTTGTTACCAAGATGGCTCTGCATCTTTAATGCATTAACTAACCCAACAATTCTTTAAAAAACCCAGTTACAAGCATGTGGTGTAGAGTGCATTTATTATTAATGAGTGTATTTTTATATATTCCTCCTTCTCCATGACCTGGCTTCAGAGAAAATAGCAAAAGGAGAATATGGATCAATCAGAGGAAAACATGTGATACCTAGAAATCATTTTAATTATTAATATATTATTATTTTTTCATTGTGATGTAATTTTTTTCTGCATTTAAACAATATAATTAACACACACACACACACACACACATATATATATATATATATATATATATATATATATATATATATATAGACAGGAGAGCAGAGAACGAGAACTTTGATTGTCCCCAAAGTCACTTGTATAAAGTGTATTTGCAAATATATCAATTTATCAACTTAAATATGTCAACTTATTCTACTAACCCTAACTTAACAGTCTAATAACACACCAATGAGGGTTAGCTGACATGTAGTTGCACAGTTACTTAGTAGTGCGTTTAAATAAAAGTAATGAAATGACAGCTTGATCTACCATATACTGCATTAATAGTAGCTTAATAGTGCAATATTATTATTATTAATATTATTATTATTATTATTATTATTATTTTTTTGGAATATGCAATTAAGCTTTCCATCAATAAAAAAATGTCAAACAGTGTGTTAATTTCCAAGTGCTACAAACCTTTGATTGCACAAGAAGTTGATTGTATAGTGACAGCACATTAACAAATATAATACACGTTCTTTCACTTGCAGCTTTCTTGAAGGGAGGAGGATGTGGTAATTGCTAATATAAGTACAGTCTATGCTTAAGACTCTGAAGCTGAGGAGCAGGAGGCGAGGCGAGGTGGGATCCACAGCCCCACAGAGTGCTGGAGGAGGGAGCCGCCATGCGTGCAACACACAATCACACCACACTAACAAATTAGAGCCGGGAAACCTCACAGTGGAAATAGCACGTTCCTGAGGTAAACTTAAAAACAGTGTGTAACGAGGCTGTGTGTCCCCCTCGTTCTCTGCTCTCCTGTCTCAAAGAGAGAAGAGATTAAATGCTTCAAGAGCTACAAACATACGCTCTGTGGAGAGGCACTGAAGCATGTTGTGTTAGAGATCAGAGAGAGATCAGGAGTTCAAAATGAGTGCCTGAAGGATGAATAACCAAAATAGGTATCTAGCATAACACCTATATATAAACTAGCTCATTGCAACATGGTTACTAATATTGATATTCACATGGCCCAGGACAAAACCTTTAAAGTTTTAGGTAGGGCTAGGGTTGCCACCCGTCCCTTAAAATACAGAATCGTCCCGTATTTGAGAATAAAATAGCGCGTCCCATATTGAGGGGTTTGTCCCGTATTTTTAGAGTTGTCTTCAACGCAGCATCTCATGCAGATCATCCCACCGGCATTCTGTGAAGACTCGTCCTATTCTGCTCTCGTTGGATTGATTGGTTTGTTTCAGGTTCACGGCCAATCAGATGTAGAGGAGGGTGGGTCTCTTGGCAGATAGTCGATTTTAAAGAATGGCGGAGGCTGCTCCAGATACAGCCACAACGTGGCTTTAAAGTGTTAGCAATTTGTTTATTACGGTTAAGGTGTACAGTCAGACACATAAGCATTATTTTAATAAGAGATAAGAAAGATATATTTACTAATAAAAATATAGTGCCTAAGTAAAGCAAATAAACAATTTAACTAATTTAAATGATTGCATTATTCAATAGGCTACTGTAGAATTAACAATAGACTATATAAAATAGATGAAAGGTACAATTTGTAAGATATTTGCAGTAAAATATCCAAAAATCTCTCTAATATCTCTAATGTTTTCAACTACTTGTAAATCATGAGAAAATGCCCATTCTAAACAGTGACAAGGGGCAGTGTGGTCGCCTGTCAATGATGTTATGCCTTTGTTACCGCCTTTACTGACATAGAAACCACATGACAACAGTGTGTCGACAAATGTGGAAGTAGCTTCGTGACAAACATCAACATCAATTAGAAAGAGATGGTGATCTCGCTTGTGTTTTACTCGACAGGTGAGTTGTTTTGATTCGTATCTTTACAGAAAATGTATGCTATTATAACGATCAACAAGATTAGTATTATGGGGCATACCAGCCAAACGCGGGGAATCGCGTCTCTAGACCCGCGCAAGAACGTGTCTGATCCATAGTCTGATCGCGTCTTTGCATTGACTTTGTATGTAATCTACTCGCGCAAATCGTTGAACTCGCGTTAAATCCATAATTTATCTTTCCGTCTGATTGATGGCCATCAGCGGTTGGGTTGAAGACAACAAATCCCATCATTCCACGCTCCTTCTTAGTGTCATCAAACCACGCAATTGTTATTGTTTTGGTATTGCGCCCTCTAGTGGCATGTCCTACAACCTGTACCTTTAACTTAACAAAAATAATAAAAAAATTGTGTGTTTTACATGAATTTTGAAATGTTTGTAGATCTAGATTTATTATGTTGTTTCACTGTTTGGATGGTGTTACTGTCAGCAAACAATGACAAATATTTTATCCTAAATCTGTGTTCACGCCACCTTATACAATTACTAAAGTTCATTAGCAATTAATATTTTTATGAAAACATGTTTTAAGTTGTGATTTACCACCACTGGTACGTCATCGGACCTGTGGTCATCGTGGCCCCGAGGGGTGTCCCTCCCCCCAGGCGGCCCTTATTTTTCTGTACTAAAGGTGTCAACCCTAGATAGGGCCTCACAATTAGTTGAAATAAAACTTAAATCTGAAATCTGTCAAAGATTGGCGATGGCCCCAGATGATTGTTGTTTTACTTTAACAGCACGTTAAAACATCACAAACTTTTTGTTACAAACACGCCAGGTTCCACCTCCACTCACTCACAATGCATGCCTACTAATGCCAACGCAATACTAATCACTTCCACCTGACCCTCATCACCATCCAATCACATCAGCACTATAAATACCACACACGCACTCAGTCAGCATCCGGTCTCGTTCGCGACAAGGTCTTACCTGTATGCTAACTCTAAGGACTAACTCTACCTCTACTTACCTCTCTCCAGCGATTCCCCGAAGATCCAACTCTCCCTCGTGCGTGTGTGTGGTACACCTCCCTCCTCTGACGTCTTCACCAAGCTATCACGGATCCATTCATCACTGCCATTCATCACTCTACCCAGCACTACCCGCTTCTCTGCTTGTGCCTTACTGTTCTTACTGTTCTTACTGTTACTCCTCAGCCTCCCGGGTATTCTGTAACACAATCTGGACAAATAATAAACATACAATTACTATAGTATACGGTTTGTATGTTATTTTCTTATGATTCAGTTTGTTTTTATAACAAAGAATGTGTATTTTTTTTACATTGAAATATGACAATTATATTTTTTGTTTTGTTTTCATTTTGTATTTTATAATTTTCTAGCAATACTTATTGTTTATTTCTATTATTATTATTATTATTATTATTATTATTATTATTATTATTATTATTATTATTATTGTTGTTGTTGTTGTTGTTGTTGTTTATAGCCATGTTGAGATATAATCACAATATTTTCACCAAATTGCACAGCCTTGCATTTTTAATCACAATCACTGACATTTATCATTATCATTATTGGCATGTGTGTGTTTATCACACTTGTTAAATTATTTCTTAAAACAATTAAAAATAAATAAATAATAATTATAATAATTGAACAATCACAGGACCTAGACTACAGATCAATTAAACATTGTCCTTATAATAAACATTTAAAACAAACCAATAAAAAATTACCACTTTCCCTAACCTAATATTAATGAAAAATCCCCTTGAAACACAGTTCAAGCTTTCATTTAAAATCACTTATAATCTCTAAAACCAAAAATCTGAATAATTTACATCAGTGTGCTTTTATTGTCACATGTTTATCTATTGACAGAACCCTCAAAAATATGATATTATTGTTTGAAATGTGTGACAAGAGGGAAAAAAACACTGTTTGAGAAACACATTTGTGTATTTGGACTTGTGCCTCAAAACCTGAAAAATTGCCCTTGTAACAACTTAATCATGTGACTTGCCATTCTTCAAAATATTGTTTTAATCAGCAGCTCTTCCATCTTGAACACTGACACTCATATTGGCCTGATATTCTTTTCAGAAATGTGGTAGGCCCTATTTTAATCATATTTCTCAACCGTCTCTAAATTGGCATGCCCTGGTTCGGTAACTTTCTTGCTCTAATAGACATTCGTCCTGTCTCACAGCAGCCTGCTTCCCTCTGTGACATTTTAACCATTACAGCTGCACAATGAAATTATGCTATATATTGAAATATTTGAGAGAGTTTTGGTCATTACAGGTCACATGTACACAGTAAGGTTTCAGGAGTGACTGAATTTAGAAGTTAAAAACAATCAAATGACTGTCAGCAATGACTTTATAATCAACTTCAATAACTATCACATGATCAATATTATAAAACAACAGTTTTATTTTGGAAACCTATACTGTATAAAAAAGATAGAAATAGTCTCAAATTGCAGTGTTTGTGTTTGGATGTATTATTAAAAATCTGTAGAGGAACAATACAAATAAAATATTTAATGTTTCTGTAATGGAATGACAGAGACGTGAGACGTTCAGATCCATATGCAAGCTTTTATTCCTTGACATGGTCTAAACATAGACAGGGTCGAAACAGGAGCAAATTAAATTACATTTGTAGTTTGAAAAATTATATATATAGGAACACATGCTGTGGTCCTGCATTTATAGCTTATGGCTAATACTCCGGATTCTCTGCTTTTCTGTTCTCTTTTTCTATTGTAGTGCAGGTACACACACATACCAGCAGTTCAATATACTTTCTTTAGTGTGGCATAATTCTGCATAGATACTTCAATTTTCTCTTTGCATTAATATCTGCTGTAATCTGGGCGCCCTCAAGTGCTCAGAGACCCTGAGGTATGTGCCTGCTTTGGGACGTTGGTTTCTCTGAGCTGGTTTATTGTAAAGCAGGCAGATGATTTACAGCTCCTTTGCCAAAACACGCTAAGTAATGAAAGGTCTGTTAAATTTCCACCCACTTATAATATTTCATAAACGCCTTTGCCTATTAAAAAGAGAAAGGGGACGTGAGCTTTATTTTTCATAATCAGTCTGAACCCAAATCTGCAGGAATGTGATTAAATTTGTTTCCTTCATATTGTTCAAGGATTCCCACAGCATTACCATAGAACCAAACACAAACACGTATGACAAAGAAGCATGCTTACACACTCAGAGAAAGTGCAAATGTGGGGTGTATTGGAGGGGGGTAGAGTGTGTCACATCTGTTGGCACGACATCATGTGTTTAATGCAGCACCCCCAAAGTATCAGTGTCCGATTAAAAGAGCCCAGTGGTAAGTGATGCTGAAACACTTATGACCTTAACCAGATGGTAGGAGTGCTTAGAGACCCTGGGAAGACAAGATAGCATGTTCTGGAAACAGACCAAAGCACAGAAACACACACAAATGCACATCATCATTCACTAATGCAGGCGCTTTGCACAAATTTAGGCCTGCAATCAAAGTGTGTAGAGCTGCAGTAGATTAAAGCTCCTTTTTTCAGATTGTTGAGTCATTGTAAAAAAATACCCTCCCCTCGTGAAGCTTTTTCAAATCGCTTTTGTTAAGTCTCAGAAATAACAGACCCTGTAGGTTACAGGCAATTATGAGGGAAGTGGTATGAGAATCCTTCCAAATTTATTCCCAAGGGGACATCTGTACAAGTGAAAAGACCAAGAAGTGGAGTTCATAGGGTTCAGCATTCATAGGTGCTGGTCTTAAAACTCCCAGATGGCTGTGGAAGTAAAGTTATTGCATCATTGCTATAAAAAGCATGCAGTCTGGCTTAAAACTGAAAGAAAATGTCAGATTGTTTAACTTATTTATTTATTTATTTACAAAAAAAAAAAACAATGAAAAATAATTTGACCTTTGATATTGAGTTATGGGATTGTACAGTAGTGTTGGTTTCAATAAATTAAATGAATAAAATAATAATAATAATAATAATAATAACAATAATTAAAATAATAATAATAATAATAATAATAATAATAATAATAATAATAAATAACGATGGTCCAATGTCATCACTTTATATATTTTGGTACAACTCCCACGTGAGCTGCCATTCCGCACATTTTTTGGCAATATGATGTAAAGTGTAAAAGTAAATGTGCTGATGTGTTTCATTTTGTAATTAATCTATAAATCAAATAGTATAATTATCTAAAACAGCCAGAAGATAAAGACAAAGCAGCACAGAACAGAACTCCGAGCAACCCACAGTGACATTTAATTTCTTAATCCATGTTTGGAAGTAATTTGGTGAACCAATTGGGGCGTTGAACCCTTGGCATATGCGTTGGCTTTGAAGTGGCGCTACAGCGATTCAAAAGCACAAGGAGTCGTCTGCTCTCTAAGGCTACGTTCACACTGCAGGGCTTAATGCTCAATTCCAATTTTTTTTTTAAATTCGATTTTTTTGCAAGGCTGTTCACATTTCCAATTAAATGCGACCTTTTGTGATCTCCTGTGTGAACGTGAAATGACCCAGAAGTGACCCGCATGCGCAGAAGAGTACTCAACGCTCAACGACGTCACTCGTTGTTTGCAGAAGTAGCTAACGTTAAACATGGATGCCAACAACAGTGTATTCAACAGAGGAGTTCTTTTTGCAATATTAAAGTTATTTTCCCAACGGAGCCAGCACAATTACAATCTTCTCGTTTTAAGAAGAAAATTAAAAAGAAGGAGGAGAGCAAGGTTTTTGGCCATGGCGTTTTGTGTAGCAGTGTTAGCAACGTCGGAACAGAGAAACGTGTGGGTGCGGAGTCGCAGCCAGGAGTGGTGGGATACTAATGTGAATGGCTTCACTAATACAGAATTCATCAGTTTATCTTCTCGTTCCCGCCTACTTCAACGCAGAATTATGACGTTTGTAGCTTATCAATGACGTACGGGTCGGATACATGTGGCCTGGCCGTTCAGACGGAGGTCGCATTTCAAAAGATCGGATACGTATCAGATTCAGGACCACATACCCAAGTGGCCTTGGTCACATTTGAAAAGATCGGATCTGTGTCGTTCAGACTGTCATGAAAAGATCAGATACAGGTCGCATAGGGGCAAAAAAATCGGAATTGGGTCTTTTCAGCCTGCAGTGTGAACGTAGCCTAAGCTCTTGTGGTACTTTTGATCGGTCTGATGGTGATGACGCGCTTCTAGTCGAACAAGCCTAATGATTCAATGAACCATTCATAAAGAACCATTTACTTCACTTCTGAATTAATCAGCCATTTGAACGAATCAAATGATCAAATGAGTATGGATAAATGACTTGATGACTTAATTATTAAGACATTTACCAAAACCTACTGGCAGTTTTAGTTGATTATTTAGAGTATCCTTTTATTAAATAAATAATTTCATATGTTCATAGTAATAATAGTTATGGTTCGCCCAACCAACAATGACAATTCTGTCATCATTCCAAAATAGTATATGTCCAAAATAGTATTATGAAATATTTCTTGCCGAACCTACTTTTTGTAATACCTGCTTGATGCTTTACACAACAACTTTAAATTATCTAAAATTTCTACAAATTTGATGTGCGATTAATTTGATTAATTAATCATCACATAATGTAATTAATTAGATTAAAATTGTATTCACTTACAAGCCCTAATATATAATACAAAATACATAATATTAAAACTCTTCATTGTGGCAAATTTGAAGTTATTGTATTACATCTTGACTGTATTTATAAACCCCAATATATAGTTTTAAATATGAAAATGAATTTATACATTTGCATATAGTTCTAAATCTGAATATATTAATGTAAATCTATATAAAAAAAAAATAATAATAATAATATATATATATATATATATATATATATATATATATATATATATATATATATATATATATATATATATATATATATATATATGACGTACAGTTATCAGTTAATGAGGCTGATTACTTGCATATTTATTATAATATAATGAGGTACCATTATATTATATTACTCCTCTTTTGAAGAATAAGGCCTATGGAAGAACTTAACTTTGCCATGGCATATGGTGGATATGGATGAGGACATTGTGAGAACAGACCTATCCTTACTTGTTTTTGTCACTAATTAAGGAACTTGGCTTAAATCAACCAGTCTGTGCAAATTCTTACCATCCTCAAACAGACATTTGTAGTCAATTATTGATAGCTGCTTGCTTTTGTTCTTATGATTGAGTACTTTTCGGTGAGCGTGTATGTGTAGAAGTGCAGTTTCACTGTTAGAAGGAATCATTATGAAAGAGGTTTGAAAGCTCGAGGAACACCACTCATCTTCCAGATGGAACTTCCTGCTCACTCACGTCTCAGGTGAAGTCAGATGGATCACCCTGGTGAGAGCAGATTCACACACAGTCTAAACCATAAATGGAACACAATCACACTCTAAAACGTATGAATAAAAAAAATATATATATAAAAAATAGTAATAACAATAATAATAATTATATATATATGTAAGCCATGAACCAGCACTTGTTATATTCTGTGTGCTGATGCATGTTTTTTAGTTTTTATATAGTGGTGACTAATAATCAGTCACTCAAACAGTAAATTATAATTAGTAAATTAGATCAATTACTAAATGAGATTAATTAAAACACATAAACATAATATCATAAATTATATTTGTGCAGAACATATAGTGAATACACAGAATGAACAGGCCACTCCAGAACATTCTATGACTGATTCCTGAACCAGCTTTAGTAGATATGGATGTGTACTTTTTGATGCCTTTGGAGCACAGACTGAAGCTTGATGATTACTGGACTTTCCAACAAAACAATCATCCCTATATTTGCCAAAATGTCATGAAACAGTCAAAATTTCTATTTCTTGCATCAGTAAAGCACCTCCATAACAAGATTCGTCGACCTCCATGTTTGACTGTGGTGATTGTGTTCTTCTGTTCGTTAGCCCTGGCATGTTTTGCACCAGACATAGTGCTGATCTATGGGTCCAACATTTCCAGTTTGGCCTTATTTTTCCATAAAACATCCTTCCAGATTTCTACAGGTCTACTCGAATGAATATTAGCATATTCAAGTCAGCTTTTTATGTTCTTCTTTGTGAAGACTGGCATTTGGCATGGTGCCCCAACATGAAGGTCAAGCTTCTTCAGTGTTGACCTTATGTTGTTGTTTTTTTGTTTTGTTTTTGTTTTTTTCTCCTCCTCCTTTTATCAGGTCATCTTGCAAGTCTTTGGCAGTAAATTTAGGGGATTTCTCAGTTGTTCTGATCAAACATTTTATTCCTCTAGATGATATTGTGCTTTGTCTTGAATGCCACTAATGTTTTCTGGCAAAACACATTTTGAACTAATAAATAAAGCTGCCAGGTGTGTCTGTAGGAACGTTTAGTGTCTTGGAAATTTTCACGTATAGCCATAGACTTCCTAATGTAATACAACTCTTTCCTCTCTATAGATTTTGTGAGAGCTCTTTTGATTTGACTACTGTATATCCACTGCTCAGCTTTAGCACATGCATGCCCTTGGTTTAAATTGATTGTTTAAATTAATAAATGTTTATACATTTTTTTTCCAAAGCGTTGGAAATTTGTTTACAATTGTGTCATGCTGCACGTTATTGTCAATTACAAGATTTATTAAATTTAATTTTAGTAAGTAATTTGAGTAAAATTAACTAATATTAATGTATATGATGATGTCACTAAATTTGTATATTTTTGTGTTAATTTATTTATTTATTTATTTATTTTGTAGGCTATATATAGCAGGGACTAGTGGGTCAATTAGCGTTTAAAGGTTTTTTTTTTGTTTTTTGTTTTTTTTTTATCAATATGATTAATTAGATATATACACATAAACACAGTAGTAATGCATTTGTGTGACAGGAACAGAAATAAATTGAATATATACTTTATTGCTAATAAATATATTTCTACATTCACAAATTGTTTGGATATTTGGTTCAAACTGTTAAATTGTGCCCCTTATTAGCAATGAAAATAAAGATAATTCAAGGTTTTTTTTTTTGTTTTTTTTTTCTCAGTCATCTCAACCGCAAAAAGTGTTCTGATTTAGCCAAATTCACCCTATTAATTTAGTTAACTAAAATTACAATACATTTTAATTTAATATGAAGTAAAATAGACTCAAATATTAAAATTGTGTACCAAATTTAAAGGACATTTTTCAATGATGCCTAAAAACTGTACAAATGAGCACTGTTGTTCTAAGTATGCGAGCATGTGCAGGTAATACTTTGTGTAGACCCTTTTAGGAATAACTTTTGACTTGGAGACATACTGATGGAAAATGATCCTCTCTCTAGTCTCCCTCTGTGTCTTCTTCAGTCTCCCAGCGAGAGCCCTGGAGCAAGAGGCGAGAATCTGTTTCGCTGTGATAAAGAGCTGATCAGTGGCTCCCCAGAGCCCAGGCGGTGCTGGACTCCTCACACCAGCATAATACGCATGTAACCTGGCACTGAAAAAAACAGGAAAGACACAGAGAGACATGGAGAGGTGGAGCAGATGGGAGAAAAGAGGCATGCAGGAGAAAGGTAACAGGGATGACAGGAGAAGAGAAAAAGTGTGTAGATGACATAGACATAAAACAAGTACAATGACTCTAGCTCACTAACAAAATGAAGTAGGAGGAATGACAGAAAGCCAGTACTGCAGCTGATGCACCTTAACTTAACAAAGTTTGGTCCTGCTAAGCAGAGCTAGCTGAATACAATAGCCATAGTTTTAAATATGAATACAATAGCCAAGCTGCAGAATCCTCCTGTATTCCTCGACTCCCAATCAAAAAATTAAAGCTTCACTATTGCATCCATATACATTTCTCATGATGTTAGATTATGTCATGAGCTATACTGCCTTATATAAAGAGTTGATATGAAGATGTGTGTTACCTATAAGGAAATTTATATATATATATATATATATATAAAATTAGCATATTTCATCCGACCAATAAAAGAAAAGTGTTTTTAATACAAAAAAAGTCAACCTTCAAATAATTATGTTCAGTTATGCACTCAATACTTGGTCGGGAATCCTTTTGCAGAAATGACTGCTTCAATGCGGCGTGGCATGCAGGCAATCAGCCTGTGGCACTCCTGAGGTGTTATGGAGGCCCAGGATGCTTCGATAGCGGCCTTAAGATCATCCAGAGTGTTGGGTCTTGCGTCTCTCAACTTTCTCTTCACAATATCCCACAAATTCTCTATGGGGTTCAGGTAAGGAGAGTTGGCAGGCCAATTGAGCACAGTAATACCATGGTCAGTAAACCATTTACCAGTGGTTTTGGCACTGTGAGCAGGTGCCAGGTCGTGCTGAAAAATGAAATCTTCATCTCCATAAAGCTTTTCAGCAGATGGAAGCATGAAGTGCTCCAAAATCTCCTGATAGGTAGCAGCATTGACCCTGCCCTTGATAAAACACAGTGGACCAACACCAGCAGCTGACATGGCACCCCAGACCATCACTGACTGTGGGTACTTGACACTGGACTTCAGGCATTTTGGCATTTCCTTCTCCCCAGTCTTCTTCCAGACTCTGGCACCTTGATTTCCGAATGACATGCAAAATTTGTCCAAAAGTCCAGTGCTGCTTCTCTGTAGCCCAGGTCAGGCGCTTCTGCCGCTGTTTCTGGTTCAAAAGTGGCTTGTCCTGGGGAATGCGGCACCTGTAGCCCATTTCCTGCACACGCCTGTGCACGGTGGCTCTGGATGTTTCTACTCCAGACTCAGTACACTGCTTCCGCAGGTCTGGAATCGGTCCTTCTCCACAATCTTCCTCAGGGTCCGGTCACCTCTTCTCGTTGTGCAGCATTTTTTGCCACACTTTTTCCTTCCCACAGACTTCCCACTGAGGTGCCTTGATACAGCACTCTGGGAACAGCCTGTTCATTCAGAAATGTATTTCTGTGTCTTACCCTCTTGCTTGAGGGTGTGAATGATGGCCTTCTAGTCAGCAGTCTTACCCATGATTGCGGTTTTGAGTAATAAACCAGGCAGGGAGTTTTTTAAAGCCTCAGGAATTTTTGCAGGTGTTTAGAGTTAATTAGTTGATTCAGATGATTAGGTTAATAGCTTGTTTAGAGAACCTTTTCATGATATGCAAATTTTTTGAGATAGGAATTTTGGGTTTTCATGAGCTGTATGCCAAAATCATCAGTATTAAAACAATAAAAGACCTGAAATATTTCAGTTGGTGTGCAATGAATTTAAAATATATGAAAGTTTAATTTTTATCATTACATTATGGAAAATAATGAACTTTATCACAATATGCTAATTTTTTGAGAAGGACCTGTATATACTGTATATAAAGACAAAAAACGTCTCTAGGTTCTCCTAGTTCAGTGCAGATGTCCAAGAGGGACACACCTGCTAGAAAAGCCTTAGACGCAGCCATACCCCGAGTAGAGTGAGCCTTGGCTCCCAAAGGAAGGGGAAGACCAGAGGACTCATAGGAGACGTTGATAGCCTCGACTATCCAATGACTGAGGGGCTGCTTAGAGGCAGGGTAACCCTTTTTAGGAGGACCATAGCAAACAAGCAATTTGGTCAGATTTTCTCCACAGGGCAGCTCTGTGGACGTATGCATCCAGTGCTCGCATTGGACACATACAATTCAGCTTCTCCTGGTCTGGCTCCCGAAAGGGAGGAGGGCAGAAGGCCTGCAGTACTATAGGCTGTGGCGTAACAGAGGGAACTTTAAGAACATAACCGCTTGAGGGTATAAGAATGCTTTTGCCATACCAGGGGCAAAGTCTAAGTAGTTAGGGGCCACCGAGAGGGCCTGAAGGTCTCCAACTCTCTTTAGAGAAGTAATAGCCAGTAACAGGGCAGTCTTAAGGGTCAGATGTCCATCTGATATATCTTTTATTGCCTCGAACGGAGCTTTACAGAGAGCCTCTAACACCACAACCAAGTCCCACGGGGGAATATGGGGACCATACTGGAGGTCTCAGCCTCAGTGCACCATGGAGGAAACGTGTAACTAGGGGGTGTCTACCCACTGACTGACCATTGAAAGGGACGTGGTAAGCATCTATGGCCGCCACGAACATCTTTAAGTTGGAGTGAGTTAACCCTGCAGAGAGCCTAGCTTGTAGAAACTCCAGAACTGTACCAACTGGGCAGTTAACAGGGTCAAGCTGGCGGTCTCTGCACCATGAGGAGAATAGTTTCTACCTCAGTGCGTACAGTTTCCTCGTAGAGGGAGCTTGGGATTGGAGGGGGGGTCTCAACAAGCTCGTTTGAGAGACCGGAAGCTATGAGCTGTGCCCCCTCAGGGGCCACACCCACAACTTCCACAACCTCGGGCGAGGGTGAATTATTTTGCCCTGTGCCTGAGAGAGTAGATCTGTCCTGATCAGAATCTCCCATGGAGAGCCGTCGAGGAGAGAGATCAGATCTGCGAGCGATACTGGGCCCGGCCGGAATGGGGCTACTAATAGAAGACGGACCCCGTCCCGGCGTACTCTCGCCAGAACTCCTGGGAGCAGAGCGATAGGGGGGAAGGCATACAGACGAAGCCTCAGCCTGGTCTGTACCATAGCGTCCAGTCCCAGAGGAGCTGGATGAACTAGAGAGAAACAGAGGGGACATTGCGATATCTCTTGAGTCACAAAGAGGTCCAAAAACTCTCCATATCTACTTCACCACCTCGGGGTGAAAGCCCTCTGGGCCTCGGCCCCTGTCTCAACATTATGTCTGCTCCCACAGTCAATCTCCCAGGAATATACACTGCTCTGAACGAGAGGAGTTTGTCCTGGGACCACAGAAGGATCTGGTGTGCCAGCTTGTACAAGGGGTGCGAATGCAGATCTCTCTGGTGACTGATATAAGAGATCGCCATTGTGTTGTCGGTGCGCACCAACACATGGTCACCTCTCAGGTCTGGGAGGAAATATTTCAATGCTCGATGCACAGATAGCATCTCTAGACAACTGGTATGCCATGCCAGATGGCGACCTCTCCACAGACCGTGGGCAGGGTGGCCACTCATGACCAAACCAAGGTTTCTTCCACATGTCTAAGGCATCTGTCAACAGTCAGGTTCAGGTCAGCTACACCTTGTTACTGCCTATTAACCTCTCTTCTACTGTGTCCAGCCCTCCCGCTGTCGAGGATCTCCCTGAGCAGCGCTCAGAGCATAGCGGCCGCTCAATACGTGGGGACGAGAGGTCAAGGTTCCGCTAGCCGGTCTCCCTGTGAACCTGCCGCATTCCAGCCGTTCACTAAATCAAGAGAGAGCCACTGACTCATACATCGAGGACCCTCTAAGGAGACCGTCCCGTGATCTATCTTTGTACTAAGCTATCTGCCGTTTCTGTTAAGAGTGACTTTTACCTGCATAACCTGCAGCTACCTGTGTTCCCGATTACAGAGACTTGTGTCATCGCTCTCTCAATAAACTCTTTCATTGCACTTGGATCCTAGCTCTTCCTTACTACATGTGCAGCATGTTTCGAAAGAAAGGGCTTGATCTTCTTGATGTTGAATAAAGTAAATCTGCAGGATCAGACAGTTTTAGCAATGTGGTCTGAGAAAGTCAGCTGATCATCAATCATAACTCCAAGGCTTCTAGCTGTTTTTGAAGGAGTTATGGTTGATGTGCCTAACTTGATGGTGAAATTGTGATGAAACGATGGGTTTGCTGGAATCACAAGCAGTTCTGTCTTGGCAAGGTTGAGTTGAAGGTGATAGTCCATCATCCAGGAAGAAATGTCTGTTAGACAAGCTGAGATGCGAATAGCAACCGTCGGATCATCAGGATGGAATGAGAGGTAGAGTTGAGTGTCATCAGCATAGCAGTGGTATGAAAAGCCATGTTTCTGAATGACAGAACCTAATGATGCCATGTAGACAGAGAAGAGAAGTGGTCCAAGAACTGAGCCCTGAGGCACCCCAGTAGTTAGATGTTGTGACTTGGACACCTCACCTCTCCAAGATACTTTGAAGGACCTATCTGATAGGTTTATTTATTTATTTATTTTGTTTATTTGGCAGGGACAGCGCACAATTTAGACAATTGCACCAGAGTTAGCTAACAGCTAATTTGCATCTGTTGTCCCTGGGCAGGTAGACAAAACAAAAACAACCACTAAACAACAAATACACTACATAAATTTAAAAAAATACATATTATCCATCAATTATGAATTGATAAAAACGGTTTGATATATACACCAAATACAGAAAATACAATGCAATCATTAGTGGTGACAGTCTTGTGCTGATTTTAGCCAAATTTTGACGCTGGCTTTAAATACTGCAAAACTTCCTGAATTTCTAATGTTTGTGGGTATTGAATTCCACTTCTCCACTACTTTAACAGAGAAGACGGATTGACCAAAGGTTGTCTTTCTAAAATGCGGTACCAAATCACCCCTAGTTGATGCTCTAGTTCTACTGCCACTGCCAGATAAAACTATGCATCCTCCAAGAGGAGGGGGTGCAAGATCATGAATAACTTTAAACATTAGACATACATCCGAATAAAATAAGATATTATCAAAATTGAGAAGATTATATTTTTTCAGAATATTACAATGATGATAATCCTTAGGTTTTTTGTCTAATACTTTTAAAACTTGTTTATACAGTGAATAAATAGGCTTGAGCGTAGTCGCTCCTGCCTTTGACCAGGTTGTTATACAGTAAGACAAATGGGGAAAAAAATCATTGTGTGTACAAAAAGGTTTGCAGCAGACAGTGACAAATTATGTCTAATACTCTTAAAATTGTTTAGATTAAACTTAACAGTCTTGATGACCTTACTTACTTGTTTTTTGAAGGTCAAATTTGTGTCAATTATTATGCCTAAATATTTAACATGTGTCACATATGTAATGACTTCACCGTTAATTAACCCTTTAACTGTCACCCCCCATTTTTTTTTAAATAGGCATTAAAGTGCACTATCCAAACAAAAATTGCTGTAATTTATGAACACTTTGGAATATAAACCTAAGGTTAGTCTCTTTTTAAAGAAGAAAATTGGCAGATTTTGGCAAAAGAAATTGAAGTATCAACAAGTTATAGAAGTTTAAATGTGCTGTAAATAATATGCACTATATCGATTTTTATTTTATTTTATATATTATAAATATTTTGCATAACAGGTTTTACTCTAAAATTGGTATAAAATTAAAGCCTTGTGTCTAAATAAGTTATGTTATTAATTTGAAGTTGATATGAAAAAAATTGAGGTTCCTGTGAGATTTTATTTAGGGCGTCATACCACACACAGCCACTGGGAGTCATCAAAACTATTTTGAATTTTGCTTTATGAATTTTTCTCTAGATTTCTCTGTGAATTTTACTTCTATCTCAAAATAACTAAAAGATATGAAATCCTGAGACTCAGACCTTTCCAATGATATGTTTGTTGCCAAGATTATAAAAAGTTTTGGTTCTAGAAGACCGTAATGCATTATGTTTTATGACACTTGGCCCTGCCCACTAAGGGGGAGGTGACCGCCATTAGATTTTAAAGTACCATTTCCATGGTAAAGCAATGTCCGATTTCAAAATGGTTTTCACAAGATGAATCTTGAGCTTCTAAACTTTCAAATGAAATATGATTTATGATGATTACTAAAAGATTTTTTAGAGAAAAAGACAACAACAAAAAAGAGTGCCAAGCATCCCACAGGTGGGACGGTGACAGTTATGGGGTTTTGTGTTGCTTGTTCTCAGCGCTGAATATCATGTCTGTCAGTTCATATCTGCGTCAAGACACAAACGCGCTATCATCAAGTTTTTCTTGAGACAATTAACGTTACGTTTATGCAAGTATCGTGAAAGTACGCGCAGCCCGGCACGTCACCTGTAGGAGAAGAAAATACAGTCCGGCACGGTTTGTTAAACCGAGGGAACAGTTTAAGAATTTGTGAGTACGGTTTATAAACCGATGGGACGGATTGCAAAACCGTCGCCACGGATTGTATGTTTTTCTCCTACATGTGACGTGCCGGGCTGCGTATGAAAGTGAGTCAAAGGTAGGTTAAACTGTAAATCTGTCAGTCTTTCAGTTTCCTTCGGTGTTCACTGGCAGAGCGGGCATGTACTTTATCAATTCATATGGCATCCTATTTTGGGTTAAATAATGTCCCAAATGCTTCCAGATATACAAGGTTAATGGAGAAATATGTCTGAATCTATCTATAGTTGCTTTTCACATTATAAATAATAAATAGATAAATTCTTAACAAGTAATATAGTACACTGTTCATTTTAAGATGTCTTATTACTCATGTTACTCATTAAAATTATGTACAAATGTAATACTTGAATAAAAGTTGTAAAAATAAACATGTATTTAATAATCAGATTAATTAAATACTTAAATTGTTTCAGGCATCCATGTGAATATTGCACAATGTTTCATTTAATTGACCCTAGAATGAAGCCTATATAAAAAATAAAAAATAAAGTTTATAATTTGACACCTGTTTTGTAGACACTTCTCATCATACTCATAATTAGGGGTAATCACAATTGTTTCACCACATTTACTTATTTAAATAATTTAAATAAGTGTTAGTTTTTTTTAATCCTTTGTCAATAGAATTGGCCCAGACTTCTGCAGTGTCAATAGAAAGGAAGCTCCTGTGAGTCTGATCACACTGATGAGTGTGAGTGATGGTGACCCTTCAGGAAAAGAGCAGAATGCTGACGATGACGCCAGAAGTGTGAGTCTGTCTCATTTATATGCTATTCTGTGTGCAGTAGAAATTTAAAACACACAAATGAATATGAAAAAATAAAGTTTAACTGGGCAGGCACACAAATTTAGTTTATGTTCACACCTGGAATTTACTAATTACTCATTTAAGATATCAAACCGCAAAAAGATAAATGGTTAGTTGACCCACAAATGGAAAAATTGTCATAATTTCTCACTCTCTGTGATTCCAAACCTGCAAGACTTGCATTCATTTTCAAAACACAAATTAAGCCATTTTGAATGAGATAATTTCCTTGCATCGACAGTCTACACAACTACCACTTTAATACTTCAAGAAGTTCAAAAAGAGATCATAAAACTAGTCCAAATGAATTGAGCGGTTTAGACCAAATTTTCTGAAGAGACTCGGTCACTTTACAATGAACAGAATTACTTTTTTTAACATTGATCAGGGAACATAAACAGAAAATTTGGACTAAACCACATGATACATATAAATTACTTCTCTTTATGGATTAGATCTCTTTATGAAATATTAAAGTGGTAGTTATGGGACAGAAATCTTATATTCTATTAAACTATCTTCAGCTGTGTTACAAAGTTAACAAAAGGCTGAGTAAACTGATGAAATGTTCATTTTTAACGAACCCTGTAATAAAAGTATATGGCCATATGTGTCAGATCTCAGGGGTGTTAAATACACTTACTCAGTAGATGATCACAGTTCGACATTGTTTAAAATGAAATGTGAAAATGAAAAAGATTGAATAAATTCTTATTTTAATTCAGCATGTGTGGGTGTGTGTAAATTATATATATATATATATATATATATATATATATATATATATATATATATATATATATATATATATATATATATCATATCAAGGATTGTACCCTGTCGAAGCGAATTGTGTACCCTTTTTGAAGGGTCCATTTTTGTACCGTTAAATAAAGGTACAAAATTGCCACCACAGGTACAAAAATAGTCTCTTATGGTACAAATCACAAGGGTACAAATTTGTACCCTATGCCAAGGGTACAAAAACTGTACCCTTGAGGGTACAGCCCCAGTGACAAGCCATTGTACCCCTAAGGGGTACCCCAATTATGTACTTTCTTTTCTGAGAGTATATATATATATATATATATATATATATATATATATAAATAAGAGTATAATTAGAATAGTGAGTGCTAAAGTTGAAGATGGCTAAGGACTGCTGGGATTGAGTTGGGCAGGTCATTCCACCAGGAGGGAACGATTAATGTTAAAGTCTGTGAAAGTGATTTTGTGCTTCTTTGGGATGAACAATCAAGCGAAGTTCACTTGCAGAACGCAAGCTTCTAGAGGGCACATAAGTAGGGTGACCATATGCGACGTTCATATGGGACACGCCCGAGCCTGGATTTTAATATTGCCTAAAATATACAGGTTTTGGCTATTTGCACTGTGCAGGTTGATCATTGTGTAACATTCATGAGAGCCATAAAGAGCAGAGCAGATGGCTCCTTATGCTTTCGAATCGCTTTCATGTGTTTGTTCGTTCGTTTGACTTGAAGCATTGTGGTGAACGTTTTTTTGTTGTTTTTTTTTGGATTTGTTCGCAGCGATGCTTCAATTCAATCGATCGAACAAACATGTGCGCATATTTTCATCGCTTTGATCGTTCCCTCTAGATCTCACCTTCTCACACGCAGCCCCACGATTGGTCGATTACATACAATACCTGCATGTTATTGATCAAACTGCTCTGGATGTTTTAAGCAATATTAAAATCATGGCTGGGACGTGTCCCGTATGAACGGCGCGTATGGTCACCCTACACATATGTCTGAAGTAATGAATTTAGGTAAAGGGGTGCATATATATGTATAAGTATGTACATAGATTACATTTGTGTATGGGAGACAATTACCACAGATGGACTTTGAAAAAAGCTAACATACAAGATATTTTAGATTTTACATTGTTAGTCATTATATTTTCCCCCATATTTCCAGTTGTGTTGATTTACTTACTTTTTTTTTTTAAATATTGCAATCTGCTATAATAAAATGTTCATGCAATCAGTCAAATAATGTGTCATTTAGGGATTTGAAAGAAATATGTTAACAATCAACACCTAATGCTAAAACAATTGTGAATTAACTCTTATAAATCAAATCAAGCATATCTGACTTCAAAGCTACCACTGCAATGCACGATTTTCACTTACAAACATTTCATCAAGTCAGATTTTATGTTTAATTTCTTCATGCATTTACAGTATACAGAGGCCTTGTGTTCCAGTTCACATCCCTGGATATTGATTCTCCGGTTTAACTGCCAGTTGTTCTAGCTGACATCACATGCACCCATAACAAAAATGTGCAAAGAGCTCACCTTCAATAAAAGATAATCAAAAAGTTTTGATCATCTACAAATACAGGGGAAACAAAGTGGTCACACGAGATTTTAGAATTTTTTTTTTATTTTGATCAAGACTGGACGTCTATTTGGGTCTTTGGATCAAGAGCTTATTTTAAATGACATCTTGTATCTATTTGCATCTATTTTTGTCACAGAACCAAAGAGTCAACAAACTGTTGTTAACTGGAGAACAAAATAATTATTTGTGTAATTTTGCAGTTGTTCTCCACAAAGTAGCTGGTATCTGGTTAACCTTCTGTCTAACATAGAATTAACTGTTTTTGGCTTATTGCAAAGCATCTCAGGAACACAAGCACACACATATACTACACTGCGGTTGGCCACAGAGATTAAAGCTCAATATCACAGAGTGTGATCTGTAGAGTCAGACACTGTTATTTTTTGTTTCCCTAGTGAGAACTGTCCGAGTTGTCTCACCATGGGGCATATCAATTACTGGCTATAGTGTAAAAAAAAATCAATACAGCTGAATACATAAGCACAAATCTCTACCTTGACCATGAGAGGTCTTTGCACTCAAAGGCAATAATACAGGCTACTAAGATCCTGTATTGCTAGGTGCCCCATTTTATTGAAAAAGGCCACATAACCCATATCTGAGAGCAATGATCCCAAGATTTTAAGAGAGAAGTTATGTATTGTATAACACAGCTCTCTAAAATACCTGATTCTGATGGAGAATCGCATCTTCATGTGGTCAAAGTACTTTCACTGATCTCTGTGATAGGGTCAAATCTCTTTTATCATTCCAAAGTCTCTTTCTTCTCACATAATTAAGTAATTTCAACTCAAATCAATATTTAATGTGCATTTATTTAGGTAAGCAGCCATTCATTATGTGGTATAATGTCCACTCAGCCAGTCATTTTCACAAAATAAACCATGACTAACTGTATATTATACATTTAAATAATATATATATTTGACAGTGACAAATGTAGTTCATAAAAGTGCAATATAACTTCAAAACTTTCATTTATATCAAAACAAATTTGAATTCAAATTCTATATCAACCCTGTCATGTTGCAAAATATTTGATTCCTCAGCTCTTAGTTGGTTCAAGAAAGTAGTTTTTGTTTGTAACCTTGAGGAAATTTCCAGTCAATACATGAGATTACAAACCCAGCCCTGTTGATCTGTGTCTACTTTGTAGATGGCAGATATGGCTACTGCATTTCATCATGAATTATTTCTGAATCTATGATTTCATCTGAATGATTGAACATCTGAACTACTTCTGCATAGTTGATCAGTGTATATTTTGCTTGATGGAAAAGTTATGACACGCATGGCTTATTTTTATATTCTAGTTTAATGTCAATCAGTAAACACAAGAACCATCATCTGGTGTTGTTTTTATTGCAATCAAGTCTTTTACTTGACCTTCTGACTTGGTTTGTCTGCTTGTGTGTGCGTGTGTGTGTGTGTGTGTGTGTGTGTGTGTGTGTGTGTGTGTGTGTGTGTGTGTGTGTGTGTGTGTGTGTGTGTGTGTGTGTGTGTGTGTTATTTTCAGCAAATTTCACTTAAGAAAAGTTCTGGTGACTCCCTGAAAATCTGTCATCTATAACGAGTGGCATAGTGAATGTTAATGATCCATTTTTCTGAGTCACTGAACCAACACGCACGAATCATTTCATTAAACTACTGGCAACTCAATGACTCAAGTTAACAGCTGCTATCATTTTGATTATGGCGCTTATTTCACTTTCAACTCCTTTCTTTAATTAAACACACTTACAAAATGAGGTTAATAAGATCCTTAATTCAATTTAAGTCGGGAACTGAGTTAACAGACAGTGTGTAATCAGAGAGATACAGTCAGATTTTAATTTAAAATTGGAGTATGGAAATAACAATGTAGGAGTCATACTGACAATTTATCAATGTGAAGAGTGAAACACATTTCAGACACATTAACCTGTTACAACTCACCAGACATGTTATTTCTGAACTGCCATGATAGATCGTAAAAAGTCAATTTTAGGGAAGACGTGGCCTAGTGGTTAGAGAGTTTGACTCTTAACGCTTGGACTGTAGTTTTGAGTTTTGAGCTGGCAACACCACGACTGAGGTTCCCCTTGAGCAAGGCACTGAACCCCAACTGCTCCCCGGGTGCCACATTATAAATGGCTGCCCACTGCTCCGAGTGTGTGTTCACGGTTTGTGTGTGTTCACTGCTGTGTGTGTGCACTTTGGATGGGTTAAATGCAGAGCACAAATTCTGAGTATGGGTCACCATACTTTCCTGTATGTGACTTCACTTTCACTTACTTTTGTTTTTTTTTAGTTTTTTTTTTACCTTTTTTTCACTTTTAAACCATCTTAATAAAACATTCCCATCTGCTTTATCTGTTTTAGATAAAACTGCACACTCTTCTAGTGTCACTCACTGGGAATTTCACATTTAAAGTGCCTTAAACACGCCGCGCAATATCATTTTTTTTAAATATTTTTTTGGGGCTGTTTAATACACCTGCGATGTAGGAAAAAATTATATTGCTTATGGTGTCTCTCGAGAACATGCAACATGAAAAGTGCAGCAAAATATACCATTGGTGATGTCAGGTTTGGCAGAGTTGTAGCTAGAGCCACATATTTCCAGTGAACGTAGGTTTTTGAGAACACACACCACTCAGGAAATCAGCTCAACTGATGCTCAAGTGAAGGCTGACATTTGAATGCTAGACAATTAATCTCATGAGCAAACGTGGGTTTGCCTAACTACTTTGCACAGTGAGCTGTCTCTTTTCCTCTCAGTCCCTTTTAAATAGTTTTAGGAGGGGTGTTTTAGCTTTAAAATCATAATGAGGTAGCTTTCTCTCAGTTCTGACCTAATTGGCAAGACCCCCGGTCTAAAGCAGGCACTTACTGCAGTACAGTGCAGCCATTGTGTTCCTCTGATCTGTTGTCATTCAGCAGAACTGGGCAATTCTCACGTCTGGGACAGAACGTCTGCACCCGTGCTTGTGTACGTGTACGTGTACGTGTACGTGCTTCAATACATTCTGTTTGTATTCTTGCACATTGTGCGTTCTGAATTCAGGCCTAATTAGGGCTCGGAAGGATCCTTGCTGGAATGGGATCTTAAATAGAAGCAAGCATTCTGCTGGTATTTTTTTTATATAAATAGATGGTAAAGTTGAATGCCCTTCTCTTTGCTGATTCTGCCACTTTTAGCCTAGCCCTAAATAGACCAACTAAGAAGCATATCAATGCAAGACATCTGGAAGTGTTCCGCTGCAAAGTTGGAGACAGAAAATCTACTTTACTGAGTAATATCAAATGGAGTATGAAAGGAAGTTGCTGGCTAGGGAGAAAAAAAAACATGTCTTTGAGAAACCCCACATTTTAGGAAACTTTTCCGAACTGACCGCTGTGACTTCATGTATTAACAAGTTAACAATCATAGCAGAAGCTTACTAACACATTTTGGTAACACTTTACAACAAGATTCCATATGTTACCATTGGCTAACTGTATTTGTTAACATGAACTAACAATAATAAGAAAAAAAATTATTAATCTTAGTTAATGTTAATTTTAAATATTTTTTTTAAATCAAAAGTTGTATCTGTTAATTTTCGTTAAACAGTGTGTTTGTGTGTGTGTGTGTGTGGGGGGGGGGGGGGTCGCTCCATGGCAATCCCAGACAAAAGAGTTAACACATTGTGATGAATGAAGCTCATCCTTACATTCCTCTGATAAATATCTCCTCTTCACATCCATTTCCTCATCATATAAAGCACACACTGCATTGCATTAGGTTCCCATGACAATTATGCATTTTGGCAAAGCTGCTAACACTCTCATCAGTCGCACACCAGGCAGCCGACTAACAGGATACCACAGCACTATATGCTCCTTATAGTTTCTGCACCTACTGTAGTGAACTTATTTGAAGCTTTATTTTAAAGGAAACACATTGGGTATGAATATTCATGGTAATCAGATTGTCCTCTGGAAAACCAACAAAAGCACATTACATTTGGTGGCAATGCTAAGGCTATAGATTGTATCATATTTTATATGAAGCATGAATGCTTCACACTTTTAAATATAAATGCCTTATTTAGATATGTTGGCAATTCATCAACTATAGCATTCACCCCATGCTGCACATTAAATTATGCATGTCACTTAAAATTAATGTGGTACATAGAGCCACATTTATCTGATTTTTTTTTTTTTTCAAAATAATAACTTTTGTAGCAAACAACAGTGTAGCAACTGTTTTACAATCACATTGTGAGTCATATTTAATTGACAGGTTAGCTTTTATGACCAATATTATTATTGATTCATTTTAGACTCTGGCTTATTTATTGAAAACATTTCTTGCAAAACATAATTAGGAATATTAAGCTTCATTCTCGATGTCTGTTTGTTTAGTGAAGTGTGTTTTAACAGCTTTCCCCATCTCTTCAAACTCTCCGCGCAGCAGAGAAAATATGTGCCTCTTAAAACTCAGTAGACAATCCAGCTGCATGATGCAATTTTCTATTTCCTCCCAATAAGTGAAATAATCACAACAATTTCCTGATATTCCGCACCATTTATTTTACACTCACCCTTAGTTTGCTCTTCTCCTCCTCTTCACTTGGCCCAGTTTGAGTCGTTGTTATAGTTGTCATTGTAGAATAGACTCTGCATGCATTAGAGTGGCAGGCTGAATTATGAAAATGATCCCAGAACTAATATTTAAATAGTTATGCAACAAAAAGAGCTGAAATTCATACAGCCCACTGAGAAGAAGCACGCACATTCAGATGGAGTATGTATATTGATAACTCTTTGTATGGGGGATGTCTGGCATAAATTATCTTCTAAACTATTTACTTTGTTTTGTTGAGGAAGCAGAGCAATTTGGCTGAGTTGTCTGGGCTTCAATCTGATCTGCAAAAAAAAACAAACAAAAAAAAAAAAAATCCTTTTGAAGCAGCACACCTGTTTTCAACATTGATAATAATCTGAAATGTTTCTTGAGCATTAAATCAGCATATTAGAATGATTTCTGAATTATCATGTGACACTGAAGACTGGATTAATGATGCTGAAAATTTAGCTTTGCATCAAATGAAGAAAGTAAATCTTAAAGTATATTTAATTAGAAAATGCTTATTTAAAATGTTAATAATATTTCACAATATTACAGTTTTTACTGTAAATAAACACAGCCTTGTCAAGCATAAGAAACTTATTTAAAAAATATTGAGTAATCTTAAAGATTGCAAACTTCTGATATCGATAAATGCATTGGATATTTATTGTCAAGCAGCTGTCTAGATCAGAAAAGTCTAGATCAAAAAAGTATATTTAATGGCAAGTTCATTAATACATTTATGAAATGAAAAGAGTAGTAGGAGCAAATACTCTGGCTATTGGAAATGTTAGGGTAACATTTGTTGTCAAATTGAATAGCAGAATAGATGGTCTTTCTTCACGGCAGAAGAAGCTTTAAATTCTGAAAGTTGCAGTATGTTTTCATAGTGCAATGAACTGTTTTATATTGAAAGATAACTTAAAATATTAGATTTCTCACAATATGCCCTGCTTAAATCGTTTACAGGATGCATAACACTGGAAGCATTTGCCGTGTCTACCAGTGATTCAACCTGTAGGTAGTCTAATGCATCATGTGACCATTTAACAATGTGGAATGCAACAAAGAGAGCTTAAATTTATACAACCCACTGAGAAGCACGCACACTCAGATGGAGTATGCATATTGATAACTCTTTAAAGGGGTAATGCGATGCATAAATTATCCTCTAAACAATTTACTTTGTTTTGTTGAGGAGGCAAAGCAATTTAGCTGAGTTGTTTGTATTCCAATGTGATTTCCAGTATTCCATCAGATCCAATCATAGCAGCCGTTGGAACGAATCTACATTAGAGATCTAATTCATAATCTGATCCATGCGCCTGTCTTAATAGAAACCGGCTCTGGGAACATTTCCAATTCACTTTATCTCATAGTATTTGCTTTGATATATGTTAATAAAAAATATATTATTGCTGTAGTCTAGAATAAACGCATACATTCAATTGAATTATGAAAGTGACAAAGCAATGGAAGAAGCGTTTCAGCCTTCAACATAAATCACAGAGTCAGAGTGATGCTCCCCTGACAACCATTTTATCCCACAACTAGGCCAAGTCTCTGTCTAGAAAAACACTTCACAGTGCATTCAGAGGCTCGAGTCTTTGCTTAACTGAATGAAAAAAAAAAAAAATCATGAACAATTTATTAACAGCAATATCTAATAAAAATCTACAACATTTGTAATAAAAGGCACACTCATTTCATACAATGAAAATATATTTACTGCATAATAATTTATGAACGTATGAATACATGTATTATAAAATGATTTTATCTTTCAGAATAAAATACAAGCAACATATTTCTTATTTTGAAAAGTGGTCTAGACAGATCTATCAAACAAACTGTACTACATCTTGCAGTCTCATTATTATCAATATGGTATCTATTTTGACTAAGGTAAGTAACCAAACAAAACTGCGTGCTGCTCACATCTCCTCACAGGTCAGTGTTAACCTAAGTGTCCCAGCAGGAGGAAACCTGAGGCTCTCATAATTAGATTTCGTCCTCATTACCAAAGAGGCCGGTCTCCACTGTGCTCTGATCAAATCAGTCATTATTTAGTAAGTGACATGGAAGGAATTCTGATGAGAAAGAAGATCACAGATCAACGTAATGATGTGTCTATTCATATATCTGAAGACATTGTCACTGAGTCTCAAAGAAGTGTAGATTCTGCACGCATAATATAGATGCACATACCAGGAACATTGCAAATGCATTACTATGCTAACGTTTCTGCAAAACTGCAAAAATATACATACAATTCACTGCAGTGCCTAGCTGAAATGAGCATTGGAACCAAAAACTTACTTTTTTTGTTTTTGTTCTATTTTTTCACGCAATTTATGGATACAGAGGCAGATTGCCAATGAATAAAGGCTTATTTTTGCTCAGCTTCATATGACCTCAAAACACTTTTCCATAGTGCATGATTTGTAAACTAATACATTGTAATGTCTGCATCACATAATCAGCTCCATATTTATGGCTTTTCTAACACAGTAAACTTGCTCGCAAGTGCACCTGGTACAGCACTGAACTTGCAATGAGGAGCACTCAGATACTAGTCTCATGAAACACAAGTCATAATAAAAAAAGTCCCTGGACATTTCATTTCTGAAGAAAGTTAAACATGCAACTTAGCAACAGACAATGGACATTTTGCTTTTCAACTGCTGTAAAATAAATAAATAAATAGTAGAAGTAATGCAATATCATTTTGCAACTATCATGTGCCAGTCAAAAGCTTTCATTCACTGGAACATAAATATATGGAGCATAATTTCTAGAATTAATAATATGTAGTTTTGGGTTTTAATATATTAATTTCACTTAACCTAAATCCTAATCAGCAGTTTTATCTTGTCCCCAGTAATATATAGACATCCTTAAACAGATTGGCCATATTAACATATGTTAAGTTTATTTCCCTTTCAAGGGAACTTCGAACTGCATCCTCTAGGGGACGCTATGGGGAACACCTCATCATGACCCGTGTCTAAAGCATACATTGAAAAAACACCAACGAGTTGGCTGTCACAGCCCCTGACGTCACTACTTTAACAAAGAAAAAAAGGGCAGCCAGTTGCTGAGGCACGGAGGAGAATGAGCTCGTGGGAATTAAAGGTGGATAATGGCTGATGATGTTATATCTTTAACACTTTCTGATACTGAGGTTAGTGCTCTGCTGGGTTTTTACCCAGGAAGAGCAGGAGATGTTTGAGGATGGCGAATAAGCTGATGCTGAGCCTTCTCAATCCTCCTGCCCTGCGTATGTAGAGCTTTTGGAGGTTATGGATCACACCACGGCAAAGTTGGACTTGCCATGGAAGTGCGCTAACAAGAAGTTCGGGGATGCGAAAGCGCGCTCCGCTGCTTTCAGATCCTTCGTTCCATGCTTTCAGATCCTTAGTTCGACTTTTGCTTCCGGCTTTGCTACCGTTTGGACGTTCTAGCTTACTGCTCTGCGCTTTGCTTCTTATTTCTGTACTTTTCTCTAAATTTTCTAAGATTTCTACATCAGCAGATCAGCACAGTGCTCAAAAAACAGATTTTTTGGCACAAACGCTAAAACTAAAAACTCTTTGGGACTGGAATAATACTACAAAAAGAAAACTTTGCCTCCCACTGCCAGCAGCTTACATTTCAGAGACGGGAAAACAACTGCCTACATTCAAACAGAAGAGAGAAAAAATGCCTCCTGTTGGATCTACTTGTTGCATGAACTGCTGCAAACTTCTACAAAGGATTGTGATTCTTGAAACAAAGTTACTTGCTGGAATTCCAAAACAGACGGAACCCTTAGCAGATCATCGTCATGGACCTTCTCAGCATACAGCCGGTGAGTCCCATGAATCTTATGAATCTCAACAGTTTATACCAAGTGTAGAGGAACAAGCCGAAACTGATCGCCACACTAATCGATGGCACAAACAGGGAGCGAGACCCAAAGGAAAACGAAATATCAGATTGTCACGAGTTTCTCGTATTGCTGCCGTAGATTCCTCTACCCCAGATTCGACTATGACAAGGCTTGTGAATACTGGCATTCAACCACCCCCTATACATCTTGAGAACAGATTTGAAGCCTTAATGAATGTGGGTGAGGAATCCCCAAATGTATTTAAAGATGGATCTGATCAGCCAGCAGCTAACATCGCTACTAACAGGCGCTCAAGGTCGAGCAGACATCGGCTTTCAGCTCAGAGCGCAGCCGAGCCAAGGACTCTGATAGTGGGTGACTCTGTTATCAAAAACATCCGTAGCAGGACTACAACAACATGCTGCCTTCCTCAAGCAACGGTCTCTGATGTGAACAAGGAACTTCAGAACATTCTGATGAAGCACAAGACTGCAAATCGAATCATCATCCATGTGGGGAAGAATGATATTCGGAAAGAGCAGTCAGAACTCCTTAGGAAGGACTTCAGTGAACTCTTTGAAACACTTCGAAGACTCAAAGTTCAGTCGTTCATCAGTGGACCACTCCCAGCAAGGGGAACAAATATGTTTTCACGGTTGCTTGGGCTGAACACATGGCTACAAAGATCTTGTAATATAAAAGGAGTGAATTTCATTGACAACTTCAATCTTTTCTGGGGCCATAGACAATTGTTTAAACCGGATGGCCTCCACCCAAACAAACTTGGTGCTAGAGTGTTTAAGGACAATATCTACTTTTCCCTCCGTCATCCTTCAGCAGAGTGTGTCAATCCATTCAGCACACACACCCGGATCCGAGTCATCATGTGGTTGACATATCCCACTGATAACACCACACAGCCAAAACAAGCACTGCTCATGGACACTATCCCGGCTGAGCCCTGCCCACAGACTTCCTCACAGACTGACTGTGATGTATCAAAACAGCTACAAGATTCAGCACCCAGGGATTACTTTCTGGAAAACAGCCAGGGAAGCCAGGACAACATATCACAGCCACCGGAAACACCAGAGACACAGCCCATCTCACCAGACACATTATCACTTTCTCCAGCATCTCAACTTCTGTGCTTCTCACAGAAAATGGAGGAATTGGTGTATGCTGGGACTAAACTCTCTCACTCATTTGCTGCAAGCCCGCAGATATCACAAAAAAAAAACGGCAGGCCCCAAAACCACCAAAGCCTGTGGTCCCTGCTCCTGCGAGAGCTCTTCGACCACTGCCACAACGCCAGGGCCCAAACCCTCTATCTGCTGAAGGTGAACCAAAAACAACTGATAGCAGCTCTCAGTGATATGTGTCGGGTCCCCGCTATAATAACAGCAACATTCACAAATGCCTACTGAACAAGCGAGAACCCCGTGTGCCTGTAGCTTTCTCTTTTTCAGTTTTATCACGTGATAGAAAGTCTAAGGCCATCTCAAGCCGAAGGGCAAACTCATCTAATCTGCGGCCTATTATGCATCAAACTAAAATTGATGTAAAGACACAAAGCACAGCCATTAAGTTAGCATCTTTAAACATTCGCTCACTAAAAAATAAATCATTTCTAATCAATGACTTTATAATCACAAACAATCTGGATTTTATGTTTCTAAACTAAACATGGCTTGAAGACAGCTGCAATGCAACAGTCCTTAATGAAGCAGCCCCTCCTAACTTCACTTACATGAGTGTCTGCAGGACTGTTAGGAGTGGTGGGGGTGTAGCTGCTATATTTAAAGATGTCTATCAATGCAAGAAAGTGTCATTTGGTCAGTACTTGTCTTTTGAATATCTAGGGATTGTGCTGAAAGGTGCTCCACGCATTCTGTTTATTATTATTTACAGGCCTCCAAAATACTCTCCAGCCTTTGTTGAAGAGGTCACAGAAATGTTATCAATGATTTCCTCAGAGTTTGACTGTTTTGCTACTGCAGGGGATTTTAATATTCACATAGATAATTCATAAAACAAAACTACAAAAGAAATGATAACGGTTCTAAACACTTTTGACTTGACTCAGCATGTGCATGGACCCACACACAAAGGTGGACACAGTCTAGACTTAATCATCAGTAGGGGTCTAAACATTTCATCCATTGTTATTAAGGACATAGCACTATCTGATCACTTCTGTATTTTCTTTGACATTTTGATGTCTGCTACAACTGATTCTAGATCGGTCTCTGTCAGAAGGAGATGCATTAACGAGAACACAAGTGTACGATTTATGGAGGCTATATCTCTAACACCAAGCATTTCTGCGGACTCTGTTGATACTCTCCTTGATTCATTCAACTCAAAAGTTAAGAATGTTATTGATGATATTGCTCCAAAAATAATCAGTAAGAAAACAAACAGACAGAAATCAGTTTGGAGAAGATCAACAGCAGTTCAGACTATGAAAAGACAATGCAGAAAAGCAGAGCGGATGTGGCGGAAGACAAAACTTGAAATTCACTATAGCATCTACAAAGACAGCCTTCATGCTTTTAATGTGAAACTAGCCACAGCTAGACAGAATTTCTTCTCAAACCTTATAAACAGTAACTTAAATAACACTCGTACTCTTTTTGCCACTGTTGAGAGACTGACAAACCCCCCAAGTCAGATTCCCAGTGAAATGCTCTCAGACAGCAAATGCAATGAGTTTGCATCCTTCTTTTCTGAGAAGATCATCAATATCAGGAAGGCGATTAGCACATCCTCAAGTAATGCAGAGGTCAGACAGATTAGGCCACAACATAAAAAAGATACTATGTCGATTTTTGAAGCAATTGATAGCAAAATTCTGGAAGGCATAGTGCAGCACCTAAAATCGTCAACCTGCTATCTTGACACACTTCCCACATCTTTTTTCAAAAATGTGTTTAACTGCTTAAAAGCAGATCTTTTAGAAGTGGTGAACGCCTCACTTCTTTCTGGGACATTTCCAAACTCCTTAAAAAATGCAGTTGTTAAGCCCCTCCTGAAAAAGAGCAATCTTAATAACAGCATTTTGAGCAATTTTAGACCAATATCTAATCTTCCTTTTATAGGTAAAGTTATAGAAAAGGTCATTTTTAATCAGCTGAACAAATACTTAAACTCAAATGGATACCTGGACAATTTTCAATCTGGTTTTCAACCGCATCACAGCACAGAGACAGCACTCATTAAGATAATAAATGATATTTGCTTAAATTGTGACTCTGGCAAAATATCGGTGCTGGTATTGCTAGATCTCAGTGCTGCGTTTGACACTTTCGATCATAACATACTACTAGAGAGACTGGAAAACTGGGTCGGGCTTTCTGGGATGGTACTCAAATGGTTCAGGTCATACTTAGAAGGGAGAGGTTATTATGTGAGTCTAGGAGAGCATAAGTCTAAGTGGACGTCCATGACATGCGGAGTCCCACAAGGGTCAATTCTTGCACCGCTCTTGTTTAGCCTGTATATGCTTCCCCTAAGTCAAATAATGAGAAAGAACCAAATTGCCTATCACAGCTATGCTGATGATACCCAGATTTACCTAGCCTTATCTCCAAATGACTACAGCCCAATTGACTCCCTCTGCCAATGCATTGATGAAATTAATAGTTGGATGTGCAAGAACTTTCTTCAGTTAAACAAGGAAAAAACTGAAGTCATTGCATTTGAAAACAAAGATGAAGTGTTCAAGGTGAATGCATACCTTAACTCTAGGGGTCAAACAACTAAAAAGCAAGTCAGGAATCTTGGTGTGATTCTGGAGACAGACCTTAGTTTCAATAGTCATGTCAAAGCAGTAACTAAATCAGCATACTATCATTTAAAAAACATTGCAGGAATTAGATGTTTTGTTTCCAGCCCAGACTTGGAGAAACTTGTTCATGCCTTCATCACCAGCAGGGTGGACTATTGTAATGGGCTCCTCACCGGCCTTCCCAAAAAGACCATTAGACAGCTGCAGCTCATCCAGAACACTGCTGCCAGGATTCTGACTAGAACCAGAAAATCTGAGCATATCACACCAGTCCTCAGGTCCTTACACTGGCTTCCAGTTACATTTAGGATTGATTTTAAAGTACTTTTACTCGTATATAAGTCACTAAATGACCTAGGACCGAAATATATTGCAGATATGCTCACTGAATATAAACCTAACAGAGCACTCAGATCATTAGGATCGAGTCAGTTAGAAATACCAAGGGTTCACACAAAACAAGGGCAGTCCTCCTTTAGTTACTATGCCGCCCGCAGTGGGAATCAGCTTCCAGAAGAGATCAGATGTGCTAAAACACTGGTCACATTTAAATCTAGACTTAAAACTCATCTGTTTAGCTGTGAATTTATTGAATGAGCACTGTGCAATGTCTGAACTGATTGCAATATATATTTTCACTATTTTTTTTTATTTAATTTTATGTAAAATCATTTTCTAACTGTTTTAAATTCATTTTAAATAAGTACAGTTTTAATAATTGTAAAAGTTTTAAAATAGCTTGTTTTATTCTTGTTATTATTTTTCTTCATTACTATTTTACTTTCTTTTATGTAAAGTACTTTGAATTACCATTGTGTACGAAATGTGCTATATAAATAAACTTGCCTTGCCTTGCCTTGCCTTGCATGGAGGTCCAGGTCAGGTAGGGGTTACGCGTTCAGCTTCGTTCACTTTCTTGAGTTGGTTAGACCTTGGTTCCTTGGGCTCCACTCAACCAGTGTGTATTTATTTATACACTTCAAACATCACTTCCCTCAACATGAGGGGTTATTTGTGTGGTTCTCATGGTAGTTTAGCAGCGCTCCCGTTTACCAAGAAGGGTCGCCTCTGAGTGCGCTACTCTCTTTCTGAATTCGGAGTTCTCCTCTCATGTGAGATTGAGTTCCCTGTTCTAACCACAGAGCGCTCCAGCATTATTTCCACAGATCGAGTTGATGACTCTCAAACATATTGTTTTGGGATGCACCATTCCATCTATGAGCTACCCTATAAGAGTGCCACGAGAGCCCCCTCCTTAGAACAGTATTTAAAATCCATGTTATGCTAGGTGTGCATGTGAAGTCTTTGCACACTTTCTGAAATCCACGCTGTGGTAAGTTCGCACACTAGTGCTCTGCGGTCTTTCTAAAAGCTTATATGGTGAAAGCTTTGCTGGGTTGCTTCATGCCCTTTCTTGAGTTGGTAAAAGCCCCATCATCTTGGCCACTACTCCACCTATGTATCCTTGGATACCTATCTAAACAGGGTATTGCTACTAGGGATCTGTAGAGACTTATGCTTATGAAAGAGCAAGCGGTAGCCCCTGTGTGACAGGCAAGACTTAGTATAAAATGGTAGGTTATTAGCCTTATCCCTTTAAAGGAATCTTTCTTAATTCCAAGCCTTCAGCTCTACCCCGGGCCGAGGCCCTAACAATAAAGTTGGGTATGTAGCTTAGGCCTTTTGCCGTAAGGGGTACTGTCACAGACAGCCGTCTAAACGTCCCAGGGGCAACTCCCATGGAAATGGTAGAGTTGGTACTTAGTGTTCACCATGATTATGGCCTGCACTCCCCTCAGCATGGTGGCATGGGTATACTGTTCCCCAGAGCCGGCCCTAGACCTTTGGGGGCCCTAAGCAAAATTCGGTTGGAGGCCCCTTTGACCGTTTTAAGTAAGGCCTAAAGAAAAACAATGACTACCTTATAACTATACTGTACATATTATATCTACTATGTTATTTTTACATTTTTTAGTCTATTAAATTATGTTTCAATTATTCTATGTATGCTGTGTGTTAATTATCTTTTTTACGCTGCTGGTCCTGAGTAAGTATTTTGTTCTTATGTGGCAACATGTACAGAATGACAATAAAAGACCTTGAGTTCTTGAGTTGAGTTCCATGTTTGATGTCTAAAAGGAAAATTATGATACCACTGAGCTGAATGGCAGTGCAGTTCAACGAGCACACACTGATGAACTTGCTGAATAAGAAGACTGATAAAGTGATTTTCACTGACCTTCAAAGAAACATTTTTAATTGACACCAAAGTTAATATATAATTTAAATGAAATCGAGCAAATAGAATAACATTTTAATATTATAAATAAAATAAAATATTATATATAATAATAAATAGAACATTTAAATGTTTGAATTTTTCAAATAAACAAAATTAACAATAACATATAAAACACCACAAACAAGATTAATAGTAACAATAATAAGAATTAGGTAATATTTCAATAGAACTATTAAAATCCATATTTGTGCAGAATGATGTGCTCAAAGCAACATGGAGTCACAGTGTGCAGCGCTGCGCTGCTCAAGTGGGCATTTAAAAGTTCACAGCACAAAGCGAAGAAATGTTGAGCGCACAAATCCTAATGTATATCTGTCCAACAGTTTATTGATCATTTGTTTCTTCACAGTTTTAAATTCCAGTTATTGTGCGTTTGATGCCGATTCATAGTTCTTTGTTATGTGTGTGGTCTAACAGGCAGACGGTAGCGAGTCGTTTAAAAACAGCAACAAACATAAAATACAAATACACAAAATAAAGTCATTTTATGCAAATCCACAGCCTTTTATCTAGAGATCAAGCATTATAATGTAAATATATCATATGATATATTGGAGAGAGTTTTACCGTGCCCGAGACGCGCCCTTTTTGAATAATGTTTATGAATGGAGAATGATTGACGAGTAAAAACGAGTTTCAGTAAACTTTAATTTAATGATGTAAATAGTAGGCCCGTCGTGATAGTCGATAAATCAATTAATCGCACTATAAAAAAAAATGAGCTCGATAATTTTTTCGGCTGCGATAATTTCTTTTTTCAATTTTTATTTAAGAAATGTAACATGTCACGATGTGTGTTCAGTCTGGAGCGCAGCCTGTGGACGGCCCGTGGCAGACACACCCTTTCCGATGGCAAAGTTGTCCCAGGAATAAAGAGATAACGACTTCACTTGTCTCCATTGAATCCAATGGGGTCGCTGTGTCCATTTCTTTTACTCTCGAGTTCACACACACACACACACACACACACACACTTTCTTTCCACAGCGCTCGGGCAGTTGCGCTCAGGGGCGGACTGGCCATCTGGATGAGTGAGTCGATCGCGCGGCCATGGCCGATATGTTTTGTTTGCATGAGTGTTTTGCCCTCCCTCCCTGTTTAGTTTGGTCTACTCCATTGCGTATCTTGAAACACACCCCCTTTAACGTCGTCTATTTTACAGAGAGAGAGAGAGAGAGAGAGACAGATTTATCCGGTACAGCGAATTTCTCTGAGCAGCAGGCCACTGTAAACGTTCACTTAAAACATAACCGACTGTGTTTACGAGAATACTTGCAGAAACAATTATTTTTAGAGTGACTCTAGGGGGCCCTCTGCTGGCTACGGGGCCCTTTGCAATTGCAAGGGTCGCTTAGTGGCTTGGCCAGCTCTGCTGTTCCCCATAGCGACCCCTAGAAGATGCAGTTTGAAGTTCCCTTGAAAGGGAACATCTCAGGTTACGAATATTACCATGGTTCCCTGAGTAGGGAATGAGACACTGCGTCCTCTAGCTCCCTGCCATGCTTTGGATGCAAGCTTCAGACGAAGAAGTGAATGACGTGTTCTCCCGGCACCTATTTATCCATAGTCTCGCCGGTAGTGATGTTATACATTGCCCCAATGTATGCTTCAGACACGGGTCACGACGAGGTGTTCCCCATAGCGACCCCTAGAGGACGCAGTGTCTTGTTCCCTACTCAGGGAATCATGGTTACATTCGTAACCTGAGACTTTTTCTTTCCATTTTTATGCACGTCTAACTAAATGCAATGAGGTTTATGCTTAAAACAGAAAAAATAACCTTTAACCTTAAAGTAGTGCTCAATACTGTCAGACTTTCACCATCCTTCATCACTTAAATTAAGATGATCACATTTGAACACATCCACCATACAATCAGACTTTACTTAGAGATTGATCTGAAATTCTAAAATTGTAAAATTTTAAAATTTCTTTAAAATCAAAAGAAATAGTTTATATATACTGTTTTTGAAACCAAATCTTTGCATAACTACAGGCATCTAACTGCATCTAACAATGGTTTGGGGAAAAATAGTTAATAAAAAAATAAAAGCATATACATCAACTCAAATAAGGTTATCTAATAAGCATGTGTCCTATTTTGTGTACTAAACTCCTGAAACATTGGTGTCTTTTTGAAACACTGCTGTCTCTTTGTATATGATATGATGATAGTTTCTCAAAATAAGTAAAAAATGCTCATGAGCAGGGCCGGCCCTGACCAATTTGCTGCCCTAGGCAAGATTTTACCTGGCGCCCCATGCATCACAGCCCATTTCACCCTGTCATTGTGTTCATGATTTAGCATATATATATATATATATATATATATATATATATATATATATATATATATATATATATATATATATATATATATATATATACACACACACACACACACATTACAGCAGAACTGTTTCCAACAATCATAATAAATCATCATATTAGAATGATTTCTAAAGGATCATGTGATAGACCGGATGTCACATGTGACACTGAAGAATGGAGTAATGATGCTGAAAATTCAGCTTTGCATCACAGAAATAAATGATAATTTAAAGTATAATAAATTGAAAACAAATTATTTTAAATTGTAATAATATATCACAATATTACATTTTTTTCTGTATTTTTGATCAAATAAATGCAGGCTTGATGAGCAGAAGAAACTTCTTTCAAAAACATTAAAAATAGTAATGTTTCCAAACTTTTGGCCTGTACTGTATCCCCCCAAAACTGCACAACTGTAGAGTAAAACATTAATAAAAAAGTGATAATAAAAAATGCGTCTTAAAACTGACATGATTGTACAAAATCACAGTCTAGGGACTCAGAACTCAGAACAACTTCTAACATTAAGTTTAAGGTAAAAATAACTGCCATGAAATTATAGTATCTTACTCCTATGCAATAAATTGTTCATTCACTACATCTATTTACCTCAGTCTTTATCCTCTTCTCTTCTTTTTGGCACTGTATCTATCGCAGACTATGCTCATTTATAATGTGTCATGTAAATTCTGCCTTCCGTCATAATCAGGAAACTTTCACTGTGTCTAGAACTGGCGCGAGCTGCCAGGCCCGTTTCTACGAGCTGTGTGTTAACAAAAGCAGTGCTGTCTACATTGGATGCGGCGTCGGGCACGCTACACAACAAATTACCAACAACTGATCGCGCGCGCGCTCTGTTTCTGACGCACTTCAAGCACTCGATGGGCGGGGGAAGATTGAAGAGCCGGACAATTTTTTTTCTTTTATTGCTTTATTTGGTAGTATTTCGAATTAATGGTTTTTAAATAGTAGCCTATTATAAAAAAATATGTAAAAAAAAAAAAAAGAAAGAAATTCACTCGTTCACTCATTCTGGCGCCCCTATGGATGAGTGGCGCCCTTAGCATTTGCCTATACCGCCTATGCCGCGGGCCGGCCCTGCTCATGAAGTGATTTCCATGAGGGGCGGACTGGGAAATCTCACACTCATACACCCACAACCCATTCTGAAACATGGACAACCCTATTTTTTTTTGGACCTGACATGAAAAAGATTTGAATCCTTAGGTTGGGGACTTGCAACGTAATTAAGAGTTCTCTCCTGAACTGCACCTTCACTTCCATTATCCATCCATCTCTCTCATGACTTTAATGCTGAAGATTTTTATTTGACTTTTACCATGTTTTGTAAGTGCAATCTAGTTTTTTGGCAAATGAATTACCACTTGTATTTATTTTTACTACAAATTCCATAGTTAAACCACGGTTAGTGCCATACCATAGGCTACATTAATTTTCCTAAGGGTTGTGTTTTTGTATGCACTAGCTCCACCTAAACCTATGATCAAATATGATGATTTGTCTGCTAACTTACTACTGTAACATTACAATAGACAAAACTACATTAGCATATTTACAGATGAAACTGACCTGCACCTGAAACCCTGAACAGAAGTGTCGCTTCTCTGCTCCAGCTTTGCGCTTACACAGTTCACTCCGGTCTCTCTCTCTCTCGCATTGATTACTCGGAGTCTGATCCAAACCGTTCGGCGGAGGCGCAGAGAGCGCGCGAGCCCAACCATTGCCAGTCACGACTAACCGATTCATGATTTATTAGAGATTTAATTATCGAATGGCGGATTCGGAAATAATCGCTTTAGTATATTCGGCCTGCAATTATACAATAACAATATTAAAGTAGAAGGCCAAATCGTCTGCCAGGCCACCGGGAATAGTCCCGGTTCTCCCGATGTCCAGTCAGCGCCTGGTTTCCACAGACACGCAGAACGTGCAGGATTCATATTCATTCTTTTTGCGGCTTAATATTCACAGACATTAGTCCATATCGGGTTTTGATTCAAGTGTACTGACCTACTTTTGATTTATTCGTCCAAAATGTGGCAGATTGCGTCCGCGTTATAGGCTGAATTCCATTTTTATGACTGGATTCTACGAATATGTGTTTTCCGCGTCTCGGAGATTATGGGCCATATGTTTTAGTGCAATTTGGGAAAGAAATAAGCTGTATGTGGATGTGTGTAAATATTCAAATGTAATCCTCTTTGTAATCGCTACAATTTTCATAAGTAACTGTAATTTAATTACTCATTTTTTCTTAGTAACTGTAACTGATTACTGTTACATTTATTTTGTAATTAAATTACGTAACGCCGTTACATGTAACTAGTTACTCCCCAACACTGGGTTTCACTTCATGTGATATTCAATAATACTATTACGAGTATTGTGTTCACTATGCTGAGAACTGATTAATTTATATCCATGAGAACACTCATATTGCTAACCAGTGCAGAAGGTGATCAGATTCTGAAATTAAAACCAAAGACATTTTTATTTCAGTAGTTAGTCTACTGTGTCATTTATGTTATTGTCTTTTATTGATAATATTAAAAATGTTGAATTAAGATTTTGTGAATTTCTCTCTCATCATTCTAGGAATCAAGATGGTGCCGGTGTACATGGCATGCGCCGGTCTTGGAAACTAGTGTCTGTAGTAACTCAGTGTGCAATATTGGTCTATGACAGGTCAACTATATTAAATCTGCGGAACAGTTCAAACAATTTGCTTTGTTTGGAATGTGCTTCAACCATCACGTTTCCTCATGTGCGTCAGTCGAAGGAACTAACGGATAATCGACTTCGGTTAAGGATGGGTCTACTTAATTTGAGATCGGTGGTAAATAAGACTTTTGTTATAAATGACTTTTTTTAACTCGCATTAGTTGGACTGCTTATGTACATGTATTACGAAAACTTTGCTTACCGTGTTTCAAGCCCTCCTTCTGAACTTTTATCCACAGGCTGTTTGTCTTTTAATTTGCCTTGCTTTACTTGCAGGGGCGGCGGATTACTCTCTTTTTTTAAAGACAAAGTATCTCTTGAGTTCTCCCCGCCAGAATGCCCACACTTTGATCAGAATAATGACAGTGCAGGTCCACTGCCCTATCAGTTTGAACCTTTGGACCCTCACGTGCATACACTAGAATGCAAAGACAAACCAGATGAAGCGACGATAGAAGTTTCATACTGTTAGCGTTTTTATATTAGTAAATTAACAATGAAAAGTTTATCTTCTCTATTAACACTGCAAAAGTAAACTAGACACTTTTTGTTTCACAGACATGTGAAACTATACATCCTATTTTAAAGTAATGAAATACATGCGCATCATGTTGTAACAACAAGTACTGAAGTCAGTGTTCTTGCAAATAAGTTATGAACAGATGCGAACAGGTGAAAGGTGTTGCCTGTATAACGGATAATCCAGGTTTTGACTCTAAACGTTCTGCAGGCAGCGTTTGGCACGTATTGACAGTGGTTTGGAAATATTCAAAACCCTTCCCTTAACAGGTGTGTGTTTTTTTTTTTTTTAATTATTGCAAAAACTACTTTGAGCATGCCCGATCATAAAAATGAAGTAATGTTGTTTAAAATAAAATCATATAATATGAATTCAAACATGAAACACAGCGAAGATTGAGACAAACACATACCGCATTTGTGCAGATGGTAGAGAGGACAGGAATTGGCATGACATCTTTCTTCAAAAAAAGATGAGCCACGAAACCGGTTTGCACAAGTCCCTGATTCACAAAAATGTCCGGTAAAACATGTTCCTTGCAAACATATTTTCCTTGTGTTTTTGTAGCACACCACAACCCAGCAGCATGCAGCCAAACTTCAGCTCTGGTCGCGTTGCAGGGAAATGAAAACAACACTTTTGTGTTGTTGCACTGAACAAAGGCACAAACACGATCCATGTTTCTTAAACACAACATCGAGTGACACGAATGCTACTTTCCAATGCATAAATACTGGGATAACTTATGCAAATCACGCCACAGTTATTGGATTAGATGAGTTCTTTGACATGTATAATGTTACATTGCTCATGAATAATGGCAGCTCAACCCAATGTCGTAAATGCGTAATGTGCAGCCACACTGCCTATGAGCACTCAAATGACTCGGGTTTATGTAACATGGCTTGAACGTAACTTTTTAAACCGTAAACGTAACTTTTTTTTATTTTTTTAACATCATGTGTTTTGGGGTTTCATGACCCTTTAAGTAAAAAAGTTGTTTTAAATCTTAAATATACTTAAGTATTGAAAGTTAAAGTACAAGTAAATGCAAAATGGAAAAGCAAATATATATATATATATATATATATATGTGTGTGTGTGTGTGTGTGTGTGTGTGTTCATACACAGCTTGAGTAGCAAGATCATTTTGTGTTCAATTTTAACTATTTTGTATTTTTGGGAAGCACTTCCTCCGGTACTTAGTGTCTTTCAATCCAACATATTAAAATATTTCTGTAATCTATATCTGAATTAGCATGCATTTACAGTTTATGTATTTCAGAGGGGACATGTATGCATTTAAACTGCAGATACAGATGTGTTAATAGGCCTAATGATTTGTTTTTATCATTAAAATCTGAATACAGATATTTGAAATAATTTGAAATATGAAAAAAAAAATAATAATAATAATAAATAAATAAATAGTCGAAATGTGAAATTAAAACCACCAGTGGGTGACAGCAAGTAATTGTTAATGAGTGAGTCATTGAGATTCAACCAATTCATTTAAACGGCTGATTTATTCAGAAACAACACATTTGACTCTTTAAACAGTCTATGATTTGACTGTGGTAATGAGTGAATCACTGAATCATTTATTCAACTGATTTGTTCGAAAAGCTGATTTATTCAGTATTATTGTCACGGTTCATGAATGCACCGTCTCCTGCTCATCTCATGTTACGTCGTGTTGATTGTTTCATGTGGGTGATCAGCGGCAGCTGCAGCTCATTCCACCAGCCTACTTTATGCCCTGTCTTTTGTCTCTTGTTTGTCAGATGGTTGTTCGAGGTCCTCCGTGCTTCATGTTCTGTGTTCCACCAGCTCTGCTTCATTGTGTCTTGTTCCAGTTCGGTCGCTCTTGGATTAACCAATCATCGTCACGGATTCCTCACTACCACCACCTCCACCAGCGCACTCAAACACCTCCTCACCTGTCTGTGCTGCCATTGAGGTCCCTGCGTCACCCACCATCATCAACCAAATATTACTCTGTTCAATAAATACCAATTACTCGAAATTGCTTCCTGTCCTTACTCGCAGCCGTGACAATTATTATTTTTTTATGCAACTTTGTCCATTTAAATAGTTTGGTCAGTTCAATAATTATTTAAGCAATGTTATATTATTTATTTGAAATAATTAAAAGAGCAGTTTCATGTCTATCCTTGTACTGTACAATATAGACAACGGCTTGCTCTTGCTTGACTTCAAATAATAAAAAGGGTGTACATTAGTGACTTGATTAATACTTTACATTTATGTGATAAAGCTTTGCTGATATCTCTGACCAGCTTTAATATATATATATATATATATATATATATATATATATATATATATATATATATATTTACAGGTGCAATATATAATAAATTAGCTTGTCGTGGAAAAGTTCATTTATTTCACTCATTCAACTCAAATTGTGAAACTCGTATTAAATAAATTCAATGCACACAGACTGAAGTAGTTTTGAAGTAAGACTTTGGTTTTCTTTGAGTTCTGTATCCAAGAATGTTAACAGAAAGTTGAGTGAAAGGAAAATGTGTGGAAGAAAAAGATGCACAACCAACTGAGAGAACCGCATCCTTATGAAGACTGTCAAGCAAAATCGATTCAAGAATATGAGTGAACTTCACAAGGAATGCACTGAGGCTTGGGTCAAGACATTTTGACTTGTCCACGCCCTCCTAAAATGCCTTGTTTAAACATGCCAACACATGTCTATGCAACGATGTTGGAAGATTTGCATAACGCCGCCCAAATGTTCATGCAAAAAAAGAAGGCGTAACTTTGATTCTCACTGTTGCCGCTGGAGCCATGTTGTGGAGGCGTTGTTTCATTGTGAAAGTGTAAATACTTTGTTTGGCCTTCCAAAAGAGGACACAACTAGAAATCAGTAGTTAAGTTGTATTTACAACACTGTTCCAGAACAGTTCAACCCAAATATTCAAACGTGTGAAGCACATTTCATGGAGGACTGATTCCTGATCCTGGGAGAGAAGACTACAATGCCGGCTGTTCTGACTCACAGTCTGTAAGTACGTTTACATATGTAAAGGATTTGCCACTGATGATTCAAAAAAGAGTTTTAAGCAGTGTAGAGTATAGCTTGTTGTTTGTTGTTTCTCTGATCACAAATGCAGACATGGTTTTATGTGTACACAGCGTGATGCAATGCAATGCGTAAAAAGTCAGTATAAGTTACTATAATCCATAATTATTTCCCCACTGGAAGCAACAAATGGCGCATTTGTGATGGGTTTTAATGATTTTGTCTTGTTGCGCCAGTGATCTGACTGGGGGATGCATCACAGTATGACAAGGGCATAAAAAAGGGTGTTTTGTTACATATATATATATATACAGTACAGACCAAAAGTTTGGACACACCTTCTCATTCAAAGAGTTTTCTTTATTTTCATGACTATGAAAATTGTAGAGTCACACTGAAGGCATCAAGGGCTATTTGACCAAGAAGTAGAGTGATGGGGTGCTGCGCCAGATGACCTGGCCTCCACAGTCTCCGGACCTGAACCCAATCGAGATGGTTTAGGGGTGAGCTGGACCGCAGACAGAAGGCAAAAGGGCCAACAAGTGCTAAGCATCTCTCGGGGAACTCCTTCAAGACTGTTGGAAGACCATTTCAGGTAACTACCTCTTGAAGCTCATCAAGAGAATGCCAAGAGTGTGCAAAGCAGTAATCAAAGCAAAAGGTGGCTACTTTGAAGAACCTAGAATATGACATATTTTCAGTTGTTTCACACTTTTTTGTTATGTATATAATTCCATATATAATTCCACATGTGTTAATTCATAGTTTTGATGCCTTCAGTGTGAATCTACAATTTTCATAGTCATGAAAATAAAGAAAACTCTTTGAATGTGAAGGTGTATATATATATATATATATATATATATATATATATATATATATATATATACATACATTTCTCAGGAAAACTAATAAAATCAGGACAAATTCATTAAAGAAAGTTACCAAATATGACTAAATTATGCAGACATAAACTCAGAACCAATACACTTGAAAAAAAAATGTGCCTTTATGTCATGCTTTAACTTCTGACTGAGCTAGAGGAAGCCTTTTGTGAAGTTCATATTGCAGAACATAATCCAGAACTCAGCACAGTGCCATATTCAGTTTTGATTTTGATTCAATTATTCAGCTGTGCTCTGATTTCCGAGGCAACTACATTAGAGCCTTCCCGTCATCTCTCTCCACAGGTGTTATTTAAGTTTTGAGAGTTGAGTCACTTTCCTATTCTTTACAGTCTAACTTATATTTAGGACACTTTGGCATAATGATCACTTGAATATACAACTAGACTTTCAAAATCTGATCCCTTATCACTCTAAAAAACCCATCAACTCAAAAATCATCATGAAAGTGTGGCAGGCAACATCAACATCAGCACCAGCGTCAGCCGAATCTGCAGTGGACAAGTGTTTTTAGTAATGTCATGGTGACTGATTAGATGCAGTACAGGCAAACTTGGGTTTGGTTCGTTAACCAATTAGCCTACACATTTTAGATGTTTAAAAACCAACAAACTGACCCTAAACCAGCCCAATTTGTCCATACTCCCAAACCAATTTTGACCCACAAAATCATATAAAAAAACTGTCCAATTGGGCAGGAACAAATAATGTAACCTTTACTAGGGATGTTTGAGTAGCTAGGACTTTTAGCACAAATAGATATGTAAGGTAAACTATTGCACTTTCATTAAAGTCAAAAAAAAAAAAAAAGATTGAATTTAACACATTTGTTAGTACAGATGTATTACCCTGACCTAATTTTGTATTATTTATTTATTTATTTATTTATTTATTTATTTTTCACTTCATGCCTCCTCAAAAATGTTAAAATCAACTGAAAACTTTTGGCAGAGAAAATTAAATATAGTTTGTATAGCCGAGGTGTATTTAAGTACTTCTATGCAAGATTTGGAATTTTTTTTTTATTTTTTATTTTTTTTTCAGGCTTCAGCACCCCTGTGACAATACAGAGAATGAGCAGTGTGAAGACTAGATGCATGTATTATTCAATAAATGAATAGTAAACTGACTGTCATGTCACTGACCCACAAAGCTATACAAAGCATTATAGCTGCAGTTTTGAGAAAACTCCTCTCACCTACACGTCCTGCAAATACTTTAAACTGCTCAGTCAGGAAAACTGACTCTGTGAATTTCCTTCCGGCAAATATTGTGGGAGCCCCCATATTTATAATTCACTGAACCGTGTGAAAGAAAATAAAAGCCCATATAAGTTAGAAGCTAAAGGTTAATGAATAGGAGCAGCCATGAGAGGTGTGAGGGGCTATGTGATTACCAAAGGATGTGGGTAGAGAAACGACTTTATTGGTAGAGGCTTGAATTGAAGCAATTTTTCTTTTTTTTTAAACCTTACCTTTAAGCCTCTCGGTTAAGGTCGGTTAATTATATAGCTGGCATACTTTTAAGAAGCCAATAATACTGAAGATCAGCTCACAGGTCATTGATTCCTGACAGCTTTAGCCAATGGAGTTCACTTTCGTGTATGTCAACGGCCCTCTCCATCAGTATGTTCCCTGCGATTAATCACTTTGAGAGAGGAGGAATATTGGACAGTCTTGAGCTCAGACAGACCGCCCACAGACGCTTACCGGTGCTCACCGATCATCTGATGCATACAGCACACAAAAATAAGCAAGCGCTGATGGAAACTGTGATTGGTGTGATTGGAACATGTCAGTCATGGTCTCTTTCTGGTCTAAGAGGACATTTCTTGTCCAGAACAAACTGCAAAATTGATTAGACTTCAAGCAGCAAGTTTAAAGAATGAGTATGCATGCCTAAAGTTAGGATTCAAAGAGAAATTCAGAGCAGGATGCATGTCATGTTTGGCCATAGATAATAGAAGATCCTTCTTAAATGAGGGAATTGTTAAAGGGAAGTCTTTGAAGATAACAACGGCTGCTGCCAACTGCCTAGTGTCCTTTAGTGAACTAAACGCCAGCTGTCCTGCTGATGAAGTTGAGATTCAGTGTTTGAAACACAATGGCTTGTTCTAAGCAGGAGGAATAGATGTCATCAGAGCTTTTGTTATCATTGTTTGTTTTTTTCTCCTCATTCTCCGGTATCTCTTCTCTTTTCATTAGCATTGAAAGCGAGCATTTCCAAGGAATAAGCATTCCTAAATGGCCCAGTTTTCCTGCTAAAGCAGGTGAAATCAGTTAAGACCTTTAAAAAAATAAAAATAAATAAATACATTTTGTTGTCCAATTTCTAAAGTAGGAGATATGTAAGGCGCAATCCCTCTGTTTCCTGGCAGGATGAGATGTGACATTTAGATAACACATTAAGCCCAGCGGGTCGCTGCATTGCCTGGGCTCTCAGTGCATGGATGTCATAAACAATGACCATTATTTCACCAGTGGCAAGGAATTGAAGATTGTTGGTACATATTCTTATCCTCTTTTGGAGAAAGCCTGGCTCTTCCTGTTTTATTTAAGAAGAGATGAAGATCCCAAAGGAGCAGAATGTTTTAAGAATCTGTGATTAATGAAACATTGATCATAAATCTTGTATGGCAACAGGAAGACTTGTCACTTTTTATTTAGACCCAAGATGAGGAGATGGTGGGGGAGGACAGAAACGAAGGTTGAGCTGGTAAAAAGTGGGGACATTGGGGGTGGATGTCAGGGGAGGTTTGCAAGGAAGAGATGCACAGCTCCAAAAAAAAATGTTTGGAATTCAAAAGATGTTGACTCTGGGAAGATCTTTGAGGCTTAGAGGGGCCTTTATTTTGCTGCACTCTGGTTCTTCATGTTTTTCTGAGACGTTTGAGGATGCCCGTTGTGGATGTTGTTGCACCTCCTGTCACTGGCACTGGACTCTGCAATGTAAGAGGAGCTAATAACACAGTTCTTAGAAGCCTTTCACATGGCCAGTCAAGTGGACACACGTCGAGGGAAAGCACAGCTCACAGAAAGCTTGATGAAGGGTTTGCAGGCTTTCTGAAAAAACTTTCTATGGAGCTTTTGCTCTGTGTGAATGCCAACTAAAACTGACTGCTTCTCTCACAGGAGAAATATCATATTTAAAAGGGGGCCAAACATATATATATATTTAAATATAACATTTGAATGTATATATATATAAATATGTACAGTGGCTATAGATACAAAGCATGCATACCTTTTATTTATTTATTTTTTTTCTTATGAAATGTGTGAAATGTATGTCAGAGCTTTTAATTAATTATGCACACTGCTTTTTTGACCATTATTTAGAGACTACATGTAATATGTGTACTTATTTTCACACTGCAGGTCCATTTCAAAATGTGTTTAAAACATATTTACACCTTCCTTTATAAATGAACTATTTCCCCGTCATTGATGGATCATAAATACTTAACAATAGCTAAACTTAACAACTACCTTACTAACTATTATTAAGCAGCAAATTTATTGAGGGAAAACTCTTAGGTAATAGTGAATATGTGTTCCCTAATCTAAAGTCTTGCTAAACTGGATTGTCAAACATTAAACAGCATATAATCCAAATTCCCTAACCTTAGCTAATTAAATGTTGACCAAGGAAGTGATTTGAACCGAAGGAAAATCATACACTTGTGTTCAATTATATAGAAATACTACGACTATTACTACTACTATAAAAAAATAATACTACGGCTAATTTTAAAATGTTTATCTTTTATATCTTTTATCTATTTATTCTTATCTCTAAACATTCAACAGAGTGTCTGTCAGACTCTGCACTTTTGTAATGCTATCCAGTGTTGCATAAGCTGCACTTGGGAATAGTATTTTTCTTCTTCTTCTTCTTCTTCTTTTCTAAGAAACAATAAAATTTTGCTTGCAATGGCTGCCATGGGCTTTCTGGTGTTTCAGCACAACACAAACAGCAAATATTGAAGGAAAGACACTGGGAGCAGGAGACCCGCGCAGTATTAATGCCTTTGGGCAAAACACTTGTGTTTTGAATGGGTCTGGAAAGAGGAGAGAAGAAGCCAATAAAGTAAACATGGCAGCTGGAAGAGCTGTGAACTTCGAGTGATTTCACAGCAACAGAAATTTGACAGTGGCGGCACCATTGAGTGACTGTTGATAACACAGCAGCGTGCTTTGAGCGAGCAACAAAACTAGCAAATGTCAGCTCTGAATACTAATTTATAGCGCAGGGCACAGAACAGAACACAACAGTGATCTTTCGGCACATGCACACACAGACACACAATTTGCTTCTACTGTATCCTCCTCACACTATCTGTCACTCATTGAGGCTTGTGTAGTTGTTTACACCCCTTGAAAAACACTGATGCGTGTGTCAAGACAAACACACACACACACACAAGTACTTGAAAGTCGACTCATGTCCGTAGCAGAGTTTTACCCCCTGAGGCGATTTGAATTTATTGACGCAGTAAGCGCTAATGAAAAAGAAAAAAAAAGGGGGAAGAGAGCAAGAGGACTGAATTGAAGTGGAAAAGAAAGAGACGAACACAGACAAAAAAATAGAGAACGAAAAACTGAGAGCAGAAGGTCTCATTCGAGTTTCGTCAGCAGTGACTCCTGATGCAAGCGCCTTTGAGACACGGTGCAAGCTTGGAGCTACTTTTGATGAAGAAAGATAGCCATCAAATAACTGCCAGTGGCTGGGAGGGAAATGGAAGGCTGAGCAACAAGCTGGTGTGGGGTATTGTTGGGCAAATTCACCACTTGCCATCCACCATCCCTGCCTTTCTTATCCCATCCTACCTTTGGGACAGAAGAACAAAGAAACCGCAGCACCGATAGCAAAGGTCACTCCATTCCAGTGCCAGTTCAGCAATTTGGCATGGGTTTGCTTATCCATTTTACATCAGCAACAGAACCTGCATGGCATCAGAAACAGAGGGCAGCCATTTCCATAGTCCCAGTTGCACTTCTGAGCCTGTGCAAAGTGGATCGGTCTTGCCTGGCTGGGTGCGTGATATCAAAAAACCAAGGTCAAACCAAGGTTCCCTTCCATCCTTTACACCAATGCACAATTGCCAACGTCCACTTTGAGTCCTTAAAAGTGTCTATTACATGCTTTATCTTCTACATTCCAATTTATACAAAAATGCATGCAAAATGTCACAAGTTAAGGGGTGCAACCAAATTGTAGAGAAAACAACAACAACAAGGAGCAGATTTTCAATACTGTGCTCAAGGTCAATAAGTCTTTTAAGGCCATGAAACACCAAGCTTAGATCAAAGAACTAGTGCCAACCAAAGTAGACTGTGTTGTTGCCTTGTGTCACTTGCATCTGGGCCAAAAAGTTGAGATTGAACACACAGGCAAGACTGCAGCCAATATTCAACTAGAATGTATGTTCTGCGCCTGTGTCAGATGAAATTCCATCAGAAGGCAGCAGTCCAGGTGTTCTCAATTCAGGAGCTGATTTGTTTGTAACTTGTGTATCCACTGTCCTAGTTTTTTTTTTTTTTCTTTATAAATGACAAATGTCAACTACTGAAGGGGATCTCAACTCTGACCCTCAAGGTCCACTGTCCTGCAAAGTTTGGCTCTAAACTTGATCAAACTCACCTGCCTATAACTTTAGAATATTACTGAACTAATGAATTAAAGACCTTGGTTAACTTATTCAGGTTTGTTTGATTATGGTAGCAGATAAAATCTGCAGGAAAGTGGAACTCAAGGACTAGAGTTGAGAACCACTGCAGTAGTTGCATTAGTAACTGGTCATTCAAAAAGAGAAACCAAAACTAGGACTGCAGATATGCAAACCGTAAGTAGAACTTGTATACCATTTTAAATACGAATCATGCTGATCAGTTTGTCTTTACTTTCTTCATTCCAGACAGCCATTTCTTCACTTTCTCTTTTCTTCTCATGGATTCGTTTTGTAAAGCTGAACAGACAAAGTGGTCACCCACACCGAATGCCCGATGCCAATTCAACATGCCAAAAAGCCAAAGTCGGGGTCCAAATAGTGCTGAAGGTGCAAAAGACCAACATAATAACAAAAGGAATGCATTTTATTTTGTGCTCTGTGATCCAAATCTTCAGAATTGATACAACTGTGAGGAACAGACCCAAACTTAAGCCTTTATTCAGCTATCTTCATTTCCATCCTGAGCAGAGTCCGAAAGCATCAAAACCATTACAAATTCAAAATATTGCCGCATCAACAAACTTCACAACAGATTATATGTCAAAATCTAGCACTCATTGGCTCTAGCCTGCTTCATCACATATTGCAGCATGCTGTGTTTCTGGTGAGGTGTGTTTGAATAAGAAATCAGATTGATTCACAGAGTGGATCGTTATAATATTCTGGATAATATCTTCAGCAACTAACACCTTAAATTCTATGTTGTTACTAAAGTGGTAATTTCCCTGCATATTTCTATTTTATATATTTTCATATTCACGGTAAAATTGGTAAGTTTAGTTGTGGGCTTGTAACCATTATGAACTAATAACCACATAAACTTTGAGACCAGGCTGATGTGTCAGGGCCTTTAAGATATGCTGACCTTTTTCATGACAAGCGTGTAAAATGAGATACAACTTCTGCAAAACCTAGAAATTTGTGTGTGTATATATATATATATATATATATTACAAATTTAAATGTGTATTTATTTATTTTTAATTAATTAATTGATTTATTATTATTATTCTATTTTATTTTTTTGTAATTAGTGTGAGTATGAGATACACTCAAATGTTATTGACCTTCAACGTCATAATTTTGATTTCCAAGGAATGCAAGAAAAAAAAAAAAAATTATATATATATATATATATATATATATATATATATATATATATATATATATATATATATATATAAACCTTTCTAAAAAAATCACATTATGTCAGCTACAAAAGGCAAATAATGCACAGATATTGAAGTTTATCATTGTTCGTTACTTGCATACTATAACAAGACTGGTCTCATTACATCTTTTAATGTTAGTATCTACTTGAAACTTTTGACATACCAACTCAGAAGATATGCACTGACTATCTAACAATGTTCTTGTTTATCACATCACTGATCTTATGTTTTAAGCAACACAGTCAGACACAGACCATCATAACAGTACTTTTTGTGTATCAAAAGAATAAAATAACGTGACTGGGAATTATTTTGTGCCCTAAACTGGCATTGATTTCTTTAGATTTATACATACAGGGCATTACTTGGAGTCCATGTTCATCAAGCCCAGCACACACTCACCTACAGTTTATGAAGGAAGGGCTCTGATCCCTAATAAAACATAAGCAAAATCAGTGTCCCCAGTTTCTCCCCAAACACTCATTTAGGAATTGGCAGACTCAATAAAATCAGCCTCATTCTTCATTTGTTAAAAGAACGCTTTGCGGTTCTCTTCCACCATCAAGTTCCTTGACATTAGAGCAGGTATGTAATCAGTCTGCAATGCACGACTTTCAGTCGATGAAAGAAAATTTAACTTCAACAGGTCAAACTAAGTGTGGAAGCAATTAGATCCAAGCTGTATGATTTACTTTAGGAGGTGATGCATATTTTATCTCAACAGGTTGACACCTGAAGCAAAACTCTGGACATAACTGGAGACATTAGCTAGAATAACTGCCTGACATTTTGATTAGCAGTCATATCTCGTCAGGAGGCACAGATGTGTTTTAGATAAGGGAGTGTTGCTGTGGGTATATCATATAATCTAAGCAGTGATTTTGCTGTATGTTCCAAACTGCTGTCAAACTAGTATCCGGTTTATGCAGAATTGACATTTTACTGAATGCAGCTATGTAAAAAGTAATTTTTACAGATTTGAGAGTTGGATCCAACAATGGAAGATACCAAACATGCTTTGACCCATACATAGCACCAGACCGGCCTTCATTTTAAACTCAATTAGACCATGAGAAAGATTGTTGATTATAAAGATTTATTTCTGCACAGTTCCTGGCACAATACTTTGTTATGACCTCAAAACACTTTTAACGTAGTACATGATTTGTAAACTAAAACATTTTGACATTTGCATCACATTAACATCTCCAAATGTTCGGCTTTTCTGACATCGTAAACTCGCTCGGTAGCACACCTGATACAGCATTGCACTTGTGATCCAAAGTGCTTGGGCACATGGCTCAAGAAACACACGTCACAATAAAAAAGCTCAAATATGTCACGATCAGGACACAGGAAAACACAGAGAGCGATCCAAGTGCATGTATGTCTTTTATTGGGGTAATCCAAATCATTATCCAGTCCAGGCAGGGGTCAAAACCAGAGTAGCAATCCAAACATAAACAAACACAAAACAATCAGGCAAGGACAGGACTAGAAGTAGCGTGAAAACTACAAGGACTCCGTGACACATACTAAAACAGACAGGGTATAAATACACAGGGAAATGGCGGCCACCTTGTGCAGTGGCTCTGGGTGGGCGGCCATCTTGTATTGTGGTGCTGGCTCAGCAGACGTGACGTGAACAGTCTCTGGATCAGCAGACGTGACGTGAACACTCCTGGGAATCTCTAGGATTTTGGACAGCATAGAGAAATAATCCAAAAATGTTTCAGTGGCCATCTTGGGCAGTGGCGCTGGGCTGGCGGCCATCTTGCATCGTGGCGTTGGGCTGGTGACCACTTTGTGCTGTGGCACTGTGCTGGCGTCCATCTTGCCTCGTGTCGCTGGGCTGGCGGCCATCATGGGCAGTGGTGCTGGGCCGGCGGCCATACTGTGCAGTGGCTCTGGGATGGCAGCAATCTTGTGCTGTGGCACTGGGCTGGCAGCCATCTTGTGCAGTGGCGCTGGACTTGCGGCCATCATGGGCAGTGGTGCTTGCTCGGCAGACGTGCGCTTCCTCTCCCTTCTCCGTCCGCCATGGTGAGACAGCGGCTCTGATCCGTCCCACACGAGCCCCGGGTCGAAGGGGGGCCATGGTGGAGAGCGATGCTGAACCTCCTCTCGACCACTCACTCCTCGGCGACCTCCCCTGGTCCTGCGAAACACGACCATGCGGGTTCCCTCAAACCGACTCCTTCTCTCCCGCTGGGTGGCTGGGGAAGAAACATCAACAGACATACCGCTGGATCTCTTGTGTGACGGAGTCCTTCTGTCATGATCGGGACAGAGGAAAACACAGAGAGGGATCCAAGTGCAGGTTATGTCTTTTCTTCGGGTAGTCCAAATTGTTATCCAGTCCAGGCAGGGGTCAAAACCAGAGTAGCAATCCAAACATAAACAAACACAAAACAATCAGTTAAGGACAGGACTAGAAGTAGCGTGAAAACTACAAGGACTCCTTGACACATACTAAAACAGACAGGGTATAAATACACAGGGAAATGACAATGCTAATGGGGAATTTGCTGAGTGCAATGATTAATGACCAGTGTCAGCTGAGTGCAATGATTAGACAGAGATTGTGGGGAATGTGGTTCATGAAGTGACAGACACTGTGGGGAAGGAGGACATCTAGTGGTTACCCAGGGAACACAAACAAGACACTGTGACAATACCCCCCCCCCCCTCTAGAGAGCGGCTACCAGATGCTCCAAGACGAGACTGACAAAACAAGAGACCAGGAGGGAGGTGGACAGGGGAAGGGATGGAGTGCTAGGAAAAATGGGGAAACCAGAGACAAGAGGAACATGTAAATTGGGGAACAGAGACCAGAAGTGCAAACACAAAAAAGGGAGACCAGGAGGGAGGTGGACTGGCGGAGGATCAGGGGGAGGGACGGAGGGCCAGGCTCACAGAGGGGAACAGGGACAGGAAGTAAAAAAAAAAAAAAAAAAAAACACAACAGGAGACCAGGGTGGGTCAGGGCCTTCAGGGACCCAGGACCGTGCTGACCGGGCAGGATTCCAGGGTGGAGCAGAAGAGCACCATATTCGTGTGGTTGAGACAGAGGCCCACCAGGGCGGCACAGAGGACCACCACATCCGTGTGGTCGAGCCAGAAGCCCACCAGGGCAGAGCAGAAGACCACCACATCCGTGTGGTCGAGATAGAAGTCCTCCAGGGCGGAGCAGAAGACCACCACGTCCGTGTGGTCAAGACCGAAGCCCCCCAGGGCGGGGCAGAAGACCACCACGTCCGTGTGGTCGAGACGAAGCCTCCCAGGGCAGAGCAGAAGACCACCACAACCGTGTGGTTGGGACAGAAGCCCCCCAGGGTGGAGCAGAAGACCACCACATCCGTGTGGTCGAGATCGAAGCCCACCAGGGCGGTGCCGAAGACCACCACAGTGGGATCGAATTGAGAGGAGAGCAAGTCTGGTTGGGTAAGTCTGAAACAGAGAACAAGTTAAGGGTAGCCTCCGTGGCCACGACAGGATCAGTCGAGCACTCAGAGAGTTCGGCTGAGACGTGACTAGGCTCAGGAAGTTCCACAAAGGCGAGGAGAGACTCAGGTAGTTCAGCCGGGATGAGGAGAGGCTCTAGTAGTTCAGCAGAGATGTGGAGAGGCTCTGGTAGTTCAGCAGAGACGTGGAGAGGCTGTGGTAGTTTAGCAGAGACGTGGAGAGGCTCTGTTAGTTCCACAGAGAAGTGACGAGACTCTGGTAATCCCATGGCTGACTTGAATCTGCTCATGAAGATCATTGGTGACTTTCATTTGTTCATGAAGATCATTGGTGACTTGCATTTGTTCATGAAGATCATTGGTGACTTGCATTTGTTCATGAAGATCATTGGTGACTTGCATTTGTTCATGAAGATCATTGGTGACTTGCATTTGTTCATGAAGATCATTAGTGACTTGCATTTGTTCATGAAGATCAATGGTGACTTGCATTTGTTCATGAAGTTCAATGGTGACTTGCCTTTGTTCATGAAGATCATTGGTGACTTGCATCTCTTCATGAAGATCATTGGTGACTTGCATTTGTTTATGAAGATCAATGGTGACTTGCCTTTGTTCATGAAGATCATTGGTGACCTGCATTTGTTCATGAAGATCAATGGTGACTTGCCTTTGCCCATGAAGATAGTCGGTGACTTGACCTTGCCCATGAAGAACACTGGTGATTTGCCTTTGTCCATGAACTTCACCGGTGACTTGGCTTGACTCCGGAGTGTTGACGGTGACTAGCCCTGACTCTGGAAGGTCAATGGTGACTAGCCCTGACTCTGGAAGGTCATCGGTGACTAGACCTGACTCTGGAAGGTCAACGGTGACTAGCCCTGACTCTGGAAGGTCAACGGTGACTAGCCCTGACTCTGGAAGGTCAACGGTGACTAGCCCTGACTCTGGAGGGTCCACGAGCACCTGACTCGACTCTGGAGGGTCCACGAGCACATGACTCGACTCTGGAGGGTCCACGAGCACCTAACTCGGCTCTGGAGGGTCAACGGGAACCTGACTCAACTCTGGAGGGTCAACGGAAACCTGACTCGACTCTGGAGGGTCAACAGGAACCTGACTCGACTCTGGAAAGCCCACTGTAGCTGCCATCCTCTGCAGTGGCTCCGGGCTGGCGGCCACCTTGTGCAGTGGCTCTGGGTGGGCGGCCACCTTGTGAAGTGGCGCTGGGTTGGCGGCCATCTTGTACTGTGGCGTTGGGCTGGTGACCACTTTGTGCTGTGGCGCTGTGCTGGCGTCCATCTTGCCTAGTGGCGCTGGGCTGGGGGCCATCTTGTGCAGTGTCGCTGGACCTGCGGCCATCATGGGTAGTGGTGCTAGGCCGGCGGCCATTCTGCGCAGTGGCTCTGGGCTGGCGGCCATCTTGTGCATCTTGTAGAAACAAGATAAAACAGCATGTTTTCTTCAGCATTCACATTCCTTTTTGTTACCACCATTGGTTATGTTTAGTGTGGGTGCTATTGTATTTTCAAAGGCGATATATCTTTAAGTGCCATTCACCAGTCATTCACACAATATCTGAACTGCTGTGATATGCACAACAACAGACTTTCCCAGATTCACACTGAGTATGTTAACATGGACAAAAATATTCCGATATTGACATGGTTGCCTTAATCATAATATTGTTTTATTCAGAATAAGATAAATAATTAGATTACTGATGTCCATGTAAACGTACACATTGTCACATTTGTTTGGGTCTTCCTGTGTTTTGCCATCCTCAGGCTCAGTCTTTCATTTGTTCTTACGGACACAAATTATGTTCAGCTGTGCAATCATTATTATCACATGTGTATATGTTGAGTTCTGGTTCAGTCTAGTTGTCCGATATTGTCAAGATTGGATGTTTTGTATTTTCTCTGTTCGTGTTGGATTAATGAAATATTAATTATTTGCCTTCATCTTCATCTTTGCATGTGTTTATACAACCACCCGTGTGACATGTTTATCTGTTTCAGATAAAACGCAATCAATCAATCAATCAATCAATCAATCAATCAATCAATCAATCCATCAAAACACTCCAACAGGTTGTAAAAGAACAGAGGCCTAAGCTTATTTATTTATTTATTTATTTATTTATTTATTTATTTATTTATTTATTTATTTATTCAGTCTGGATGAAAAGAAGATGCCCCTTTAAAATACATTAAGACTTATGTTGGTCTTGATTGTACACAGGTCTGAAGCATTGGAAATTATAATTTCCTTTACAAGCTTTTTTTATCCAACCTCACAGTGTGACTATAGTGTAAAGACTACAGAAACGTGACTCTGCGTTCAGGTAGCATGAATAGAAAACACAGTTTGCAAAGAATCTGCAAACAGAAAAAAAAAAGAATATATTTTCATCTTGCTGAAAAACATGCAGTGCACTGGTTTTACTTATTTTCAAAGATAAAACATTGTGCCCTCTGTGACTGCCAGACTACTTTCCATAACACTTGTGTACTCATGTTTCTAGACAACACATTCACTATTCTTACTGGCTTTCTTCAATAATTTGACTACTAATTTGGTAAGCTTATGAGACCAAGATTTGTTTGCTTGTGTCCATGTGTGTTTGTCATGCATTAGCATAATAAATGCTTATGTTTTGCATATACTCATGAAGGCTGTGCTGTATCCCTCAGACACATTGGGTATGTTGGAATCAGCAGAATTATTTAGATCATGCAGATATGCGAATTCATGAGATCCCATCTGGTTATGAAGCTGTCCTAGTTCTGATAGTAGACCCAGCACATGATTACATAAAAGGGATAGTTCATCCAAAAAAAAAAAAGGAAGAACAAAAGATAGAAAGAAAGAAAGAAAGAAAGAAATGCAATTATTTACTCACACTCATGTCATTCCAAACCATAGGCATTTATTATTATTATTATTATTATTAGTATTATTATTTTTTTTTTTTTTTTTTTTTTTTTTACAATGAAATACACCATTTTATTAGGGGCTGTTAACATGACACATTAAAAAAAAATCCTTTCCATGACAGCAGCATTCTGGGGGCCTGAAAATGCTAACTTTTTAAAACAGGTTTCAAAGTGCAAGTATTTGAAATTGATACCATTATCATCTCCATGTAATTACACAAAATGCAAATATGTGAAAATGTTGATGTCATGCGCATGTTTATTTAGTATAGGAATGTGTATGTGCAAAATATTTATTTAGAAAACTTATAGAACCAGCTACTGGCCTGGCATTTTTATTTATTTATTTATTGAAAATCAACAAAACATACTTTAATCTGGCTAATCTTAAACTGAAACTTTTCTCAAATCTTATCCTGGAATTTAAGATATTCATTAAAAACAAAAAAAAAACAAAAAAAAAAAACTGAGGGTGCTTTCACACCTGTAGATTGATTGTTTTGTTCTGAAACAGGGATTACAATTATTACAAAGTTGCGCTTTTTTTTTCTTGGTGTGGTTCACTTTCACATATCAAAGTTTCTAAATGGACCAACACCGTTTTGACACCGTTAATCACCAGATTCTCTGTCCAACATACCCAATGTGTCTAAGGGATACAGCACAGCCTTCATGAGTATATGCAAAACATAAGCATTCATTATGCTAATGCATGACAAACACACATGGACACATGCAAACAAATCTTGGTCTCATAAGCTTACCAAATTAGTAGTCAAATTATTGAAGAAATCCAGTAAGAATAGTGAATTCAGAACTTTTATGACTGAATGTGCAATTTGAGAACAGAGCTTGTTTTTTAGTTTGAGGCCCACAAGGTTCAAAAGCATCTTTTTTCCAATCTGTGTCTTCTTTCCGTGTCTTTCTCCCTATGTAACATTTCCACCTCACTGCTGAGAGGCATCTATTATTTCTGTCATAGCGATTCCTTCATGCCTAAGTGAACAGTAAATGAGTTTGTTTATAAAGTGCGGTGGATGCCGAGGGTCATTAGGTAAGTCTGATGAATGGTGCCATCCTCTTTCGACTGTTGGATTGACAGCTCAGGATCAGAGTTTTAGCCAGTGAACCATGAATCAATTTATAATCGATTTGATTAAAAAGTTGAATCAGGTTCTATGAGTTTGGAAAAAGTGAGTGTGAGTGTGAGATCATGGTAAGCCAACACACAGGAGGTGGCCTCTGTTTGTCTGGAAACAAGCTTTCCATGCTGATTTTATTTTGTTGTGTGAAAAGAGTATGCAGTAATTCAGCAGTTTGTTAACAGGTGACTCTTTGATTACAGTTATACCGTGTCCCATAAATAAAGTCCTAGTTGTTAGATTTTCATTAAAACCATTTTTTTATTTTATTTTTTTTTTATTATAAAACAAAAAAGTGGTAAACTTAAGTCGAATGCTTTACAAAAATAATTTGTTTCCCTGATCACACAAAAAAATTAACCTTCAGGGACATTGGGATAAATAATTGAAACAAAGGAATTAACAGCAGCAGCCCCTTTAAAATTCTCCACTGTATATCTCCTGATTTTATTTCCATCAGTGGTGGTTTGTATAAGACCTTACAAATTGGTTTCATTTCACATACACTATCAAATGTATCCCTATTTTCCTTTTTTTTAACTCATCCAGTAACAAATCCTGAAGCCCATTCAAATTAAGTCAAGTCAAGAGTCAAGAGGCATTTATTTGTCATTTGCATAGTTAACACTGGGGAAAACTGGGCATTGAAATGCTTGTGACGACGCTCAGACATAAAGTGACAATAACAAGACATTAAAGACATGGGTGTATGTGGAGAGCACTGAGATTTTTGAGTGACTTCAGTGCCTATAGGCAGAAAAGACACGGACAGAGCATTATATAGAAATAAGTAGCAGTAACAGATACAATAAAGGTAGACAGTGTTAAGATTTATACGTATTCATAAGTAGTCCTGCGTACTAATATGATTATTGGGGTAGAGCTGTGTCTAAATGAGCAGCACACATTCCGATTGTATTCCTGAGTAGAGCAATGTGTTCTGAGCAATGTTTTCTGAGACTATCTAGTCCCCGGGATTTGTCCCCAGGATGTGTACTGCTTACACAAATTTACCAAATATATTCTTTATAAGCTTTCCAATGAAAAACAGTGATCTGTCGTCGATGCTTGAGGCTTAGATCTTTATAATGATATATAGTTTGTCAAGATTAAATTGTTCCCGTTTCATTTAATCTATTCGTAAATACTGACACGTGCAAACAAGGGGAGTTAAGGACGCCTGCATTGGGGTGCAGGCTAAGAGTTTTTAAACAGTGCATCACTTTTGCCCCAATTCATTCTAGCAGCATGTTTTTTTTTTCTTATTCCCTATTAATTAAAACCATAACATCATCTAAGCTGATATTTGATTTTGCTCACTTAATAAATACTAGAATGCAAAATATT